>NC_048305.1:84166184-84492967 GCF_013100865.1 Trachemys scripta elegans
GGGCCGGGCCAGTTTATTTGCCTGCTGACGCGGCAGGTTCGGCCGATCGCGGTTCGCTGTCCCGGGCCAGGAGGCACATCGTTCACCCGCGCCGCTTCTCGCCGCCCCCATTATCCCGGGACGGCGAACCGCGGCCAGTGGGGGCCGCGATCGGCTGAACCTGCCACGTCAGCAGGTAAATAAACTGGCCCAGCCCGCCAGGGTGCTTACCCTGGCGAGCCGTGTGCCAAACGTTGCCGACCCCTGTACTAGAGCAATGTATAAACTTAAAACATTCAATTTGCAAATATTGGAGGATGAAAGGGTGATCACTAGCAGCCAGCATGGATTTACTAAGAACAAATCATGCCAAACGAGCTTGATTTCCTTCTTTGACAAGGTAACTGGTTTGGTGGATGGGGGGAATACGGTGGACATAATATACCTGGACTTTAGCAAGACTTTTGACACAGTCCCACGTGACATTCTCATAAGTGAGTTGGAGAAATGCAGGCTCGGTAGAACTACCATTATGTGGATACATAATTGGTTAAACAACCGCAAACAAACTACTAATGGAATTATGTCAGACTGGAAGGAGGTCTCAAGTGGGGTTACACAGGGATGTGTTCTGGGTCCAGTATTATTTAATATCTTTATTAATGACCTGGATGTAGGAATAGAGAGCATACTAATTAAATTTGCAAAGACACAAAGCTGGAGGGTTGAGGGAGGGAATTGCAAACACTTTGGGATAGAGCTAAAATTAAAAGGGATCTTGCTAAATTGGAGAACTGGGCTATAGACAACAAAATGAAATTCAACAAAGATAAAGGTAAGGTGCTATACTTAGGGAAGAAAAATCAGATGCACAAATACAGAATGGGGGATAATTGGCTTGGCAGCAGCACAGCTGAGAAGGATCTGGGAGTTGTGGTGGATCACAACCTCAACACAAGTCAACATTGCAATGCTGTTGCAGAAAAATATAATTTTGGGTTGCATTAACAGAGGCATAGCATGCAAGTCACAGGAGGTGATAGTACCACTCTACTCAGCACTGGTTAGGCCTCTGCTGGAGTCCAATTTTGGTCACCCGCCGCTGTATAGAACTAGTCAGTTCATAACTCTGAGGTTCTACTGTAGTACACTTAGAAAGGAAAAAATCAAATGCACAGATACAATATGGGGAATAACTAGATAGGGAGTAGTACAGCTGAAAAGGATGTGGGGCTATAGTAAATCACAAACTGAAAATGAGCCAGCAAAACGATGCAGCTGTGAAAAAGGTTAACATCGTTCTGGAGTGTATTTACAGGAGTGTTGTATGTAAGAGACAGGAGATAAATTGAGACAGGAGGTAAATTGATCCATTGCAGTTGGCACTGGTGAGGCCTCAGCTGGACTGCTGTGTCCATTTCTGGGCACCATATTTTGACAAAGATGTGGATAAATTGGAGAGAGTCCAGAGGAGAGCAACAAAAATGATAAAAGGTTTTGAAAACCTGACCTATGAGAAAAAGTTAAAAAACTACTGGGCATGGTTAGTCTTGAGAAAAGATGGCCAAGGCGGGGACCTAATAACAGTCTTATGTTAAGGGTTGTTATAAAGAGGATGGTTATCCATTGTTCTCTATGTCCACTGCAGGTAAGATAAGAAGTAATGGGCGTAATCTGCATTAAGGGAGATTTAGGTTAGAAAGTGTTTCCTAATACCTAAGGATAGTTAAATCCTGGAATAGATTTCCAAGGGAGGCTGTGGAATCCCCATCATTGGATTAGAGAACAGGTTAAACAAACACCTGTCAAGAGAGGTCTAGCTAGGTATATTTGGTCCTGCCTCAGTGCAAGGGACTGGACAAGATGATCTCTAGAGCTCCCTTCCAGCCCTGCATCTCTAATGATTTTGTAGGAGACTGAAGGGAATAGAGAATCAATGGGGAAGGGGAACAGAGGATCAGAGAGAAATGGGGAAGGACAAGGACTGGTGCATGGGGAAAATGAAAAATGTACTTAGTTCTTAATTACCGAATGAAACTGAATGACTGGGTAGAGTATATTTTCAACAATATGGCCACTCTTTGTGATAATTTACTACAATGTTAGTAAAGGAAACACTGCTAGGTCTGTCTCCTAGATCAAAATCTACTCTTTTTTCCACTATAGTAGAAGTAAAGGAACCAGACAATAGTGACAAGACACAATCATACTTTATAAAACAAAACAAAAAAACCCAAATTTTTAAATGTAAAAATTAAACTTAAGTATTTCAAAATATTTGCACTTTGTTTTAGTTTGACATTTAAAACTGTAAAGTGTATGCAGCTAAATCAAGGAACAGTTGCATAGGGTTACTGTCATGCTAAGATGAAAACAATGCATTTACAAACACAAGTAAACCATAATCCAAACAAATCAGTTTTAAAACTTGACTCAAAAAGGGATCAAAGAGGGTTTCTATTAAGGAAAGGGTGGACCTTCCTACCACGGCTTTTATTCACGTGCCTTAATAGTTGGCCTTTTTAATTATTTATTTATTTGGCTGGGAAGGGAGCATCCTACACTGCTCCCTTAATTTTCCCTCACTACCCCATAATTTTGAAGTTAAAGGAATGCTAAGGTTAAAAATCATGGGTCTAATTTTTCATAGCCTTGCATCTTGTAGTCACTTACATCCATTGATTTTTAAGCCAGAAGGAACCACTATGATCATGTAGCCCAATAATTCCTGCTCTGAAGGGAATTATTCTTCCCTACTATACAAGTTAACAAAACTGAGACCAATAAATGCGTTTTCCTTGGTTTACAAGTGCTAAATTGTGTTGAACATCATGCTAGTTAAAATGTGTTAGTTCTGTTAGTTCAAGTACATAAAAGGTTGTTACAAGGAGGAGGGAGAAAAATTGTTGTTCTTAACCTCTGAGGATAGGACAAGAAGCAATGGGCTTAAATTGCAGCAAGGGAGGTTTAGGTTGGACATTAGGAAAAACCTCCTAACTGTCAGAGTGTTTAAGCGCTGGAATAAATTGCCTAGGGAGGTTGTGGAATCTCCATCATTGGGGATTTTTAAGAGCAGGTTGGACAAACAGGGAATGGTCTAGGATGGTCTAGATCAGAGGTGGGCAAACTACAGCCCGTGGGCCACATTCGGCCCACGGGACAGTCCTGCCTGGCGCCTGAGTCCCATCCAGGGAGGCTAGCCCCCAGCCCCTCCCCTACTATCCCCCTCCCCTGCAGCCTCAGCATGCCACGCCTCCCGTGCTCTGGCCTGCCGCTCCTGCCTGGCAGCACAGCAGGGTGGCTGCCTCCAGCATAGTAAGGGGGCGGGAAGTGGGGGGTCCCGGGGAGCACTCAGGGGACAGGGAGCAGGGGGCAATTGGGTGGGGCAGAGGTTCTTGGGGGGGCAGTCAGTCAGGGACGGGGAATGGGGGCAGGGGTGGGAGAGGCGTGGGAGTCCCAGGGGGCTTGTCAGGGGGCAGAGGTGTGGATAAGGGTCGGGGCAGTCAGGGAGAAGGGGGGTTGGTTGGGGGGGTGGGGTCCCTGGGGGGCAGTTAGGGGTGGGGGGTCCCAGGTGGGGGTGGTCAGGGGACAAGGCGCATGGGGGGTTGGATGGGTCAGGGATTCTGAGGGGGGCAGTTAGGGGGCAGGACATGGGAGGGGGCAGATAGGGGTGAGGGCCAGGCTGTTTGGGGAGGCACAGACTTCCCTACCCAGCCCTCCATACAGTTTTGCAACCCCGATGGGGCCCTCGGGCCAAAAAGTTTGCCCACCCCTGGTCTAGATAATACTTAGTCCTGCCATAAGAGCAGGGAACTGGACTAGATGACCGCTCAAGATCCCTTCCAGTTCTATGATTCTATGGTACATTTTCCCCCAATGCAGATACAGCCAAAGTGATTAGAGAACAAATTGTATTTGTACTTGACAGCACTGCCATGTAATCAGTCCACTGTCTCCTCTGTTTCTGTGGGTCTTTTGAAACAGCAACAGGAGAAGGAAAAATGTTTTGAAAAACAGAAAAATGACTGTAAAACCACAACAATTTACAGGGAGCTGCGGAGAAGGGAAGGGCAGCTGTATTACCTGAAGCTACTCTGAACTCATTCTTAAGCTGACTGGATACCTAGTTCCTGATGTTCCTTTCATTCAAATATATTTAAACAAGAGACAACAGCCAATTTGAAACAAGGTGGCCATTGGTTCCATTGTGCAAACGCTAACAGACGTATTGGAGCATAACCTTTCATGAGTGAATACCCACTTCGTCAGACGCATGTCTAGAAGGTGCCACAGGACTCTATGTCACTTTTTACGGATCCAGACTAACACGGCTACCCCTCTGATCCTTGACATTGTCCAAGGGCTGCTTTGTGTGTCCCATTGTGACAATATCATGTGCCAAGCCGTTTGCACTCTCCGCTCCCGTGTGGCACTGAGCGTCCCGCAGAGCGCCTGTTGTTCCCGTGGGAGAGCAGCAGAAACTTTTGTTGCAAGCGGCATTGCCATGGTGAAAGCCAGGGCTCCCTGGAGCCGGGATCAGAACAACCTGCCTTCCTGTGCCTATCCCCAGCGCACGGGGCGATGCGCTGGAAGTGGCTCCTTACCTCAGGGCATAGCAAGCGTCCGCTGTAAAGCCAACTCCCATAACTCCCCCTCCCCCGGGGAGCTGCCCCTTTCCGCCTGCCAACAGGAGCCGCCTTGCCAGGACAGCTTCCCCCGGCCCGGGGCCGGTGCGCTCACCAGACCGTACGGGGAACAGTATCGCTTCCCCGCTGGGGCTAGCCAGGCGCTGAGGGGATGGCTGGAGGGGGGCAGCGCCCTGCGCTTACCTCGGCGGCGGGGATGCGGAACGCCTGGCCGATCTGCTCGTACAGCTCCCGCACGCTGGCGAAGCCCCCGACGCGGCCGGTGGGGCTGCCGTGCGCCAGCTGCGTGTGGAAGAGCAGCGGGGCCCCGGGCTGGGCAGGAGGGGGCGGCGCGGCCGCAGCATCGCCTCCCCCGCGGGCCGCAGCCGCCTCCTCGCTCTCCACCAGCTTGGAGGTCTCCTTGGACTTGCCTTTCTTCTTGCCCGGCAGCCGCAGAGGCATGGTGCGCGCCCCAGCCGCCTCCCCGCAGCCGCCGCCGCCTGCCCGGGCTGGGGAACCTGCTGCTCCCCCCGGGCTGGACTCTGCCCCTGCCTCGGGCGCGCACTGAGACTGCCGGCTGGCACACCCATCCCCGGCCGCCAGGTGATGGCAGCCGCCGGCCAATGGCAGCCGCGCTCCCTGCCCCGGGCAGCGCCCTCGGCCCCTCCCCTGCTCAGGCACAGGGCAAGCCCAGCGGGAGCAACCTGGCCCAGTGCCCGGCGCCGCAGCGCGCCCCTGAGTGTGGGCTACACAGCCAGGGCCTTGCGCCTGCCTAGGGCAGCCGCATCTGTTTAAAGGAATCCCGCCTTTAAGGACGTTGCAGGGGCGGGAATGAAGTTGTTAGGACTGGGCTGTAGGGCCCTGCTCCAGCTCCCGCTCCCAGCCATGCGCTGCCTTGCGGGCACTAGTACAAGAACCATTGGGGTCGGTGCAGCAAGGGCCAGCGCAGTGATCTGCCCCACCTTTGGGACAATGGTGATCTGTCACCAGGGCCAGCTTTAGGAAGTGCGGGGCCCGATTCGAACAGTTTCGATGGGGCCCCGGCAGGGATGACTAAAAAAAAAAACCCACATAAAAAAACACGTGGGCGCTCCTAGTCTTCGGCAGTGGGTCCTTCACTCGCTCCGGGTCTTCGGCGGCACTGAAGGACCCGCTGCCGAAGTGCCGCCGAAGACCCGGAGCGCCACCGGGTGAGTCAAAATTAAAAAGGAGTCTCTAGCCAGGGAAGGGATTCTTGGCCACTTCTTTCTCCCCTCCCTCCCGGCGGCCCTGCCACTGGGCGCGGGGCCCTCTGAGGCGCGGGGCCCAATTCGGGGGAATTGGTGGAATTGGCCTAAAGCCGGCCCTGTCTGTCACTGACAGAGCCAGAATACCTGTCCCCTCCCTCGCTGTATGATACGAGGGAGGGGGCCCAGCAAGGAAGGGGGCCCCTAAAAGTGGCAAAAAAAATGTAAGGTATAACTAGGTAAGTGACATTTATTGACACTATTGCACAATCCATGTCGGTTTTACTGACAAAACCCTGAAGTCATTATGATACATCATAATGCTATTGGCTACATCACTTGTCTGTCAGTCAGTTTCGAATTTTAGTTGGACCCATTCAAAGAATGTGTATTTGCGTTCATAATGGCGGTCGGCGGATAAATGTTATTAATTTAGTTGTTTAATTTTTTATCGTTTGAAACGATTCGTTTCCAACGCAGAAGCGTGCTTTGTGATGTCTAAGATGTATAAGAGCGGAGCTAGTAAACGAAAGGCAGCAAAAGATGCCGAGAAGGAACTTGAGAAAATTCCAAAGTTGTCAACGTATTTTGCGCTGCAATCCAACGTACAGGTACAGGCACATGAAACGGACTTTGCTAGCAGCGACGAATCATATCCAGAAGTATCCAGAAGTGCTTCAAGTGAGGTCGAAGGTGAAGCCAGTTGTTCTACCAAACAAACTGTGACAGATATTCCAGCTGCTACCGGGAAAGAAGTATCTGAATCTGAACCACTGACTGATGATCCAGGAGATTGGCCATCTATAATATCGGACAGGCAAGTGTGTGACATTGTTGCACGTGGCCCACCGCAGCAGAATGAAAGTTATGAATTTCCATTTAACGAGGAAAGACGGGGGTTCACAAATACTCATTTCTATTGAACCATGGCAAATGGCAAGAAAATAAGACGTTCATGGTTAATGTACTCAGTTCAGAAAGATGCCATTTTTTGTTTTTGTTGTAAATTATTTGGCACTGGCGACATATCACTACGTCGTGGAACATCTGCTTGGAAAACACTGTCAAAAAGACTTCAGCAGCATGAAACAGGCAAAGGTCATCAAGACAGTATGGTGAAATGGTTTGACCTTCGGTCAGGCATAGTAAACTGTACATCTATTGACCAACTCGAATTGCAGGCTTTTCTGAAAGAAAGAGATTTCTGGAGAAATGTTGTCAAACACATGGTTGATGTAGTTATTTTCTTGTCCGAAAGAAACTTGGCATTTCAAGGAAGTAATGAAAAGCTCGGCGATCCTTCGAATGGCAACTTTTTGGGACTGTTTGAATTGCTTGCAAAGTATGATACTGTCCTCAGCGAACTTTTACAGAGGATTAAGAAGGCAGAGACACATGTTCAGTACCTCAGTCCACAGATCCAAAATGAGCTGATTCAACTTGTTGCCAGTAACATTCAAGAGGCCAACATAGCGCAACTTAAAAAAGCAAAATATTATTCAGTTATTTTGGACTGTACTCCCGACGTGTCACATGAACAACAGATGTCTGTGGTGTTACGGTTTGTTGAATGCAACGGTGAAGATGATGTCAATATTCGTGAAGCGTTTGTTGGTTTTCTTAATGTTCATGATACAACTCGCGAGGGCTTATTGGAAGCATTTCTTGAAAAGGCAAACAACTTAGGAATAGACATTGCTGACATGAGTGGCCAAGCTTATGATAACAGCGCAAATATGAGAGGAAAGAATAAAGGAGTTCAAGCCCGCATGCTAGAAATAAATGACCGTGCCTTGTATGTACCATGTGGAGGTCACACTTGGAATCTTGTGATCTCAGACGCAGCAAAGTCATCGAAATATGCCGTTGACTTTTTCGGTCTGATTAACAGAATATACGTTATCTTTTCTTCTTCACCTTCACGTTGGGATATACTTCAAGAACATATGCCAATATCTGTTATAGGGTTATCGGACACTCGTTGGGAGTCGAGAATTGATGCTGTGAAGCCATTGCGTTATCACCTTGAAGAATTGTGCAATGCTTTGTCATCTTTGCGAGAATATGTGCTTGAAAAGAAAGATGGCAATACAGCAACAGAAGCCGGTGCGCTTTTAGACCATGTTACTACATGGCCTTTTGTTCTGACTGTGTACACGTGGTACGATATACTATTTCACGTCAATAAAACCAGCAAATTAATTCAGTCACCAGATGTGTCAATTGACGTACTGCAGGCAGAAGTTGGTGCTACAAAGAAGTTTTTGGAAGACGATTGAAATACAGGATATATCTCTGTGGTCACAAATGCACGTGAAATAGCAGAGCATATGGGTATTGAGCAGCTGTTTCCAGAAACCAGGGTGCGACGTAAGAAGAGAATGTTTGATTACGAATGTGCTGATGATTCGAGTCGTCTTTCTGCTGAAGAAAAATTCAAATCGCAGTTCTTTCTTGTTCTCACTGATCAGGCCATATCTTCTGTTTCGTTGCAGTTTGACCAACTCGTGAAGTGGTATAAGTTGTTTGGATTTCTGTACAACGCTAACAGCCTGAAGCAGTGTCACAGAGAAAATGAACTGGAGAATCACAGCAAAAATTTTGAAAGAAAAATGGGAGACATTGATGCCAACGAACTCATAATGGAATTGAATAGTTTTATTTATGTCATCGAGAAAGAGAGAGGACTTGTCACAGCAAACAATTTTTTAACGTACATATACAAGAACAGCCTTCAGGAGATATATCCGAATCTTTGCATTTGCATCAGAATTCTTCTGACCACACCAGTTACGTCGCTGGTGCTGAAAGGAGCTTCAGCAGAATGAAACTGATCAAGAATATCCTGCGCTCAACCATGACAGATGACAGGCTTTCTGCGCTTGCAGTTATCTCAATCGAAAACAAGATTGCCAGATCTCTGGACTATGACGCATTGATTAACCAATTTGCGGAGAACAAGGCTCGAAAGAAGCGCTTTGCGTAAATACGGAATACATGTACACTGTAGGCCTATGTATACATAATATGAATCCTGTATATTGTATAAAATAAATACCGCATTCCAGTTTCTGCATTGTAAGGGGCCCCGTCCGGGCATATGTTCGGAGGGGGCCACGTTCTTTGTTGCTACGGCCCTTGCTGTATCCCCTTCACCGAGGAGTAAGTTACAACAGGTCATTTGCAGTAGAGGACACAGATGTGCAGGAAAAGCACAGATACAAATAGGAAGAATGGAGGATGGCTGACATGAGGAGAACGCAGAATAAGGGGATGAAATCAGGAAAGAGAACATGAACGCTAGATATCATTCATAAATAAGACTTCCGGTCAAAGATCTGGTATAGTATTAAAGTTTCCAAAAGGAAGCAATGTAAAGCTTCTTTGCTTGGGATATTTAAAACAAGACTGCATCGTTAAAACATAGTCAATGTACAAAAAAAATATAATCACAATTCTGCAGTGGCTGAAGGATGGACCATAGCTTGTAATAATGAAGGTTTTTTCCATCCCTACATTCTGAAGCCACGATTAAACTGTACAGTGTATCAAGCCAGTTAGCCAAGTGCTTGTGGTTCCCATTTCAAAAGCAAGATACTAAATATTGATCAAAATAGATCTGTATCCAGGATACCATAAGACAAAAAATAGCGCAGAAAAGGATTCTTACCAATCCTCATTTATATAAAGTAATTCAACCGCAACTGTATGTAATGTGGCTATAATTCTTTCAAAGGTCACTACCCCTAACTTCTTAAGCAAAGCTTTAGAGGCTTTTTAATGGCACCTGTTCCTTACCAACAATGGAATTAAAACCTTAAATTTATACATAATTTAAGAATATATTATCCAATATTTTTACCAAGACAAAAAGTTAACCTTCATTATTTATACAATGGGTTTGTTGAGTGCAATAAATGTGCTAGAAAGTATCGATTTTATACATTCCTCCAGTATAAAAAGTGTTTTTTCTTTCATTTACACCAGAATAACTCCAACTTCAATGAAGTTACTCCTGATTTACACTGGCATAAGGGACTCTCGTCCCAAGGGTGCACAACAGTGGAACACATGCAGCAGCATCCCACACTCCATGGCAATTCTCAGTGTAAGATAACGTGAAGAGGCAGCATTAACTTACACCAGTTCCCCCAGCACTCAGTAACCACCTGCCTCCCCACCCCTGAGGGAAAACAGGATATCTGGGAAGTGGCAGCAAGGTGCACATAAGGAAGTGGTTACACAGGATCTCTATACAGATGACATCCAGAGGTAGCAGATCTTAGAAGAGATACATATTGTTGGTGCTAAATCCTTTGCCAATTCCATGGGGACAAACAACAATCCCCGATGGCATGCTCAGTCAGAAACTCCGTGCTGGGCTGTCCCCTGCAATGGCTCAAAAATGGGAGTGCCAACCTTAGGGCAGACTGTTAAGAAGCAGGGCACAAACCCCAAATTGGTTGAGAGTTCTATAGACTTAGATTTCAACAACCAATTAAGTGTAAACTCCTCAAGCACTAACAGCCTTAACATGGAGTCACAAACAGTCCCCTTGGATATCCTGATCTCTCTTGCCACCCAGGTGAGCCTACATTTGTGATAGATGGTCCCTTACACCAAAGATCACAGCAATGTTCAGGTTACTCCCAGTCCCAAAGGACTGGTCACTTACCACAGGTCAGTTGTAACTTGTCTTTTGTGTGAGAGCTAACACTTGTAACCAATTCTATAATAAACTAACTAAAGATTTATTAACTAGGAAAAGGAAATAAGAGTTATTTACAAGGTTTAAAGCAGGTAAATGTATATACACATAAATGAGTTCCAGTCTGAAGTTTCAAAAAGTAATAGAAGCTTCTATAATAAGCAAGCTCTATATGTCCTTTAGGGCTAAGCACTGGAGATCTTTTTCTTATACCAAGTAATCCTTGTCCCCCAGAGTTGAAGCAACATAAAAACCCTCCTTTTGGGGGTTTTTTATTCCCTTCTGCCATTCTGCTTTGAGCTACAGACTCAGCTGATGGGAGAAAATCACTTGCAAGACTCATCTTCATGGGCGGAGGTGAGTAAACAACAAAGTCTTTTGTCCTCTTTAATGTTCCACTCTAGTCTGTCTGGTGTGGATGGGCCTTCCCTGTCAATACCTTATGCCCAAATAAATCTGTTAGTCTTTAAGGTGCCACCAGACTCCTTGTTGTTTTTGTAGATACAGACTAACACGGCTACCCCCTGATACTTAACACCTTATGCTGGAGATCAGCACTTTACACTAGTTAATGTCTCTCTCCTGTCTAATGATATCCAGTTACAGAAGCTTACAGTGAAAACACTCAAATATTACTTTATAATATGGCATACAGATGTTGTGAGATTAATGCATGTAGCAACTTACAACCATTCCATAAAGTTAAAACACATAATTCTAGTACCAATTTTAACAATACTAACACACAGGTGAGCCAGACTTATTTCAGCTATGTATTTGTCAGTATTCAAATGAGACATGGGTACTTTAGAATGAGCTGGCACCTGGTATGCCAACATCACACTTTACAACTCATATCTCATGGCGTTTCCACTCCCTTGCAGGGGAATAACCCATATAGGGGCCAATTTGTCCCTGAGCAATTTACATTTTTGACACACTATAAAATGAAAAGATTCAACTCTATCAGATTTTTAAAAAGTGAAACAATTTGGATCCTACCTGACTAGTATGTAATACATTTCATTGGAGATTCTGTTCAAATAAGCATTCAGCAAGCTGTACACTATATATTCTTGAAACTTTTGATTTCAAAACTGAGTGCTCTCATTAATTTTCTAGTACTTCCCAGTAATCAAAAATACCACAAGATAAATCAAGAGCTCTATTTTGATACTTCTCTTTCCAGTCCTGACTGAAACCAGAAAGTGCAGAGGCAGACACTTCTTTTCCTTTCTTCTTTCTAATTAAAGCTGATTTTTTTAAAAACAAAAATAGTTTGGATTCCTTTTTATATTTTTTTTATCTGAACCACTATGACAGTCTGAAGCTAGGGAACCTTGAAATTACATTGATTATTAAACATCCCTTTCTTTAGTCCATTTTTTAATACTTGAGATCCTATACAAGGGATGTCTAAGCACTGTATTACCACAAAATTTAGCACATTAACTAAATTCTCTTCCACTGCTCTCCTCCTTCCATTACACTAATCCTCCTTCCCTTTCCATAATTTCACATTCTCCTCCTTGTTCTGTATAAAAATACACTTTCTATAACAGATTATAATTTAAGAATTTGGAACGAGAAATAATTAGAAAAATTCAGTTGAGTCCAGTTATAGGCTGATAATTAGCTGTTCTAATGTTGTAATTGATAGGAACCTTCTGCCCTTTTCTACACCATTCCCAAATCACTTGAGTGATGTGCATGCACTGCTCATGATTTGGCAATGCTGTTTGATAAATTTTGCATGTGTGGCCTTAGATGTGTCTGGCAGTTCCTCTCTAGAGTTCCCTCCTTATTCAAACATTCTCACTCCCCTCCCCCCCCCACTCTTCTTCAGGCTTTCCCTGACACCTGTCCATCCCTATAACCCTTCGAGCTCCATTCAGGAATACTACAACTTGGAGGCCCTGGGCTTCAAAGGAGCAGCCTTGAATATGCAACCAGGACATGCACTGAAGACAAAAGTAAATGAAATGAATCACAGTCATGATGAGTGTGCACAAAGAGATATGGTGGAAAGGTGAGAGAGAGGCAATTATTGGGAAACCTTGAAAATACTGGGGGAGCAAGAAAGCAATGACCTAGAGGTGCTTGTATCAGAGCTTTGTCACAGGCAGAAGGAGAAATGCCAATAGGAGAGGAATGAGTGCACCTAATATCAAAGGAACGGTGCTCTACACATGCAAAAGGATGTCAGGTTGCTGCTCTGGAACATAGATGCAACTGGCTAACACTAAGGGTATGTTTACTCTGCAATTAAAACCACACGGCTTGCTCATGCCAGCTGATTCAGGCTCGTGGCACTGGGCCTGCAAAGCTCTTTAATTGTGGTATAGACATTTGGGCTTGCCCTGGTACCTGGGCTCTAGGACTCTGCGAGGTGGGAGGGTCCCGGAGCTTGGACTGAAGTCTGAGCTGGAACTTCTACACGACAATCAGCTGGTTTGCGGCGTTCAGGAGGCAGGGGAGGGAGGGAGGAGGCTGCGCGCCAGGTCCTCGCTCCTTCTCCCAGCTTCCTGAACGCCACAAGACAGCTGATTGCCGCAGGCAGGAGGCGGGGGGAGCAGGGGGAAGGCACTGATCCAGAGGGTCCACCAGCGGGTGGGGGGGGGGGGGGGGGGGGGGCGTAGGGGAGCTGATAGGGGGGCTGCCAGCCTGTTTAATACCTGTATTAAATTGCTTGTTTAAAATTTATATAATGTCTTTTGTCTGGCCCCCCCAAAAAAATTCCCTGGAACCTAATCCCCCCCCCATTTACTTTAATTCTTATGGGGAAATTGGATTCGCTTAACATCGTTTTGCTTAAAGTTGCATTTTTCAGAAACATAACTACAACGTTAAGTGAGGAGTTACTGTACTTGAAAAATAAAGTGCTGCTCAATACATGTGAAAAGCTAGCAGAAACTGGCCCCTGGAGATTTATTTTCATCTTTGCATACACTGTTGCAAATGTTAAGTTGGAAAAGTTATAAAGTGTGAGGTGTGAGGTGTGATGTAAATCAGGTGGGATGAAGTGGAGAAGGATTAAATGACTGTGGAGAATAATCTAGATCTTTTAACAATTAATTTCCAGACATTGGGATGTTTGGGTTTTTTAATGGGGTGGAATTTTTGTAAAGTAATATTTTATAAGGAATTAGCTGGACTCCATTGGAACTCACTTTTATCCTTACCTCTTACTGACTGAGGTGAGAGGGGAAGTTGTTTGTACTTTATGAGCACCAAAAGTTTAAATCAGGGGTCTCAAAGTTCCGGCCTGCGGGCCATCTGCAGCCCGAGAACCTCCCCACTGCGGCCAGGTCCGTCCCTAGCTATTCTGGGGCCCTACACAGCCCCCCCATGGGGGTGTGGGGCCCCAGGCCTCCGCAGGGGTGGGGGGGCGGCTGGTTTGGGGGGCAGAGGGGAAACACCTCCCAGCACTTACCGGCAGCGCGGCTGGGGCCGGCTCCCTGCAATTCTCACCACCGGTGAGTGCAGGTCCGGCCCTGCTGCACTCTTCAGGGGAGCGGGGGCGGAGCAGGGGTGGGAAGAGGCGGGACTGGGGCAGGGAAGGAGCAGGGCTTTGGGGAAGGGGTGGAGTGGGGGCGGGGTTGGGGCGGACCAAGGGCAGGAGGAGGCAAGGCTGGGGCGGAGCTGGGGCGGGGGCCATAGGGAAGAGCCAGAGCAGGGGCTGGAGCAGCACGCAGCTGCGCAGGGCACCAGGAAATTTGGTACCCCAAGTTTTCTGGTGCCCTATGCAGCTGTGTACTTTGCGTATGGGTAAGGATGGCCCTGACTGCGGCCTACTGAGGAAAGACACAGGCAGACACGCTGCTGGCAATGTCTGGTGCAGGTGCAGCCCCCCGCAGCTCCCATTGGCTGGGGGAGAGGAACAGAGATACCATCACTAGTGGCCGGGCAGAGTCAGCCATGGAGGCAGCAACACTTTTTTCCACAATGAACAGGAGCGCCACCAGCTTTTCTGACGCCCGAGGCAGTGGAAGGTCCCGCCCTGAAATGCCGCCCCCCACAGAGGCGACAGAAGGTCCCACCACCGAAAAAACGCCACGGTTGCCGCCCCCCAAATTGTAGTGCCCTAGGCGACTGCCTAGGTCACCTAATGGGTTGCGCCAGCCCTGACAATGAATATAAACAAGTCAAAATACCAAACACAACTGATGCACAACTTGCTGCAATCCTGAAGGTTTCAACTGCTCAGTCACTGAGGCCAAACATCAACAAACTGACAGAACTGAAGCGTTGCCAGGTTCTGGCAAACACTAAAAGCTCTCTAGCAGGCAAAGAATTGCATAATGTTGTATGACAATTTTATTATTTATAAGAAATTTGAAATAAAAAATACAATATGAACGTTTTCTTTTCTGAACACCTTCTTCACTGACATTATTGGAACTCTGGGAGGACTCGAGGACTGGCACTGGCCCTAAGTTAAATTGAGTTTGAGACCGCTGGTTTAAATCAAAGGTCAACAAAAGAGGAGCCCTGCTCTGACAAATCTTGTGAAATCTATGAAAGTAGGGCTCTGCCTTGCAAGACTTTAACAAGAGGTACGAGTGGGGAATTATACCTGGATAAAACTAAGTGCTTTTCTGCTTTTCCTTGTCTTTTACACACACACACACACACACACACACACACACACACACACACACACACACACACACACANCTCTCTCTCTCTCTCTCTCTCTCTCTCTCTCTCTCTCTCTCTCTCTCTCATTACAGATTTTTCCCAGTCTCCAGAACCTGATCTCTTGCACCTCATTCATTTCTCCATCCCCATGAGTTCCCTCTCACTACATCTGCCTTTTTCCATGCTCTCCTTCACTATGGTGATGCTATCTTTGGCCACAGCCATGCTGTCCTTGGTCAATGTCACCATCTCCTCCTCTTTCTCCCTCTGGGTCTTCCTCTGAGCCAGCCAGGTTTTTCGCTATGAATGCCATAGGTTCTGAAAACAGTTTGTCCTGAATCACCCTTGATCTCCTCCTCAGGTTGCCCAGCCTGTCAGCAGTAGATAGAGGCCCTGTCCTTGATGGTCTGGCTGTTACAGGTGCTGCGGTGAGACTAAGGGAAAAAAAGAAATTGTTTATAGTTCACATCCCAGACAAGTCATGATTGCTTTTAGTATTATGTATATGTGACCTTACCTCCCTGAAACTCTTCCCATTCTTGCAGGAACTTCAGAGACAGTCAGGGGTCTGTGTGTATGGAAGGTGCCGGGTGCATTTGGATTTCAGTCAGGGCCGGCTCCAGGCACCATCTTGCCAAGCAGGTGCTTGGGGCAGCCACTCCAGAGAGGGGTGGCAGGTCCAGCTATTCGGCGGCAATTCGGCGGATGGTCTCTCACTCCCGCTGAATTGCCGCTGCAGATCGCGATCGCGGCTTTTATTTTATTTTATTTTTTTCTGCCGCTTGGGGCAAAAACCCTGGAGCCAGCCTTGATTTCAGTCTACTGTATTTGCATTCATTCTGTCAGGGATGGGGGGTGGTTGGTGCTATATGTTTCAGGTTTCTTTTTTCATCTTTGTTTGTGAGGTGGAGGTGCTACTGTGGTGTCAGAGGTGTAAGGCAGAGATAAATAAGGGGCAAGCTGGATAGCAATTCCCTCTACATTCCCTTTAGACTGTCCTCACTCTCAATAACCTTTTGCTGAGGCTGGTCACTAGGAGACAGAAAATGGTCTCATTCAAAAAGGCAAAGGGCAGATCAGGGAGATATGTTGTGAAGCTATTCTATTCACCAGGTTGGTCCCCCGAGAAGCGCTGCAGGAGTGGACGGGACTTACAAGCTATACGGGGGATGGGTGGCCCGCCTGAGCATCCGTATAACATGAGAAACAAAATCAAGCTGTTTTTCAGTGTTAAGTTCTGCTATATCTCCCCTGCAGACACAGGGAAAGTGAAGAGAAAAATAGGTAGGAACTTACAGTGATTGTCAGATACTATGAAAGTTACAGCCATTTGTACCTCAGCATGGAACAGTATTGTTTGTGCCTTGACTGGGCATGCAATGGGCAGTTATATCTCATGAAAACTAACCAAATTTATTTTCCTGTAAGCACTGTTTCAATAAACTGTTGAATTTCGCACAAATGAATGCTTTTGGTTTTCAAATCTACCACAGGACAGGATGAAGATGACCAATGGTACAGACTGCAACTGCACCATATTGAAGCAAAATGGCGGGCCGGAAAGACGGGGCCTTCTAGCTCACATCTGCAACAATAATAAATTGTAAAAATAGATACTTATATGCCATCTCCTACAGGAGATTTGACTCTTTGGCCTTGGCCCAGGTTTTTACTAGGAGTCGGGCTTAGCTGAAGCAGAACAGAAATCAGTGTTTGTTGTATCAGGGCTGAACTGGGGCTGGCTTTCCAGTTGGCTGTCATCAGAGTCCTGAGTCACAAAAAGATCCTAGCTCAGGGGCAGCTCTTCTCTGGAAGCCTCCTGCTTACCCTCTGATAAGCAAACCTAGTCCACTTTGCAAGAGGATTCCAGAGTTCCCAATAAATGTGGACTTAGTGCAAGTAATGGGTTGTATTGTGTGGACATGTGGTCAAACTGGATTAACTTGATTTGATCTGGTTTAAAACCCCCATGTAGACAAGCCCCATGAAAGGGGTTGTCAGAAGCTAGGCAGCTGGTAGTGGGGAGCCACCTATCCATTTCACTCCTGGCTAGCTTAGGAGAGGGGCTTAGGCCTCTAAGTCACTCACCTGGTACATGTGGCTGACAGGCTAGAGATAGGGATCTTCAGCCATGAACCTTCTCCCAGACTTCAGTACCTAAGCCAGCTCAGCTACTTAGAGATTTTTTCAGCTTCTAAGGCATGGGCTACCTACCTACCTCCAGCTCAAGCTCTGTATTTCCCTCATGCTCACCCTACATTACCCTGAACTCCTGGCTGTCTTTGTGCAGGTGCTGTCACTCCACCTATTGGTAGCCTACATCTGGCCCTCCTTCTGCAGGGTCTGACTGGTACTAGGTCTTAGATGTGCTCAAAGTGCACTTATGGGATCAGGCCCTGCTGTCGAGATAGATGTTTCTGTACCTAGTTTTAAAAATCGGTTTTAGGGTCTCCAGAGCTTTGGTTTGAGATAGGGCTCCAAGCAACATGTTAGCTTTAGGGTCACAGCAGCACTTACGCAGAAATGTAGGCACCTGAAGGACTTGAGCAGTTGGGTGAGGGTGTTTGAGGAGTCACCTGAAATTTGGCTTTGAAAATTTCAGTGGTACCTGCATGGTCGAATTAGGCACCTATCTGCCTCTTTAAGTGCCTAAATTCCTTTAGGAATCTGGCCCTAAGTCCTATTGACTTTCAATGAGATATAAGCACCTAAGGGCTTCTTTACACTTATAGCTGCACCACCATAGCACTTCAGCGTAGATGCTACCTATGCCAAAGGGAGAATCCTCCCATTGGTTTATGTAGGTAATCCATCTTCTCAAGAGATGGTAGAATTCTTCTGTCAACCTAGTGCTGTCTACAAAGGGACTTAGGTTGGTTTAACTTTTCACACCCCTGACCGACACAGTTAAACCCATCTAACTTTCTAGTGTAGACTAGGCCTTAGTCCCTTCTGGGAAAAAAAAAAAGGAACTCCGCCAGATTTTTAAAAAAGGATTTAGGCACCTAAACCAGCAGCAAGGTTCCAAGAAGAATTTTCATGAGTGCCCAGGTGCCTGACTCCTATTGATTTCAATGGGAGTGAGGCATCTAGATGCTTTTGAAAATCCCATTAGGCACCTGGCTGCTGGTTTAGGCACCTAAATCCCTTAACATATCTAGTCCTTAGGCACTTTTGAAAGTTTTATCTGTTATCTATACAAAGTGTCTAATTCCTTTTTGAATCCTGCTAAACTCATCTCCTCACCAATAGTAGTGGCAATGTGTTCCACAGGCTGGCTGCATTCTGTGAAAAAAATATTCCCTCCATAGAGAAAACTGTAAAATGTTTCAAAATGATGTGGCAGCTTTTTCTGTACTTTAAGTTTTACACCACATTCAGAAATGGTGAAATAAAAGAACTAAGTTTTCTGTATGTGTAAGCATACACTATTAGCAACTACTATGGAATTCTACTAATTCAGGCCTGCTACTCTTACCTGAAGTTGGATATTGAAAAATATCTGCAGTTATTCTAAGTATTGTAGCTACTTAGATTATGGGTATCCAAGACTTGGTTTCAAATGCTCAGCCTCATTTGCTCCTCACAGAGTTTATGGCATGTGGTTATGGCAAAAAAAATAAAAAAAAGTTAAAAACAAGTTTATTAAAAAACACATGAGAAATGCCATACAGAACATACTGAAACTGGAAATCTTTTAAATGCATAAACACAATATATAAGGATAACAATAGGCATAAGCAGTAGGTAGTAGTTAATTTTAAAACTTTTTTTCCCTTTGTAGTATCACTCCAGCTACTGTTTAGGTTCCCTGTTTGTTCAGGACTGCAAATGAATATGATTTACACTATCAAACGTGTCAACTGTATGAAAGAGAAACTGTAGTTAAAAAATTGACAGTATCTTGTAGGAATGCGTTCCTTTGAAAAATTGGAGTGGGATTCTTCTGTGCTAGGGCTCATTAAAAAAGGCTAACTAAATTAACTCCAATTCTCATAATCCACCCTTCTATAGAAAATCATTTATCTGACGTTGCTAAACACCCTGTTATAACCTAAATTACCCAGAGCAGGTAACTAGTAGATTTCCACAGGTAAAAGAATGACTGCAAACAAGAGTAATATTTTCTTCTTATAAAGAAAAATAAATCTTCCCTTAAGAATGTCATTATTAAAGCACTGTGGCACGTTTTTAAAACCTAAGTTATGAAAGTAAGTCTGCAAGGCAATTATATGACCAAAACCATACTGCAACCAAGGGAACCAGCCCTATAGCATGTTATAATACTAGACTCAATTAGTGAGGGCTATCTCCTTCCCCTACATATGTTTTTTCACCTTAAGGGCTAGGTAACTCATGTTTCTATTCACAAAGGAACTTATGCAAGCTCACTGAATTGACGGAAAGACTTCCATCGGCTTAAATGAGCTTTGGATCAGGCCCAAAAAGTTTCCTCAGAATCCTTTAGCTGGGAGCTGGGCTTTGTCCCTTCTCTCTTATGGAAGTGGTAGATGGTTCAGCCCTTGAACTCTACAGATGTCCTGAGATATGCATGATCTTGAAATGTGTGAGTAAGCCAAGCGCCTTTATTTACACTGTTCCATGGGCAACCATGGGTAGCCATGACAGCATGGCTCCTTCTGGAGCCAAAATACCATGTTGTCCTGAAATCCATCCCTAGGGAATGGGTGTTACCACCGATTAGTAGTATTCCCCAGGTGGATTTCTGAAGGGAGCATGTCACAGAGTGGCTACACCTGTACTCCTTTCCCCAGAGCCATGTGTTCTCCCCTAATGCTTCAGGGCAGTCCTCACAAAATCTGGGGCAGCTGGGAGCAGGCTCACGCTCTTTTGTGGGTTCAGAAGCTCTACAAACAGATTTAGCCTTTGCTTTGTGAAATGGAAGGTAGCATGTGGGCCTTCATATCTAAATGGTGTCAGTTAATGCTTTAGTCTCTTTAAATATCTGGCTATTACATGAGCGTATTTCTACTATGAATTCTGATTTCTGATATTAGTGGGTAGCATCACATAGATAATCTAGAGATACATGAAATAAAGTACTTGGATGCTCAAGTACTTTATTAGAAATATGTGCATTGAGTTTTTGCAAAATGATTACATTTTACAGGTAAGCAAAATACTGAATAAACTCTCTGATTAGGAAGATCTAAAGTAATATACAGTGAGTGGTTTTCCCTGTATGTTTTACTGCAAGAGTCACCCGTGTGACTTGTATTTAACCATTCTCTTCTCATGCAGCATTACAGTATTCTCTCCCTCCACCCCACAAAAAGAAAATGAATATTCCACAAATGGATATAGATTGCACTTTTACAGCATGAATTTGCCAGTCTTCTGCATTTTCAGTGTCCTGCTGAAACAGTGTTAAACACAGACCATTCCTTTATGAAACAGGAAGATTTCTCCTAAGTACTTCTTTTGATGCTGGAGGTATATTGTCTGGGAAATTTACTTCAAATTCTATAATTAAGTCGCCACGTTGGTCGGGATTTTTGGGAAATGGCAACCCATATCCTATAATTCTTCTCCTCATCCCAGGCTTTACAACCTCATTTATTGTCATAGGTATGGTTCTTCCTTCTATTGTTGGCACGGTGACCGAGCTGCCACATAAAGCCTAAAACAAATAGTTCATATCATGAGAAAGAGGCAACCATCAAAAGCTTATTTGTATTGAAATCTGAATTTTCAGATTACAGAATTAGAAAAAGCTGATATTGTGACTACATGGATTATTTTGCATAACTGAAGAGAACTGTCAAAACCGAAAGACAATAACTTATGTTGCTCCCTTTAAAAGGGGACGCTTGCTTTATTACCAGTGTATCTCCAATATCAAACCAGTTATCAGTGCCCTAGAATGACATCTGAAGCAGTCATGAAAGGGTTTACTCCCTGGTGCCGCATCCTAAACTTCAGCAGATAACGCAGTGATTGGTACAACCAGAACAAATGCGCTCAGTACTCTCACTGTCTTCTGCTCATGAATTTGTACCAAACAAGCAGCATCTCTGCTGTCATTAGAAATTCAGAGTCCTAGCTCTACTGTGCTTAGCGCAGGGCCGGCTCCAGCATTTCTGCCGCCCCAAGCAAAAAAAAAACCAAAAAAAAGCCGCGATCGGCAGCGGCAGTTCAGCGGCAGGTCCTTCGCTCCTAGAGGGAGTGAGGGACCTGCCACTCCCGAATTGCCACGGGTGCTGCCCCTTTCCCTTGGCCGCCCCAAGCATCTGCTTGTTAAGCTGGTGCCTGGAGCCGGCCCTGGCTTAGCGTTACATAGAGTATACATTTATTTAAAGACTCTCGCAACACTTGTTTTGCTCATAATTTGCTTTTTAAAATTATTTTAGGGGTAGTATCTGACATTTAAATTGAACCTTTTTGATAGAGCTGGGCAAAACATTTTTGGCTAAGATTTTGGGGGTGGAGGGGAGGGAGAAATGCATTTTTCAGGGTCCCAAAACAGTTTGCAAATTTGGATTGAATTCAATGAATAGTTTTGGCCAAGAAAAAAAACCTCAAACAATTTGAAATGTTTCATTTTGAAATGGTATTTTGAATTCAAATTTGACCAACTAAAAAAAAAAAAAAGCAGAGGAGGTGGGGTTGGAAAACCACCTGAAATGGCTGACTCAAAACATTTTGTTTTGAATTGATCAGAACGTTTTTGTCAATTCAAAATGAGCATTTTGAAAGAAAAAGAAAAAAAAAAAGGTTTTGGTTTTAAATTAAATGGAATTTTCTCTTCCCTCCTGGATTTTTTGGTTTGATTGCCAAACCAAAAAAAAATCTATTATTTGTTCAGTCTGCTATCAATCTTCAAAGTGTCTTTTTACATGCACATTTGTGATGTTCAGATTAAAGCAAATACTAAAATACAAACCAAGGATTTACCTTCTCTATATCATCAAGATATAATTTCTTGGCAAAAACAAAAACAAACTAAGCACTTTGTTTTTTAACAGAGATAATTCCCACTAATCTCCTGTTTTATCTAAATATTTATACATTTATCACTGGACTTCTGGCCAGCAAGGATTGCTTTTGTTTTCCACCTACTCTATGTACTTAATGTGTGTTGACAAAACTCAGTGTTATTTGGACTCAGTAGCAGAATTATGATATTTGTGCAGAAACCACATTACCCATCCTGTCATTACATACTGCTTTTCCTCTTGTATTATGTGATTCATCTCACGAAAAAGCATTTAAAACTTTTTTTTTTTTTTTTGAAAGTTCAGAATACAGGCATACTTTCTTTGCATGTCCTCTGCACATCACTTGAGGTTTATTCTCACCATTCCTTAATGCTACATTTTTAAAAATACAGACTTGATTCATTTTGGAGACAATCAATTCCTTTAATTGTCTTCAAACACTAAAGAAAACACTCTGCAATCCCTTATTTTTGCTTCTGAAAGCAAAACTACTTTGGTCTTTAGAGTGCATCTCAAAAAAAATTTTATGAACTCATTTTTATCATCACATATAACTTCCATAACAACACCTGCTCACAATTTATCCTATGAAATCCATCTCTATGTATTCTAAAAGTACACTGAAATGTGTGACATGAAAGATATTTTGCAAGTTTGCTAAATTAAGCTCCATTGGTGAGCTGTGAAAATATTCTAGATGCTTTTTACCCAGAAATGATAAGGACGATATATCATAGCAGAAAGGAGTCCATTACATTGGATGCATTCATTATTACTCCAACCCAATCTGCATTTACATATAGAAAGCTACTGTACTTTGTACTAAAACTTAGAAAAATGGCAAATATGTTCTACTTTCCTTTCCCACAGATCATCCTGTATGCTGCCATAGATAAAACTTAACAATATATGATCAGACCCCAGTAAAAAAGCCAGTGATTCTGGTACAGATAACTATGTACTATATTTAGTTTGATTAAATTGTATTAGCTAGAGAACTGGAGTGCGGAATTATGATAATTGCTACAGATTTGTTTTCTGCAGTGTAGCCACAATACCATGCTAAGACAATTTGTTTTTATATTTCAGTTGCGCTATCAACTAACAAGAAACTTACCTCCCGCAAACTGATTTTAACAGGATAGATAATATTTGAACCATCTCTCTTGAAGAGTGAGTGACTTTTGTCTTTAATGACAAAAATAATATCGGCTGGGATAGTGTTGGGAGTTTCATCACCTTCTTTTGGGAAAGTGATTTTGGTGCCTTCTTTCCACCCTCTCTTGATCTCAATGGTCAGGATTTTGTCCTCTGTTCGGACACTTCTGCCATCTGGGTTCAGCCTTTTTCGGGAAATTCTCATCCTTTTTGTGCAGCCATGATATATCTCTTCCAATGATACTTTAAGCTCATGGATAATTGGGGGATCTTGTTTACGACGAGGCTGGCTACCAACTGTATTCCTCTCTCTTGGAAATCCATTCATGCTAAAACTAGTGAAGGATCCAAAAGGATCTCCATCCACTTCCATGTCTTCAGTGTCTCTGCCACCAGGCATTCTTCTCCCAAAGAAGATCTCAAAAGGATTTGTGCCACCAAAAAATGCTGCAAATGTGGCATGTGGGTCACCATGGAAAGAGTATCGAAAGGTGCCACCCTGTCCATCGGGTCCTCCAGCTCCTCCTTTCAACCCTAATTGGGACATATGGACAAGGTTAGGAAAGTCCATACTAGTTTTCAATCCTGGTACTTATTAACAACATAAAGAGTAAAATACATTTTTGTCCTGAGTCATAAACAAATACTGAAAGAACTTGTAGTAGTTTAACAACTGCACAAATATAGTAAGCAGAGATTGAAGGGCTCCTCTTTAAAGAGACCTCACCCTACTTGCTAGTGAGTGCAGAGTAGCAACTACTCATCATCATGCAACCTGGAGTAATTTTGTAGATTTAGAATTGTTTCCTAAAAAAAGCTGCCCTATCAGCAGCAAATCCATTTAATAATTTGTCACTCATCTGAATGATTGGATTTTAATTAACGTTTTAATAGTGGGCTGAAAATGATGAGTGTTCTCTGTCTGCATGATCTTAAAGAACATATTCCCATGTAATTTTTTTCACTAAGGATCTGCTCAATGAGACTAGGGTTAAGCCCTTCAAGGCCACTATAGGTATGGAATATATAAAGTTGTATTATATTTAAAGCTTTGAATACACTCCGTTTCTAATCAGACTAGGCCAATTTCTATGCTCTTCAGATCAATGGGATTGCACAGGGTGTTAGTCAGACAGAGTGGGTCAAATTCTGTGCTATTTTAGGAAACTACCATAAATCAACAGCTAGCCATAATGCACACTGGTACAAATGGATAACCGAAAGTATAATCCCTTCTATTGTTTTGGAAACAGGACTTCACCAAGTCTGAGACAATGGAAACACTGTGTTTTGCTTTGTTTCTTTGGGTGGGTGAGGGGTATAATCTGGGAATGGAGAGGAAAGAGAAAGTTGAAAGGGGTGCAGCACACCAGAAAAGTAAGGCCACATTTTTGTTTATTAAAAGCTATTTTCCATCAGTAGCAACACAGCATTAAAACCTCCCAGAAACAGTAAATGTTACATTTGTACTATGTGGCAGAGAAACCTATCGTAGAAACCTTGACTTTCAAAAATTCTGACTTCTTTGGGTGCTTGATTTCTCAACTTTAATGCTGCATTAACTAGTTTTTGTATTTAATTTCCTTGAAGTTTTCAAAGTCAAACAATAGTAAAAGGAAAATAGCTAAAAGGCACACTTCTTTATTAGTTATAAATTTTAAGTTGTGTTTATCAAATACTCTAGTGGTTCTTGACCTTTTTCAGACTGCATCCGCATGTTACAAACAGAAAAAGCTTTGCGACAGTCCCACTCCCATCTAGCAATGAAGAAAGGGAGGTGTTTGTGACCCCCTGAAACTTTTTTGGGGGAGGAGACTGTGACCCCCAGTTTGAGAACCCATGCTCTAGGTACATTATAAGAATTAAAAAGAGACTTTAGAGGTAAAAAAGCTTTGCTATCTATCTCCTCCTATCACTTCCTTAGTAAAAATTCCTACTCTCCACTCCTCTTCCCAGGCCATCCAAGATTATGCTCCCCTGCAAAAACACAAAACAAAAAAACCCATCCTCATCTTTAGGAGTCCTTTATAGTTCAGTCTCCTTTCTCAACTAATTGACTACTTTTTCTCTTTCTCTTCTTCATATTGTTGTTCCCATTCCAGTGCCGGCTCCAGCTTTTCTGCCACCCCAAGTGGCAAAAAAATAATAATAAAAAGACGAGCGGCGGCACTTCGGCAGCAGCTCAATCGCGCCACTTCTTCGGTGACAATTTGGTAGCGGGTCCTCCCTCTCTTCCTCTTCGGAAGAGAGGGAATGAGGGACCTGCCCCCAAATTCCCGCTAAGATCCGGACGTGCCGCCCCTTTGAATTGGCCACCCCAAGCACCAGCTTCCAACGCTGGTGCCTGGAGCCGGCCCTGCCCCATTCTTCCCAGTGTGAGATCTTCCTTCTACTTCCTTCAGGTGACAGTTTTCTCATGCCCTGCTTACACTCACCACAATCCCCAGCACCCACCCAGTTACCTTCTACCTCTACTCTGGCTCCAGACCATACCTCACTCAACAAACAATTATTTTCTACCTCCCTTTCCTGGCTAATGACCTCCATCTACTTCTTCTTACTGGCTAATTCCCTTCCCCACTCTCGCCCTGACACCAGGATGCCTCCTCAGACCTTAAGGAGGTCTTCGGTTCTAAATACTTAAGTATCTCAGCGACACTTAACCACTAAGTTGCCTCGTAGGATTAAGGTAGCTCAGCACTATACGCAACCATTTTCCTTCTAAGGCCCTTACGTAGTTATGAATTTAGTTTTATGCTAAAGCAGTTCAGCATGCATCCTACTTTCTAATCCATATTAGAGACAGATCTTTTTAAAAAAAAAAGCTGAATTCAAAGTATTCATAAACCATGCATAAATTTTAATGCTAGGTCTTCAGCTGAGGCTGATTAGCATATAGTGCAGCTCAAATGGAGGAGTGAGAGACAGATAAGGCAACTTCCTAACATATCTTTGGGAGACCATATTGTATTAAGTGTATGGCTGGTTTATGTATCTTTGTGGGCCAGGGACTGTATGCATTCCACAGTGGGGAGGATTACCACAATTCCCCCAGGAAGTGAAAACAGTAGGGGATAATTAAGGCAAATCACTCAGGTTCTAACATCCCCAGAGAAGTACCACCTCCTGTGGAGGCTCACATATTCTGGTTCAAACTGGATTCTCCACTGATCAAGAGACAAAGAAAGGACTTTTGGATAAATAACCTAATCTTAAATTGATGCAGGGCCATTGTTCCTGTTCTTGCTCTAAAGACTGATCTGACCTTATAACAAGAGGAAAAAAACAGTTTTGGGGTTTGAAGGACTAACATCTAGAAGAGCCCTATGCTGAGTTGGGAGTGGGTGAGCACATGGTAGGTTTTTATATGCTTTCTCTGTAATACTTCTACCTTAAGAATAAATGTGCCTGCTTGGAAGAAGCTGTGTAGTATCTTGTAACTCCAGGCCAAATACTGGCCACAGCCCTCAGAGAAAAAGCAAAGCACAGGCCATGGCCTTCTAGGCAGACTGGTTTGCTGGGGATATCACAGTGTAGATCAGGGAGATGTCCTTAAAACCCCCACTTCCTTCTGACTGACGCATGGGTCTCTGCCCAGGAGAGGTGATGGCTGAGAGGGAAACCTTTAAGGACCGAGAAGGGTGAGTTACTCTAAAATTGTGGCAGAGGGCAAAAGTGGCCTTTGCATCCTCTTGATCCAGGGCCCAAGTCAGTTGCCTGGCACAATATAGACCAGCCTGAAAGGATGTTAGTGGATCATTGGCAGTTGGCAAGAGGTCAATATGGCAGCCAAGTATCAGTTAAGTATAAGGGAGCTCAGTCACCCCCTCTACACTGGCATCAGGGAAAGAGTCAGCGTAGGAGTTCCCCAGTTAGTGCTACAGCTATACTGGGGTGATCGTCCCATGTAATGCTGGCTTTAGGGCCACTTTCCACCAATGGCACAGCACAAACCAGCAACCCATAGGCCTTAGCATTTACTATTTCCAAATTCAAAAACCCCGAACTGATCTTCTTCAAAAATGTATTGCTTTTCTTTCTCTAAAAAGGACTCTAAAACAAGACAAGTGTCCCGTTTTAACAAATACATTTAATCCAAATATGAGGAATGGATTTTTTATATTTGTTTAATTCCAGGATGACTGAACTGATTTTACTCAAATTTAAAAAGTTAAACAAATTTGGATTAAACCAAGCACAAAAAGTTTGAGTCCTAAAGGAATGTTTTGATAACGTTCTGAACAATTGCAGAGGGGGAATTAGAATGGAAATGGCATCTCAATCTTAACTCTAGTTTTGCTATGGCAAATGCTACACTAAACATTTTTCAACGTTTTGTTCGTTTGTTTGTTTTTAAATGAAGTACTGGTTCTGGTACTGTCAAACAAATGCATGACAAACTGTGTCATGTGATTAGTGGAATGATACTTCCTAGAATAGATTCTGAATAGTTTTTGCTGAAAGTACATCAGGTTCCATGGTTGTAAAAGAATTACAGAGCTTTACAACTACTGAGTACATTCTGGACAACAATGACAGAGCTTAGGCAGCCACTCAGGCGTCAAGGGATATTTCCCGACACATAGCTTCAGGAACTTGTCAATACTTTTGTTAATATTATGCCTAAAATAAACAGAAGTACATGCTTTGAGCCTCTGCTTCAGGTATGCAATGTCACACTGCCAAAGGCTACACTGCTTTACATGCCTTGCCCTCTACTCTTAGGAGAATCTGACTAATGATATTTTTAGGAGGGGGTTAGGAAGTGCTACTGCACTGGAATAGAATGAATATTACCTAAGCTGTAGATTAATTAAGTACTTGCATATAGGAAAGAACAACAAACAGACCTAAAGGGAAAAAAGCAATAAGGCAAAAGATTAAGGGCAATATTTTTACAGCTATTTAGGCATTGCTGCACTTAACATTGCAATGCCTAATTGATTTAGGAGCCCAAGACTCATTTCCAAAAGGGGTTTGGGAATTTAGGAGCCTAAAACCTATTGACTGTCAAGTGCTTAAACCCCTTTTGAAAATGAGACTTAGGCATTACAATGCTGAGTGCAGCAATGACTGAATACCTTAAAAAATCTGGGCCTAGTACCAAAGGAGCAGGATGAGCCCTTAGTATTCCCAAATAACAGAATCAGGTCAGGTATCTGAGTCTTACAATTGACATGAGAACCAGTAGAAACATCAGCAAAGACTTGTAGTTTTAGAATTCTCTCACTTCACACTGGAACAAGAGACCATGGAATTTGCCTCATTTACAGAAGTTTACAAAGAAGCAATGATCAATGACAGGACCACAAAAATCAAGTTCTCATGTTGATAAAGGGCCAGATATCTTGGATAGCAGTGGTTCTCAAACTAGGGCCGCCACTTGTTCAGGGAAAGCCCCTAGCGGGCTGGGCCGGTTTGTTTACCTGCCGCGTCCGCAGGTTCGGCCTATTAGGGCCCCCACTGGCCGCGGTTCGCCGCTCCAGGCCAATGGGAGCTGTTGGAAGCGGCGCGGGCCAAGAGATGTACTGGCCACTGCTTTGCACAGCCCCCATTGGCCTGGAGCGGCGAACCACGGCCACTGGGGAGCTGCGATCGGCTGAACCTGCGGATGCGGCAGGTAAACAAACTGGCCCAGCCCACCAGGGGCTTTTCCTGAACAAGCGGCGGCCCTAGTTTGAGAACCACTGTTGTATAGCACTTTACTTCACAATTAGTGCTACTAGTCAATGAGACTACTGATTAGGGTGACCAGATAGCAAGTGTGAAAATTCAGGACAGGAGGTGTGTGTGTGTGGGGGTAATAGACACCTATATAAGAAAAAGCCCTGAATATCGAGATTGTTCCTATAAAATCGGGACATCTGGTCACCCTACTACTGATGGAGTAGTGTGCAACTCAGCATTAGTCAAATTATCAGAATCTGGCCCCAAATGAATGTTAACCATTAAATGAGCCTACCTAGTTTTTGTGGGCAGTGCTTAACCAGTTTTGAGTCTCAAATAGGATGCAAAAGGTAACTGCTGAATCCTAGAAATGGTGGGGAACCATCGCAATTGATGATTAAAAAAAGAAAGAGCTTCCTGTTTAAGTAATCATTTTAGGCTATATATAACATTTCTGAGGCCTCATCCCTTTGGCACGTAATTACTGTTTACAGTTAAACTAAAAAATTGTTCTGGTATTTCATGACATCAGGCAAATACTTTCCTCTACGGGCAAGAATCCAAGGCCAACTAAGGACTGGACACCTGGGCTCCTGCTCAGTAGAGGGACTGTCTGTCTTGTTTTGTACAAGCAAACTATCCTTTATGAAAAGTTTTAGAGATATATTATTCGAAGAGTATCAGAGGGGTAGCCATGTTAGTCTGGAACTGTAAAAAGCAACAAAGAGTCCTGTGGCACCTTATAAGGTTGCTTTTTACATTATTCAAAAGGCGCTCTGTCTCTGTCTCTAATCTGTCTCTGTCAAAATGTAACATTTTGATGGCTATCTCAAAAAGCACAGGGGCAAAAATAAATAAAATGCATCCAGCTATTTATGGGTCACAGACAAATATTAATTTCATTAAAAAAGTTCTATAACATGGATTTGGGATCTTTTTAATTTTTTTTTTTTAAATAAAGAAAATTGAATTAAGCATGGTTCTAAACATGAAGGATACACTATACATGATTATATATATTTGTTAGCATATAAATCTCTGTAATTACCATATATCAGTCTCCATAAGAAAACAATCATTGTCCAAATCAGTACATGCCATGGATAAACACACAAACTTTCTTCTTGTCTTGTGGCATTCAACACAACTAAGTGTCCACTTTAAGAGTATAGCACAGATAGATACTGAGTAAGAGAAATACTTACCTTCCTCCCCAAACTGATCATAAATGTCTCTCTTTTTGGGATCACTCAGCACTTCATAGGCTTCTGCAACCTCTTTGAATTTTTCCTCTGCGTGGGGGGATTTGTTCTTATCCGGATGCCATTTAAGGGCTTGTTTTCTGTAAGCCTTTTTGATATCTTCTTCAGAAGCCCCCTTTTCAATTCCCAAAATTGAATAATAATCTTTTCCCATTCCGAGTGTTGTTGGATGAATTTTAGTTTTCCTCGATATGAAGAAACCAGTGTCCTGTGTCTGAGTAATGCAGTGATACTGGGGGGGAGGAAAATAGCACAAATCAGCAAAGCAGTTGGTGCTCTGAGCAGTGGGTAGACTGCTTACCCTTATTTGATTCCCTCCCCTGTTGCTCATTTATAGATAAATATACACACTGGTAGAGAGACAGCCCTCTCCAGAGCCCTCCCATTTATACTACGTGTCTCCGCTCTTTCTAGAACAGCAAATACTACAGAACGTCATTTCCCAGACTGCTCAAAGCCAAAACATTCTCTGCACAGCTGTTTCCTCTGCCTTCCAATTAACTGTTCAATTTCCATTTTTCTCTTTTGAGTGATAAATAAGCTCTGCATCTTACTATCAGATCCCGGAACCTATAGGTCAGTGGTCTCTGACCTTTTTACATCCAAGACCACTTTTTGAATTTAAGGGCAACCCAGGGTCTACACCGCCCCTTTCCCAAGGCCCCGCCCCTTCCCCAAAGCCCCCCCCCCTCATTCCTTCCCCCTTCTCTCCATCGCTCACTCTGCCCCACTCTCACTCACTTTCACTGGGCTGGGGCAGGGGTTTGGGAGGGGGTGTGGGCTCTGGGCTGGGGCCGAGGGGTTCACAGTGTGAGAAGGGGCTCTGGGCTGAGCCTAGGGCAGGGGGTTGGGGTGCAGGAGGGGGTGAGGGGTGCAAGCTCTAGGAGGGAGTTTGGGTGCAGGAGGGGGCTCCAGGATGGGGCAGAGTGTTGGGGTGTAGGAGGGGGTACAGGGTGCTGGCTCTGGGAGGGGGGTCAGGGCTGGGGCTTGACGTGCAGGAGGGAGTTTGGGGTGCTGGCTTCAGAAGGGAGCTCAGGGTTGGGGTGCAGGAGGGGGTATGGGGTACTGGCTCCGGGAGGGGGCTCAGGGCTGGGGGTTGGGGTGTGACCTCCTGCCGGGCAGCACTTACCTCCGGTGGCTCCCAGTCGGCAGTGGGTGCAGCGAGGCTAAGGCAGGCTCCCTGCCTACCCCAGCCCCACATTGCTCCCGGAAGGGGCCAATGCACCCCTACGGCCCCTGAGCTTCGGGCGCTGCCCCTCTCTGCAAGCACCACCCCCACAGCTCTCCCGGCCAATGAGAGCTGTGGGGCCGGTGCTTGTAGGCAGGAGCAGCACATGGAGGGAGACCCCCACCCCCACCCCCCGGACTGCAATGGCGACTTCCGGGAGCCGTGTGTGGGGCCGGGGTAGGCAGGGACTCTGCCTTAGCGGCAGCCATACTGCACTGCCACCGGACATCGCAATTGACTGGGTAGGGCTACCATACATCCGGATTTCCCCGGACTTTTCGATCTATAAATAGCCATCTGGGGGGATTTCTAAAAATCTAAAAATGTCCGGGATTTCCCCCCCGGTCGGCTATTTATAGATGGAAAAGTAGCGACCAAGCGCTGCTGTGCAGCCAAAGCCCTTTCCTGGCTCCCCCCATCCCCTGCAGCCTTAGCACACCATCCAGCCTGGCAGCTGTCTTCCCCCTCCTCCCCTCTCCTGAACGCTCCGCCCCCCTGCTCCTCCCCCTCCCCTGCTTCCCACGAATCAGATGTTCACGGGAAGTCTGAAAAGAAGCAGGGACAGGCCAGCAGCAGCAGGTAAGCTGGGGCGGGGGGGGGGGGGGGGACGTGAGGTGGAGGGCTCCGGGGAGGCGCGGCATGGCCCAATCCGGCCCCAGCCGAGCGGCTCCAGCCCTGGCTGGCCCCAGCAACTCAGGCCCAGCTCAGGCCTCAGGGCACTGGCCGCAGTTCTGGCCAAGTGCACCAGCCCGGCGCTGGCCAACCACCCCCGGCCCTGGCCCCAGTGGCTCCGACCCCGGTCCCAGCGGCTCTAGCCTGGCTCGGCTCGGGCCCCGGGGCACTGGCCCCAGTTCCGGCCGAGCGTGCCGGCCCCGGCCCCAGCAGCTCTGGCCCGGCTCGGGCCCCAGGGCGGCTGACCCGGCCCCAGCCGAGCACCTCCGGCCCGGCCCCAAGCCCCGTGACTCCAGCCAGAGCGCAGCCCGATTCCTGGGCTCTTGTTAAAGCTGGCCCTGGTCAGGGGATGTGTGTGTGGGGGGTTGAATGGGTCGGGAGTTCGGGGGGGGGCTGTCAGGGGGGCAAGGGTGTGGAGAGGGGTCAAGGCAGGCAGGGAGCAGAGGGGGTTGGATGGGTCGGGAGTTCTGGGGGTCCTGTCAGAGAGCAGGGAGCAGTTGGATAGGGCATGGGAGTCCCGGGGGTCTGTCTGGGGGCGGGGGTGTGAATATAGGGTGGGGGTGTGGATAAGGGTCGGGGCAATCAGGGGAAAGGTAGGGTCCTAGGGGGGCAGTTAGGGTGGGGGGGTTCTCAGGACGGGGCAGTCAGGGGACAAGAAGCAGGGAGTCTTAGATAGGGGGTGGGGATCTAGGGGGCAGTTAGTGGCAGTGGTCCCAGGAGGGGGCAGTCAGGGGACAAGGAGCAGGGGGGGGTTGGGGGTTCTGAGGGGGACAGTCAGGGGGTGGGAAGTGGGAGGGAGTGGATGGGGCGGGGCTACAGTGGGGCTCCTCCCCCCCCGTGTCCTCTTTTTTGATTGTGGAAATATGGTAACCCTATGACTGGGAGATCCTCTAGGATCGACCAGTCGATCGTGAACAACCGGTTGGTGACCACTGCTGTAGGTCATTGGTCAGACCTTGTTAGTAGGCACTGAAAACCTAGCTGTCTGACAGTTATAAAACCACCTATGGAAAATGAGTTGGGAATTTCAATTCCTGATGTGCATTCTAATCTATGTAGGTTCTTATACCATGTAAGAATGCACAGCTGTTCAAGTAACAAACTGCCAGAATAAATTGGCACCTTTTGTGTAGGGATTAAAAGGACATTTCAAATTCACAATAAAATCTGAAACTTTTCAGTAGCCTGATTTCACTTCATTACAACCCCAAATTAATTGATTTCCCCTCAATATACAGGATTCCAGACCCAGTCAATCTGACAAAGTACTACTTTATTGCCAATTAGGTAGTAAGCACAACAAAGTATAACAATGATATAACTTGATGCATTACCAGTTTAAAACATCACATGCAGAAACTGGCCACATTCCTTTCCATATGTTACACTGTACAATATAAGCAGTAGAAACTGGTTTCAACAAGATGCTGATACCCGCCTAAATACAATAATAGAGACTTCTGAGACAAAGCCATTTGATTTTTGATAAGAAACAAGTTAAAGTTGGGATAGATACCCAATCACTTCATATGATGATTTACGTAAAGCAGGGATACTCAGACTGAGGCTCCGGATCCGCAAGTGGCTCTTTAAGGTGTCGCCTGCTGCTCTTTGCAGCACACGATATTAAAACACTGTGTGATTATTAACCAGTCTGAGTTATTAGCCAATCAGGATACATTTACTATGTTATTAACCAATTGTAGTGGATAAAATGATGATATTTGGTCAGTCATTTTGCTGTGAGAATTATATAAACTAAATATTTCCCATCATACTGCTTAAATATGAATGTATAGTACTATGGTAAAGGAAACAATAAATTCACCTACTGGGTATTGCTGATTACTAAATTTGGCTCCTGAACCACTGAGGTCTGAGTATCACTGATGTAAAGTTTTAACTTTCAAGTCTTTCTCAGACCCTGCAGAAGGGTGGGTATCACGTTACAGCCTACAGGCCAGCATATTCAAGATCTCATTTGGCTTTTAGCTGGGTATTAGGTCAAGAAGTTCTAACCATCTGGTCAAAAAAGCTATCGATTTAAGAGTGATTACTATAATTTTAGGAAAAATATTTCTTTTTAATATTTGTTCTAGTGAAAGGAAAGGCCAGTTTTAGTCATAGCTAAAAATTACACATGAAGGACAAATAGCTTTCCATATACACCTCTACCCCAATATAACGCTGTCCTCGGGAGCCAAAAAATCTTACCGTGTTATAGGTGAAACCGCGATATATTGAACTTGCTTTGATCCACCGGAGCACCCAGCCCCGCCCCCCCAAAGCACTGCTTTACCACGTTATATCCAAATTCGTGTTATATCAGGTTGCGTTATATTGGGGAGGAGGTGTATTGCGTTTATTAATTGTTCCCCTTTCTACTTTATTATGTTCAGATGTCCTTATTCTATAAATGTCAATACTGGACTGTTTTACAGTGCCCTCAGCAATACCTGTGGGGAACTTACACACACACCAATGCTCAACTTAGAGATGGTATACATCAGAGGTTTAGATGGTATACGTCAGAACCTACATCTCCTCCACAGATCTTCTCAGATGAGTCAGACCTATCAGTGATGGTTAGAGTTGGCCAGAAAAGGAATTTTGGTTGGGGGGGGGGGGGAGATCTTATTCAAAGTTTCCAGTTGAGAAATATTTTTTCCGTGGGAACATACACAAAAAATTAACAATATGGAAAACTTTACATTTCCTCACCTTTACAGTTTTCCAATTTTTACCAGTGGAAAATAGAAAGAAAAGATGAAAAATATTCCCCTCACACAGACTCTTCAACATTCTGTTTTTCAAACTGGGAAAGTCAAAGTGTGACTGTGTGTTACTTTCTCATTGATTTTGTTCTGTTTGCTCCCCCTTTTTCTTGGGGAAAAAAAAGGAAAAACCTAAGGCAGCATGCAAATTCTCAAACTTTTTGCGGGGGGGGGGGGGGGGGGGGAGGAAGGGAGGGAAATAAAAAATTAGAATTGAAACAAATTTCATGGAGAGGGGAAAAGTAAAAGAAATTAGAACTGGTTTTAACATAAAAATCATTTGACAAAACTCCATTTTTGAAGGGGAAAAAAAAAAGTAAATAAAAAAAAAAAGTTTTGACCAGCTCTGCTTATGATCCTGGTTCTGAGAACATCCGAGGATACTGGGAACCACCTGCCTCTTTATCCCCCAGGACTAGCTTGCATCACTGGAACCTGCAATAGTCTAGACTGAGCAGTCACAATGTTCAGCTCAATCCACCCTAGTTACTGCCAGCATCAGTCATCCTCTCGGCTGTAAGAGAAGGAATTGCAATTAGACAGAGAGACAGAGAACTAGTTATGGTCCATCACTGTTTCCCCACCATGTCCTTCTCCAAGTGAGACTTGGCAGACACTATCAGGCCTTAACAAGAGCTCGTTTTTATTAGTATCATTCCTATCTAGTTCCAGGATCCTTGAGTGGATGAGAGGGGTTACATTTCATTATATTTTACCTACAGTATTTACATAATGTCTTTGATGCACTGCATGGCTTACTCGTTTTTGTTTGTTTTAAATTAATAAAAAAATACTCTCACCCGCGCCATTTAGTCAAGTTATCTTTAGAAATGTTCTAAGATTCCAAGCTAACAAAAAAAAACCCAAATTCATGCTAAGCAGAATATGCCGTCCTAAATTAAAACATTTGTACTTTTGTAGTGCTGGGGTCTCATAACAAAGCACTGTGCTGTAAAGAGTAGGCACAACAAAGGCCATACTATAAGCTTTAATGCTGAATTTTCATCATTAGATTAATTCAGAATAGAATTTTCCTATACTGCAAGGTAGAGTTGGTTTTTCTGCATTTAGGTTTCCACGGGCAGTACATAAGGTAATGTTTTAATTACATCCAGGAACATGTTACAATAATTTAGGTTCAGAGGGTGATTGTTTTCCATTATTCTAATTCCTAACTAAACAGACAACAAAAGTTAGTCTAGAAAACATTGAACAAATGACAACAAATGCTATCAATAAGACCTATGAAGCTTGGTTTTGCTGCATTGGCATATATAAGGCACACGTTGTCAGGGCAAAAACCAACAGTTATAGGATAAACTAACAATCTGAGGCCTCATGCCTAATGAAAAGTAGCCCTTCAAAATTAAGCAGTCTACATTTTTCGGAACATCCTGGTTGATGGAGGTGGTAGGAATGGGCTGCATATAATCATTATAAGCCCAACAAAGAAAAACAAAAAGTCTATGAAGTCATCCTTTGGCAATATTGTACCAAATAGGTTACACAGTCCAACATCAAGTGTGTATAAAAGGAGTTCATGCTGAGCAAGTTCAAGACACCTTTTATATACTAGCCTTTTAAAAAAAATTGTTAAATCCCCTAAGCGCTCTCATACTGGGGGAGGGGGGGAGGAGAGAGAGGAAAAGATATCACACTATAGAATCTCAACATTTTGTTGAGGGCAACACCACTTTCCAAACTCAATGTCATACAAGTCTAAAACTCGTGCTGCACATAGAGAGCTAGTGACTTACTCTTTGCAGTTGTAACTACACAGAAAGGAAAGGCAAACATATGTCACATCTTCCTCCCATTACACAGCAGAGAGGCTGGCTTCAATAGCTCCTGCATGCAATACACCAACCAGTCAGTAGCATCACTGAAACTTAGTCAAGCCCCTTGGGGCAGAGAGGGGAGGTCACATTCCTGGAGAATATACATACATACCCAAAGACTGAAAATCTGTATCCATGTGTTCCCCTACATAAGATTCTGGCCTCAAGTAGCAGTATTTTCCAGATACATAGAAGTGATGCTTGCTGATAGCAGCACCACATGGCTCCCGTAGCCCAGATGCCAGGCAGGCAGGTGTCTCCAAGGCTACGTCTACACAGCAATGTAAGGCTGGTGTTAATGGGACTCAAGTCAGCTGATCTGTGTCAGGGAATCATGGGCTTGAGCCTGTACACTGCATTTTAACCCTAGGTTAAGGATTTGCTGACCTGTGCTCGAACCTAGGGCTCTGGCATCCACACTGTAGTGCACAGACCAGAGTGAAAGTAAACATATTCCAAAATACCTAGCGCCTCCTGTCAACACACTAGCCCTAGGAACGTGGTGCACTGTGGGAAAACTCTACTGCCCTCACTGTTCCCTCACTGTGGCAGTATTGAAAGAACTCAGGTGTCCATAAGGAGCACAAGTACATAAACCACATAATTAGTTCATTTGATGGCTGTCTCAATAGAATGACTGCAGTTTGAGAAGGTTTTATACTGAAACTACCACCTAATCTGAGAATTGGGCTCTCCAGCTCTAGGCTGAGTCCCACTGGCACGAAAATGTCTATGTGCACCTGTTCTCAGGATAATTAGGACATCAGTCACCAGGGCAGTCATATTAAAATGGAACATGGCAAATCTTAATTTTTAAAATGGGATGTTCAATGAAGGTGTTTGGGGGGGGGGGGGTTTAATTTATTTTTGTCTGTTTGTTTTGAAGTTTGACATAAAATGAAGGTCACATCCCCAGCCTTGCTGCTGCCGAATACAAAGCAGTGAAATGCATGCCCAAGGCTTGGAGTGCAGTGTGCTCCAGCAGCCGGTGAGATCTCTTACCCCTGCCCCTGCTGCACCCTGCAAGGCAGGGATAAAGGATCCCCTGGAGACTGCGGGGAAGTTTTGGGGCTGGTTCCCAATCACTGCCCTCACAGTGCATGCGGCCCCAGCGAGATCAGGGAGCAAGGGCCAGAGAGTGGAGTGAGACCAAGAGGATGCCCTGCGGGGAGGGGGAGTGGTAGAGCTCCCTGCTCAGCATAGCTGGGGGTGGGATGACCTGTACCACCCCGGGGACCAGGAGCTGCCTCCTGCCTGTCAGCTTTGCTTATTGCTCTGGGCAAATTCTGTGCAGCAGCGAGGAGGACCAGAGCACGCTTGGCCAGACAGTAATGGCACTTCTGGTCGCTGTGCTCCTCCTTTGCCACTGGGAACTCTGGGATACATCCAGAGGACTTCTAGGATCAAGTCAAGTCGAGTCAAGCTGGGACTGCATGCACACAGGAAAGCAGCAGGGCTCGGACCCTATGTCCCAGCTTAACACAGGCTTGGACACTCCAGCTGTGCAGGGTCCTAAGATCCTGGGTCTGAGCCCAAGGTTAGCACAGTTGGTATGTGGACACAAGGAGGGTTTGGAGCCCAGGCTTACATTGCCGTGTAGACATAACCCAATAATGACAGCATGCACAATAATTATAATCCAAAGAGCACCACTGATTAGTCACTATTCTTTCCCATTCCTTCATCACATAGGCACAATATCTTCACTGCAGTCCTCAGATTTTGATGTATCATGTGACTATTAGATGGTTAGTAGCCAGCATTTTATCCAGTGACTGTACATCTGTCTATTTTAGGATTTTCAATTCCTTTATACACCATTACTAGTCTACGATGCAAGGGTATGCGTAGAAACAGAGGCTGCAGTATACTCTGCATGGCACACAGGCTGCCGCATATGGTTGGCTTCCAATGTATTGTATAGGTGTATTGTCTGCCAAGTAAAACATGGTCAAGAGTAATGAGTCTGGACTAGTGGAGAGAAATATATCTGGCAACTGTTGCAAGTATTTTGGCAGATATCTATATATCTAGACCAGGGGTCGGCAACGTTTGGCACGCGGCTCGCCAGGGTAAACACCCTAGCGGGCCGGGCCAGTTTATTTACCTGCTGACGTGGCAGGTTCGGCCGATCGCGGCCCCCACTCACCATGGTTCGCCGTCCCGGGCAAATGGGGGCGGCAGGAAGCCGTGGCCAGCACATCCCTCCGCCCGCGCCGCTTTCTGCCGCCCCCATTGGCCCAGGACAGCGAACCGCGGCAAGTGGGGGCCGCGATTGGCCGAACCTGCCACGTCAGCAGGTAAATAAACTGGCCCGGCCCGCTAGGGTGCTTACCCTGGCGAGCCGCGTGCCAAACGTTGCCGACCCCTGGTCTAGACTGTACAGCACCTACACTACATCTTTAAGAGATCTAAAGAATCAATTGCCTTAAATAAGCAGCTTAATTTAGACATAAACTTGGAAAGTTTCATGTTCATCAAGTGTACTTTGCTTAACCAGCAAAATCCTTTGTGCAAGCCCTTAATTTTATAACTCAATATCTGTCTTCTGTCATGCATGCAAGAACTTTTCAATTGAGGGAAAGGTTTTATTGGTATAATTAGAAACTAAATGCAATATTGGAAGCAGCTAAGAAGGAAGATCGTATCCTGTCAAAAATACATGAGCCCCTAGTCATTCAATGGATCTCTAATACAAATAATACCTTAAGATTTTCATAAAGCAAAATATGATTGGTGACAAAGCTAAAGTACCCCCCTAAAATACTGTACATCTGTCAGAACATCCTTACATGTAATTAGACTAACTCATTAAGATGCAACAGCACCATATTCCTCAATTATTGAATATGTTCATTAGCAAAATTAAATGGGAAGCTGGAGAAATATAGATAGCCTTAAGCCAAGATAACAGATTCCAGTTACTGAAGACAAAGTTGGATTAATCTTTACAATGATAAGGGATAAGCATACTGTTCCTCAATAAATAGTAAAATTGTGTGTCTTTTTTTGAGCAATCAGGAAAGGAGGAGGAAGAAAGCAAAGTAGTCATATTGTTGAAGGGCACTGTATTAATTTCAATGGAATAAATGGACCCAAAGAGTCAAAAGTGTTAACATGACCCTGTCACTGTTCAACATTAAAAAGTTTTAAACAAGGTTCAGGCTTTTGGAATACAATGACTTCTGCCTGCTCAGTGGCAAATACACCGCTAAAATTTTTTTTAATCTTTACCAAAGATATAGAAAAGGAGGAGAAACAATTAAAACATTTGAAATGTAAAATGTCAAGTAATGCCTTCGTTTTAACAGGATACCAGGATAGCTGGAGTCTTTAGAAGGAAACCCCATTAGTCACTCTTTCAGATGATAAATAACTATTTAGGAGAAATTAAATCAGTTGAAATGGGCTGGAGTTGTTAAAGTCTGATCCTATTTCCTAGAAGACAAAACAAGACAAACATACCCAAAAGGAGAGAGAAAAGAACAGCAAAGGGAAAAAATGCAGTTTCTGTGTCTGGTGTTGACTCTTACTTGCTACCACACTGCTGGAGAAGCACAGGAATAGCACACTCTGAGTCCTAGCAAGCTTGTACCAGCATCAAACTGACTAGGGCATTGCTTTTTGGTGCCAGTTTGGTCACATATTCACAGCAAAGTTGCAAAATATGGTCTTGGACAGCTAAGCCAGACTCTTGATAGAGAGAAGGCAAAAGGAGAAAGAGAGAGAGAGTGTAAAGAGAAGAAATAGAACATACGAAGGGGAATGACAGTCTCACATCGCAGGTGGTATTCAGGATTTAGCCAAAGCTGGTGGAGGAGGAAATATCATTTGCATTCCTCTCTCCCCCTAAGGATCAGGTTGATGAAAGCCCAATGATGCTATGGTACAGCCTGGGGTCCCGGGAGACTGTGGTTGTGGCAGTCACAGTGGTAAAGCTTGCTCCTTCTGTTTCACCTGCCCCCCTCTCCCCTTCCAGTAGTTGTCAGAAAATTTCTTAATTTCCCCCCAGAAGTCTTTTAAGAACTCCAAAAGGGAGTGATGGGTGGAACAGCCCATTCTCCTCATTATTTTGTTAATCAATTAGGCCTAATTTTTGACACACCAATTTTGGTCTATTAGTTTCTGGTCCCACACTTCTTGTTTACCATGTGTGATCTCACCATAATCCTTAAGTTATATCAATAGGCCTTTATATTTTGACTAATTCAGTTTTTCAGTCTCCCTTTTGCATCTCTTCCCATGAACAAACATTTATTATTATAGATTATTATGACATCTTATGAACTTTCACTCAATTGTCACACTTAGACTAAAAATTTGTAGGCCCAATTATTAGGGTAAGGGTGCTGTTGTATTTTGGAGGTGGGATAGGATTGCCGGAAGATAATGCTGGCCCAAGCCCCAGGCTATGGGCTGGAGTTGACCATCTGCCGGCTTCAGGGGAGAAGGGGCGAGAGGTCATGGCCTTGGGGTGGACGTGGGCAGGGCCACGGCCTGGGTTAGGGGAGGTTTAGCCTCCCCTGGCCTTCAATACCCACCATCCATGACTAAGCATAAGCAAAAGATCTCCAGTGCTTGCCGTGGGTTAGCCCTAAAGGACATATAGAGTTCACTTATTACAGAAGCTTCTATTACTTCTTGAAACTTAAGACTGGAATCCATTTATGTGTATATAGGTTTACTTACTTTAAACCTTGTAAATAACTCTCTTATGGCCTTTTCCTACTTAAGGAATCTTGAAATAGTTTATTATAGGATTGGCCAAAAGCATTGTCTTTGGTGTGAGATCTAAGATACAATTGTCCTGGATTAAGTGACCGACCCTTTGGGACTAGGAGTAATTTGAACATTGCTGTTAGCTTTGTGTCCAGTGTTACTGGCTTCCAGGAGCCATCCCACAATGCCCCACACCGAAAAATACAAGTTGATACAAGTGCTCCTGGTGAGAGCATGCATCACCAACACAAGGAACCAAGTGTGCACACACACACAAGTGATTTAATAATTGTGGTGGCTTTCAGATTCTGTGGGCTTGTCTACACTGCAATGTTGTCAACAAAACTTTTGTCTTTCATAGGTACTTAAAAAAGCCCCCCGGTGAAAGACAAAAGTTTTGCCGATGCAAGCGGCAGTGTGAATGCAGCTTTGTTGGCAGAAGCACTCTCCTGTCGATAAAGCTAACACCGCTTGCAGGACTGGAAGTATTTTGTCGGCAAAAGTGCCGACAAAATACTGACAGTGTTTACACACGCTGACTTTTAGCAACAAGGCTGTGTCAACCTTAATGTCAGGTAGCTAATAAAATTGTTACATTGTTTTGAAAAGGCTGTCTGGTATCACTGCAACTACTTACTGAGAGTATTGCACCCAGAAAGGGTGGAAAAATGATTTTGCAGGAATCTGGCTCAGTTGGACTCACTTCAGGGTGTGGTGGTGGTAGGGTGACCAGACAGCAAATGTGAAAAATTGGGACAGTGGGTGAGGGGTATTAGGAGCCTATATAAGAAAAAGACCCAAAAATCGGGACTGTCTCTATAAAACTGGGACATCTGGTCACCCTAGGTGGGGGTCATAGATCAGCATTCATGTCGCACTCCCCATCAGTACTCAGCCTGGGCCAGGGAAGCTAATGATCCAAGCAGCAGACCAAATTCGGTGATGAATCCTGGTCATGTGCCACCTGAGGCACAATGTGTATACATTAAGAAGGCGATAACAGGGAGCCATGGCGAGAGACAAGAATTGCTGAAACCTGAAGGCCCAGTTTTGGAGTCATGGAGGCCATGGGCCACCTCTGTGGAATAGCAGGGATCCAGCATACTAAAGAGATACTTACATTAGACTAGTTAAAGACTGGGGCATAGACCAGACTCTGTGAATCCATGATTCCTTGTTTCCTGATTTTTCAAAAAGTCCTGTAGTAAGTGTGATGAATAGAGTCCTATCAAATTCATGGTGCATTTTGGTCAATTTCAATCATAGGATTTTTAAAATGGTAAAATTCATGCTTTCAGCTACTTAAATCTGAAATTTCACAGTATTGTAATTGTAGGGGTCCTGACCCAAAAAGGAGTTGTGGTGGGTGTGACATTATCTGATTAAAATATGACCATATAGATTATTGTTGCAACCACTCTTATCTATTTGCAATCAATCTTGTACAAAATGAGGTAAGATGTCTATGGAAAGATTATGATTTGCTGGTTGATTATGCTATTTGTATGCATGTATCATTTTTGTATTTGAAGTTATGACTATTGGCTCTATACCTAGATTTCAAAGGTTTACTCCTGGAGTAACGCCACAAGGTATTCTGCCTGCACATCTTGGAGAAACTATTCAAACTGAGTGGCCCATCAAAAGGACACTTAACTCACACCGGACTATGGGAGATGCCCATCTAAACTGAATGAACGTTTCTGTGAATGTTCCATCTGAAGTATAGGTAATGGCTTCCTGCTATGACTAAGTGAAATCAGACATGGACAGGTAACTTGCCCATGTGACTCCAAACTCCCATCTTTTACCTGTAATTTTCTACTAACTGTGCTGAGGGCTTTGTTTGAAACAATGGGTTTCCCTCCACATGATAGAAGTTATAAAAGGCCCTGGAAACACCTCCATTTTGTCTCTTTCTTGCTCCAGCCTCTTCCTGCTCAAGCCTCTGGACTATGAATTTATACTAATAGGAGCAGTCTAACCTATGGACTGACTACTTTCCAATGATTTGGAAGTAACCAGAGACTTGACGTAAGACAGCAGTTTATTCTGTCACTGCTACAAGCCTGAAACAAGAACTTTGCAATTATTGTATGTATTTGATTCCTTTAACTAAATTTAACTCTCACCTTTCTTTCTTTCTTTCTTATAAATAAACCTTTAGATTTTAGATACTAAAGGACTGGCAACAGCGTGATTTTTGGGTAAGAGAGGAGTTACATATTGACCAGTTACATATTGACATGTGGCTGGTATTTTGATATCAGAAGAACCTTTTATTTGATTAGATTGGTTTTAAAGACCCACTCATCTTTAAGTCTAGTGTTTTTGGTGGTGAAACAAGGACTGGAATATTTAAGAAAACTGCTTTTATGACTTCTTGTTACCCAGCATGGTGAAACAGAAGTGTACTTTTGTTGCTGGTTTGGTATATCTCATGGGAGAATAACCTCCAGGTTTGGGGTATATCTGCCCTATTTCTCAGTAGTTTGCCCTGAATTCAGTATTCTCAGTTGTGACCCACTGAGGCACAGTTATGGGGGGGGAGGGTCGCAAGGTTATTGCAGGGGAGGGGGATTGCGGTACTGTTACTCTTACTTCTGCACTGCTGCTGGTGGCTGCCTTCAGAGCTCAGCAGCTGGAGAGTGGTGGCTGCTGGCTAGGATCCCAGCTCTGAAGGCAGAGCCGCCGCCAGCAGCACTGCAGAAGTAAAGATAGCATGGTATGGTATGCCGCACAGCTCTGAAGTCAGCACAGAACGGTGGTAATACTATGACCCCCTAAAATAACCTTGGGACCCCCTGCAACTCCCTTGTGGGTCAGGACCCCCCATTTGAGAAATCTATACAATATAGGGTAAAAGCACACAAAAGACTAGATTTCACGGGCAGAGACCAGATTTCATTGTCTAAGACGTGTTTTTCATGGCCATGAATTTGGTAGGGCCCTAGGGATGAAGGTGGGCATTTCTCAACCCTTTTAACCCTCTTCCTTTATTAGAAAAAATGCCAATAAGTTAGTAAGTCTCAACAAAGAGGCAGGCTATTAATTTGATGCATCTCGAGGCTAGAGATTGACTTTGCAGGTCAGGGTTTAGGCACATTGGCAAAGCAGCATTGGGAAGCTTGCAATGCTGCTACTCATATATCGGTTCTGTGCACAAAGAGGACTTCACTCCCACTGGCTCTCAATCTGGAAGCCTTCACAAACACTAAATTCATACAATTTAAAAAAAAAGCATGAACTTGAGAAATGTTATTGACCAATAGGATGTGAAACAGCTGTGAATTTAGAGCACAATTCCACAGGATCAGCATACAAGCTGTCTTTTCATTTTATTAGATGTTATTTTTCTTACCTTAAATACCATACTCACAAATACAGTTTCTTTTTGTAAGGCATTTGTGCAATTGTTTTTGGCCTCATTAAAAACCGATCAGTAAACAGAAAGTGTCTGTGGAGAGAAAAAAAAAAAGCACACAGCACAATGTGTTGCTGATCAGAGTTATGGTGCTATGTGGAGTGGGAGAAGATCCTTACACATTCCCCATCTACGTTCCATTTGGTGCTAGTCAGTGCTTTCTGCATTTGCTCTCAGCAGAATTAAAATTAGCAAAATTTCAGAGGGAATATGTTTATTTTTCAGTTTTCTTTGCTAAGAAAGAGGATATTTTCAGAATTAAACCACAACTAAACCTGTTTGGGATGACAGTTTAAATGCTACAGTTTTAATTTTTTTTTTTTTTTAATATTGCATTGAACAAAGTGAATGCTATTAATACTTTACCAAATAAGGAACAGCACAAATTTCTGCTGTTGGACATGTGATCGCTATTTTTTATGTAAGCAAAAGGAGGTGTTCCCACATATCCATATTAGATTTTTTCCAGAGTGCCACTGAACAAATCCCACCCACATGCTGTTCTATGACTCATGCAGATAGATTTTTATGTTTACAAGGCTCAGCAATGACAGATCCCCCTGTCCTGTAAGATGTAATAAGAACCAAGTTATATTAAAAACACAAAGACATGTCAGAGTTTGATCGAATTGTTAGTTTAAGTGTGTCTGATTTAACATGAAACAAAGGGGTTGATTCTCCCTTTGAATCATGATAATGGGAGTTATATGTGCTCACCGAAAAGAAAAAGAAAAAAACCCACCCATAGCCCTAGGTATCACTCATCCTTGCTGCATTACAGCAAAGTCCAGTTTAGAAGACTATGAAGTAAGTTGTTGCTCACTTTTTGAATGTTCTGACTGCATTCCAGGGCTTGAAGATGCCTTATTACTTCCAAGAACATAGGTCACACTTACAGCATGGGAGACTCCATTCTGTAATTCAGTGACTCCAAAAGGGGTTTGGATAATCAGCAGACCATAACTCTGAATACGACACTGTGGCCAAAAGGACGAATGCATTCCTCGGATGCATAAACAGGAGGTTGAGTAGGAGTACAGAGGTCATTTACCTCGCTTTTTGGCACTGGTGTGACCGCTGATGGAATACCGTGTCCAGTTCTGGTGTCCACAATTCAAGAAAAATGTTATTAAATTGGAGAGGGTTCAAAGAAGAGCCGCAACAATGATTAAAAGATTAGAAAGCATTCCTTATAGTGACAGACTCAAGGAACTCAATCTATGTAGCTTAAGGAGAAAGTAATCAAATCACCCTTTAACTGTCTTTGTTCTCTATAGAGGAGAACAAACATTTGATAATGAACTCTTCAGTCTAGCAGACAAAGGCATAACACGGTACAATGGCTGAAAGCTGAAGTAGACAAACTCAGACTGGAAATAAACGGTAACATTTTAAGTGAGGGTAATTAGCCTTTGGAACAATTTACCAAGAGTCATTCATTGCCTACAGCTGTAGGCAATGTGACAGTGCTGGATTCATGGTCTATGTGCAAATACCCCCACTGAACACTGGTATCATGATGCTCAAATGCCTATTACCTTCCCCACATCACCATGGTTCTAGCACTAGTACCAACATTAGCTGGGTTTGAAAGATTTACTTATGCTATTACACTCTTTTCCCCCACAACATCTTAGGCCATCGCCCTCCAATTTAAAGAAAGAAAACCACGCATACTGCTTATGGAGAACTGTATTTAACTGCAACATATAGACAATCCTTTTTCAGGATCTGTGTGTATAAACAAAAACTTAAAAACCCACCCAAAAAAAAAAAAAAGTTACTAGACCACTCTTGTTTTTGCTAGACCTTACCCTTCGCTCCACTTTTTCTTTTCTTACATTGTACTACCGTTTTTTAAACTTATTTTCATCAGTCTCTTCTATTCACTATCTTAGGGGTTCTCAACCTCTCGGCATTCAGGACCCATTTGTAAACCTTGATGGCATGTCTCAACCCAGTAAATAGCTTTAGCACAAAAAACTTCTGACTTACTAAATATTTCTTATACATGATATACAATACACATTAACGTAACTATTGAATAAATACACTACAAGTACCATAGTGGGGCTTCTATGGCTCCTGTCCCACAGGGCTCAGCTCCCTGTTCTGGGCTTTGAGACCTCCGAGGTCAAAGTGTCACTGAGGTGTGGTCCAGCTCCAGAATAGGGGGCAGGCCAGGCCAAGAGTGGCATTGCAACATGGTACATGAGGTCACTGTCCAGTCACACAAATTTGGCTCAGCTAGCTCCCCGTCATGACAGAGAGGCATCTGGGATGAACCTGAGCAGTGCTGAAGCACTGCAAACCCATGCTCCAGGTCCCAATGCCCATAGCAGGGAGCTGTGCCCAGCCAGCACCACAGCTGTAGGAGCCATTGCTACCGGGTGAGATTGGGGCAGGCTCTGCAACGCTCACCCCTTCTCCCCAACCTCCCATGCAAGCCTTTGACACATTCTGGCAACCCCATTTTGCCCCATGGGTTGAAAAACTCTGCAGTCTTACATACAGCCACCCATCCCCTGACGCATAGGTGTCTAGTAAAATTTTTGAAGTCCCAACTAACTAGAGATACGAAGGATGGGGACCCCACCATCCAATGTCCGAATGAGAAACCACTCTTACCTTTGCAATTGTGAGGAAAAGTGAGAGTTTGATTGTGTTCCTATCAGGGTGCTGTATCTGGACCTTGCCTGGAGAGAGTCTTACGTACTAGTCTTGGGCTAGTACGAGACAAATTTAAAGGCAACGCCTTCCCTTTTCTGTTGCTGCAAGAGAAGCAATATGCTCCTGCTCTCTATCCCCCCTTGCTTCTTCCCACCCCCTATTGGGAGATGTGGATGGTTCTTCACTGCTCTACCTCTCCTGTCCCGTCCCCCCACCTAAACCCAAAAGTATGTCTCAGTGAACAACTCCAATGCCTGCCCTTGGTGCAGCTGCTCAGCTCTTCTCAAACAGCAGAGGAAAGAGACGTGATTCTTCCCAGTTTTACTGCTGCCCACGGGGTTTTGAAAAGCTACAGTGAAAACGAACACAGTTCTGATCAGCTTTCAGTCTGCTGCAGCTTGAACTATTAGCAGCAGAGGTACAGAAGCTCACTCTGTAGATTTCAGAAGAAAGCATTACATCGGTTCAGGGCTGGAAGATTTTCTTTGCCATGAAGAACACTGTAAGGCTTCCCCCCACAGTTGCACAACGAAACCTTCAATTCTGCATGGGACCTATATGCTAGAAAGCTTCATGCTTGCAATCACCATGTGATTTTTCAAACCTTTCATACTGGAGTGACAGGGACAGAGAGCTGTGATGAGGAGCAAACAAAAAATTAGGACTGTGTCTTACACTTCCACAATTGTACACGTTTCTTACATTCCTCTGTTAAACACAGATTATTATTCTCTCATGAGACTGCAAACGTTAGGGCAGAGGTGGGCAAACTACAGCCCGTGGGCGACATCTGGTCTACAGGACCATCCTGCCTGGCCCCTGAGCCCCCGCTGTCCCCTCTCCCCCACACCCATGCCACTGTGCAGGCAGCACTCTGGGTGGCGGGGTTGCGCGCTCCTGCTGAACAGCGCGGCAGCGTGTCGGGACTCTGGCTGTGCGGCGTGGCTGCCGGACATGCTGCTCTGAGCAGCACGGTAAGGGGGCTGGGGGTTAGATAATAGGCAGGGGATCCGGGGGGGGGGGGGCAGACAGGGAGCGGGGGGGTTGGATGGGGCAGAGGTTATGGGGGGAAGTCAGGGGACGGGGAGGAGTTGGATAAGTGTGGGAGTCCTGGGGGGGGCTGTCAGGGGGCAGGGTTGTGGATAGGAGTCAGGGGGGTTGGATAGATGTGGAGTCCTAGGGGGCCTGTCCAGGGGCAAGGGTGTGGATAGGGATCAGAGCAGTCAGAGGACTGGGAGCAGAGGAGAAAGCAGGATTTGCCCTCAGCAGAACAAGTGGGATTTATCTCCCATCAAATAAGTGAATTTTGCCAATTCACAGGCAGTAGGTTTCCAATTTTACATTTAACTATGAGGGGGATGGTGTTTTATTAAAGTTATACTTTGTTTTCTCCCTCTTGACAGCAATCCTTATTATATAACATAGGGGAGATCTGACATTTTAGTGAGATGTAAATTAGGCAACAGTGAAGAGGCAGCTTTCTTATACTATTTTTGGTCAAAAAGAGTTTCCCTCCAAATCTAATGTTATCCTCATTCTTCATAGAATATCAAGGTTGGAAGGGACCTCAGGATCTAGTCCATCCCTCTGCTCAAAGCAGTACCAATCCCCAGTCAGATTTTTGCCCCAGATCCCTAAATGGCCCCCTCAATGATTGAACTTGCAACCCTGGGTTTGGCAGGCCAATGCTCAAACCACTGAGCTATCCCTCCCCATAGTTAACTCTTAAGTACCTAGAGTTTGTTTTCTTTGCCCCTGCGTATTTACCAGCTTTATTGTACTTTGAAATATTAAGCTTGTACCATAGACCTTCATGGCTGAAACTACCTTTTACATTATTGAACACAACCGTCCCCAATCACAAATGGGGGCGCCGGGTGCTACCATAAATAAATGTTTGTTTCCACTTACAGTAAATATTGAGCTGTCCACTTATAGCATCATAAAAAAAAAATCTAAAGGAGGACAGAGAAGGGCAAAAACTAGGGACCATGATAAAATAAATATTCTTAGACATACACAAGTGTTTTGTCATATGTTATTTATTACATTTCCTCAATAAACACATAATCCATAAGATATTTCAAGTTACCAGTTCATCTAAATGTGCCATAATCATATTCTTACAGGCTGGTGACTGAATTTTGAGTCCTTTATTATGAATATTGACTACGTTCAGTGTTTGTTTAGGGATTTTTAGAACTCAACTCATACCCTTTCCTTCCTATTGCTCCCTTTCTCACTGCTGCCAAAATTACATACACATAATACAGGTCTAGCCTTATATACCAATTCTTTTTAACTGACCTCTGACAAACAGCCAGCAATGGCTGGATAAAAAGAAATTATATATAAAAAATATTATTTATGAGCCCCACCTAAATAGATGAGTAGATAATCAGAGAAGGTACAAATCTCTCCATCCCTGGACCAACTGTCCTCAGGACGGGCTGAGCTGGCGCACAGCCAGCCAATAGTCTTTCTTGCCTCTTACTTGTCACATGAGAAAAGGTAACAGTTTGGTCTTAATCAGGTGTGTACATATGTATCAGGACATAGGTGCCAACTCCATGCTCGAGCATCCACGGGGAAAAAAAAGTGGTGGGTGCAGTTCCCCCCCCGCCCCCCCATCAGCTCCCTCCTTCCCCCGCAATGTTTGCCATCTGCCGATGGGCCCCATTGATCCTTGCCTCCCCCTCCCTCCCACCTGCTGCAAACAGCTATTTCGGGGCATGTGGGAGGCTTCGGGAGGGAGGGATAGGAGCGAGGACGCGGCGCACTGGGGGGAGGGAAGAGGCGGGGCAGAGGTAGGAAGAGGCGGGGCAGAGGTAGGGCCTTGGAGTAAGGGGTGGAGTGGGGGCAGTGCCTGGGGCAGAGCCGGGGGTTGAGCACCCTCTGTCCCCCTGACACATTTGAAAGTCGGCATCTGTGTATTAGGGAAGGGGATTACCTCAGACCAGGCCTGTATAGTTGTAGTAGGAAGATGTATTTGCCTAGTCTCCCTTCCTAGCTAAGAAAAACTGACACCCCTAAATTTCTGTTGGTTTTAAATGAAGGGGCTCAGTATTAAGGCCAATGCAGCAAATCACTTAGCATGCATTTAATGTTCTAAGTCAGGACCATAAAGGACCACTGGTTCCCTCTCTCATCATGCATAACTTATTTGTCTTCATTTTCAAAGCCTTCACACACTATCCCCCACCCTATCTTCTCTGATTTACTATCAAGTTGTCAACTCCTGCCTCCTATCCACCAACACTGCCAGTTCCCCTTGCCCACTTGTAACACTTTCAAGCAACCACTTTCATGCTTTTTTGCATGCTGCAAACATCCACAAAAAACCCTAACTAATTATCCTCCTGAGAACTCTTCTTTTCCTTGATGCCTACAAAAAACTTGACAATTGTTAGACTGTGGGTGTGCTGAGACCACTACTTACCATGCTGACCCATATTGTTTCACTGTACTCCTACAGTCTTCTGTGGCTGTATCCATCTGTTGTATCATCTCATACTCAGATAATAAGCTGTTTGGGGGCAGAGACCATCTTTTTGAGTCTATACAGAGCAGATATAACTTAGAGAATTTTTTTCACTTCAAGGTCCCAGAAGCAAAGACAAGGTTAAGGGTCTTGTCCATGACTAGGGCTGCAACACACTAGTCTCCATTATTATTACCATAAAGAGCAGTGCTTTAGAAGTACGTGAGGTATTTGTAAAGCTTTTAAAAAAAATTAAAAAGTGGCTAGACAGATATATTTAAGCTTGTCAGATTTTTATGATTTTGATAGGTGTTTATTTTTAAGCATTTAAGATTTGTTTTATTTAAATTTTCACAGTTGTGGAAAATTACAGCGAGGGGTCACAAATGGGGAGGGCAGACAATTATTTAACAACTGTAGATGTTGAGATTCAAAACTTTATAATGGTTAAAATACAAGTTGTCCACATCACATCAAAATATACAAAGTAAATATCCTCAAAATCAAACTAACAAGTTGTCAAGCAGCATTTTTCTTACTTTGTAAATTTTGATCATTTATAGAAATACTTTTAATTAGTTTGTGTGTTTATGGTGAATCAACACTTACCGACATTCACTGAAAAAAAAAAAAAAAAAAAAAATCTAAACCTTCAAGCACACACAAAATTTTTTTACACATATTCAAAAGAAAAGCTGTAAGGATGAAATCCATCCCATATTACTTAACTGAGCAGTCCCACTGAAGTTTTGTAAGCATCTGTAAATTTCGCACCCAAAAATGGACTAACCTTGTATTAAGTCAGTTATGTTTTAGCCCAGAGTAAAATTCTATAGCAGGTTAAGGAGTTTGTAAGAGAAATGCAGACAAAACTTTAACTATAGCATTATAAGAGGGGTCACTACAATAGAATCCTTTTTGTTCGTCCAATTTTTCCTCTCTGCTATCCAGTTCCCTCCCATTTATCTTCATCAAGAATCTTTGAAATCATATACATGAATTTTCCTCTTTCATAAGTGTAAAAAAGTGCAGTAAGCAATTCACAAATTATGTCTGTGCAGTTCAGAATTAGAAGTATTAAAAACCCTGTACTTCCTGGCTTTCTCGGTAAATTGCACCACTGAAGTAATCACTATAGGTCATTTAAACAAAACAAAAAACCAAAACACACACACACACACTATTTTATATATTATATATATAACAATTTCTTTAAAAACAAAACAAATTAATAAAAGATCCTTGTGAGCAAAACTTTTCCTTGACATGACATTTATGACAGCAGAAGATGGCATATCTCAACTCCCCCCAAATCCCTATATAGCAACTTGAAATTGATTACCAGGCAAAGAATTTGGCATGCTTTAAAATTACAAGCTGGAAAGGTCTTGAACATTAGCAGCGTTTTTTTAACCCAAAAGTCAACTTTCAAATCCAGCTTGTAATGCTAAAATTCTGATATTCATACACACACACAAAAGTTCACTCTCACCATTATATCTTTTTTCCTCATCTCTTTACTTGTACATTAATACTGAAGGAATAACTAAGCAATGGTTTTAAAATGAACAGTATGTATTATCTTCTAACAGTTACCAGTATTCTGCTGGTTGGACTGTAGATGTTCTTTATCACTTCAGGGAATTCAGCTGCCAAAACAAAGCTGGGAATTACTTTTTTTTTTTTCTCCCTTCTTAAATATGAGAATCATCTTGCAAATGAGCCTCTCACTGTATGCATGAATTCTATGTGTGATAATTAGGCATCACTTCTCTCATGCTCTGAAGTTTCAAAGAAGAACGACATCTGGAAGCAAGGAAATTAAATTGCTCAATCCAGAATGCGTTATTCCATATTTCTGAATACGACGTATTTCCTTCTTTGAACTTATGTACATACCTTACACATTCCAAGAAGTAGGATTACTTTGCTATATAGAATGTGTTCAATATTCATTAATGTCTGCATATTCCCAAGATTTGCACTATTGATCAGAAAGTTACATAGGGAAAGGGAATTGCTATCAGAGCTATAGATTCCCTAGCATTTAGAAACAATAGTCTTTCTTCCTTCCCGTCCTGTAGAACTAACATGATTATTTTAGTGTGTACCATGTATTGAGGGACAGAAAGCTAAGTAGAAATGAGGACAGTATCCTCTTTAGAGGTGATTATCGCAGGTCAAAATTGTGATTGGTAGGTCAAAGTGGGGAAGCTCTTTTTGCCTTGGTCAATGGGTTAGTCATTGAAGGTAATAAACAGACTCTTGTACCAAAAGAAAGCATGATAGCATAACCATGTTTCAATGTGTTTTTTTGTTTCATGTGTTGACAGTAACATGTTTATAATATATCTATTTCAGAAACTTGACTATTCTTATACAGCCAAATGCAAGTCAGAGCTCTAGATAAGGGGTGAACAAACTCTGGCCCGTGTGCTGGATCCGGCCTGCCAGCAGTTTTAATCCAGCCCTCAAGCTCCCGCTGGGGAGCGGGGTTGGGAGCTTACCCCGCTCTGGTGCTCGAGCAGGGTTGAGGGTTGCTCCACGCAGCTCCTGGAAGCAGCGGCATGGCCCCCTCCGGCTCCTACATATAGGAGCAGCTAGGGGGCTCCGCTCTGCACGCTGGGAACCGCAGCCAATGGGAGCTGCAGGGGCAGTGCCTATGGACAGGGCAGCATGCAGAGCCACCTAGCTGCGCCTCTGCATAGGAGCTGAAGAAGAAACATGCTGCTGCTTCCGGGAGCCACTTAAAGCAAGCACAGCCCGGAGCCTTCACCCCTGAGCCTCTCCCAGTGCCCCAAACCACTGCCCCAGCCCTGATCCCCCTCCCGCCCTCCGAATCCCTCGGTCCCAGCCCGGAGCACCCTCCCACACCCCAAAGTTCTCATCCCCAGCCCCACCCTAAAGCCTGCACCTCCAGCCGGAGCCCTCATCCCCCCCGCCCCCCCCCCCCCCCCACACACTCCCTCCCACACCCTGAACTCCTCATTTCTGGTCCCACCTCGGAGCCCCCACCCCCAACTAGAACCCTCACCCCCTCCAATCCCAATTTTGTGAGCATTCATGTCCCGCAATACAATTTCTATTCCTAGCTGTGACCCTCGGGCCAAAAAGTTGCCCATCCCTGATCTAGACACAAGGGAAAAAAAACCTTAAATGAGTGAGGAAAAAGTTTGTTAGAGGAAAACTGCTTTCTGTCCTAAGTGATTAGAGCAACATAAGAACAAAGTGTCCAACTAGAATGCCAGCAAGAGGCTTATCGAATTTTAAAGCAACTTGACACCAGTTGTAAAGGGCCCCCATCTGAAGAACATTTACAGTGTAGGCATATATCAAGAAAAAAAACACAGAATAGGCAGTGGTGACATTTGCCTGAGTGTCTTCTAATAAGAGCTAGGTCTTATATAGCACTATTCATAGGTAATCTAAAAAGCACTTTACAAAAGGAAGACAATATCAATCTCCCTATTTTGCAGATGGGGAAACTGAGGGACAGAGAAGGGGAATGACTTGCCCAAGTTCATTCACTCAGGTCAGGGGAAGTCAGGTATAGAACCGAAGTATTCCAGGTCCCAGTCCAGCATGCTAATTAGGCCATACTAGTCACCCTTCATTGTTTGGTAAACACTCCAATCTGTGCACTGCCAGTAGATTTCTGAGTAAGTTTACATATTACAAGCAACAGGAAACACTACATTGAAACCTTTAATAGGCTTTTAACTAACAAAAATCAATCTTAAAATTCCCACTTTATATACATAATCTTTTAATTTCAGGATGATTATAATGGGGGAAGCCAATGGAATAGGTATACAATCTCCTTTCACCTTCCTGGGATAGAATCAATTAATAGAAGCAGATAGGAAAAGGAATTCTCTTTTTCCTGGAACAACTCCAGTTGTTCTCTCTTTATGTGTATTACCAGTAAAAGTCAATGGATCCTAATTAAATTAAAAAGCCAGTCATAAATAAAAATACCGTTTTCATGTAAACATCTGTTAAATAATAAAAGCAAAACATTGCCAACGTGACAAATAAAAATGTGTAAAAACAGAATTTACTTAACTCAAACCTAAGTTTAAATTGGAAACATATGATATAGTAACAGAAGCATACACAGCAGTAGGCCATCCCCTGGCACAGACATAGCAGATGTAAGCTATAGTACGTTCCTCTCCTCTCCTCCCTTCCCACAAACACACACACACTTACTGGTCCAATTTAAGTATTGCTATTACTCTCTCATAGTAATGAGAGAGTAATAGCCCTAGCTGTTAGGGCAAAAAAGTTAGCCACACTCGGCCTTCAGCTTCATCTAAAGCTGATCTTTTGTCATGTAGCAACATGTTAATTGATTGCAAATTGTTTCTAGCCAAAAACGCTTGTTCCTGGGTGTGGTTCGAGAACGTTAAGCAAGGTCTATGTTAAACATAAATAAATAAACAGGTTTCATTTGAGCCACCTCGTTCCAAACTGACAAGCTCAAAGAGCCTTGTAACCAAGGATATGACAAATCCACTTTTTCAAAACTTTATCAGATGCTTGCTATCAACCCTCAGCATTAACTGGATACCAGATACAGATACTGACACTACAGAAGTTCGTAAGATAATGGCTGTGGACTCTGAAGCCTGGTTCATTTGAACACCCACTAGCTCACCCATTGCTAAAAGCCCCTCCCCCAGGCTAGGGAGGAGCTACTGGACCCAGAACCCAACCAAGTTCAGGGGACAACAAAGGCAATAACGGGAACAGACGTGGGGGGTCAAAGGGCCAAAACTAGGGAACCAGAAGGGGACACTGAGCAGAGAACCCCGGACAGTGCCCATTGCACCTCAAAGGCATCGAGAGAGCTGGCAGACACTACCCAGAGGAACTCTGCACGGATATGTAAGCAGATTAAAAAAAAACAAAAGACAGCCCCACAGTTGCAGGGGTCCCCCTCTGCCAACTTCCTCTCTCTGGTGTTACAAATGGCCACCTTGGCCATGGCCAGGAGAAGGCTGACAAGATGGTCCTACGACTCTGCGGGGCTTCGGATCGGATGTGCGTAAATAAACAAATGCTGGGAAAAGTGCAGCCAGAACCTCAATAAGAGGAAGAGGGGCTGCAGCCTGGCGCACTGAAGGTATGCATGCGCCAGGGTCTCCCTCACGCCACAGAAGAGACAGGTTTCAGGGACAGAGGTGAACTGCGCCAAATACACGCCTGTGCTCACAGCTCCATGTAGGAGCCACCAGCTGATATCCCCAGCAGGCCGTAGGACTAAGATGGAATATAAGCTGTCCCACCAGGGTCCCCCAGCCTCCATTCTTGGTGAACTATCCCGCCATTTGGTATATGGGCAGGACATGGGGGTGGGGAAATGAAGTGTGTGCATCACGAGCACATATAGATGGTCTTTTGGCGCAGTTCGAAAATGGACCGGCTGCAAGACATGCAGCCAACTTGGGGTACGAGGAGGGGGAGGCTGGGAAGGCTCACGGGGCAGGGGGCCAATGGAAATATCCGGAGAGCCTGGAGTGAGAGGCGGGCATGGCGCACCCTCTCGCAGGACCCGCTCGAGGAAAACCCGAGCCTCAGGGGACACGGCTGCCTCCACCTCCTGGAGAACGTGCCAAGGGGTTTTAAGGGTGGAGAGCCCCATGCATCAACTGAGCACCAGGGGATCCACCCAACCGCCAAGGTCATAGTCCAGGTCTCCAACCTTGGTAACTCCCACCAGGACCAACCTCTGGCACACCAAGGGGGACTCTACCACCTGCACACGGAGCTGAAGATTGTGTAGCAGGGCCTCCGTGAGGAGATCTGCCCTTTCGGTGGCCGCCACAGACCTGGTTGCTGAAACCAGCCTCCAGGTCCAGAGGAGATCCTGGTAGAAGACCAGCAGCTCAGAGAGGTCTCGTGGAATACCTCTTGGATGAAGAAAAAAAGAGCTGCCTGTCATATCGGAGCCCTCGCAGGCGGTGGAAGAAGGCATGCCCTAATATGCTTCACGCCGAGCCACCTGCACTATAAAGGACTCTCTGCAGGGCCTGGAGACGGAAGACATGGACCTGCTTGCGCATGCATACCAGGCCGTCCTCCCTTCTTTAGGGGAAGATGGAGAACCCCTGCAGAGACCCAGTGCAGTCCTGGCCAAAAAAAACTCCAGAACCAACCTCTGGAGATTGGCCAGGAACCTTGGGGGTGGGCATAGGGTATTGAGCCAGTGCCAGAGCATGGACAGGACCAGCTGGTTAAGCACCAGCGCTCTCCGCTGGAGGGAAAGGCACTGGAGCAGTCCTGTTCGGCCCCGCAGTCACCCAGCCAGTTCTTTGGCAGAGACAGATGTGTGGCAGAAAGGTAAACGCCAAGATAGAGCAGTGGACCCGCGCTCCACCGGATGGCCTGAAGCATGGGTGGGAGGGAGCTTGCCCACCACCCGGCCCCAACCTCTAGGCCAGAGTTCTTGACCCAGTTGACCAGGGCAGAGGAGGCCGCTGAGTAAACAGCTTGGCAAGCCTCCACCCACACCAGATCGTCCGGGTCCTGGACCATGAGGAGCACGTCATCGGAATACACTGCTAGGACCAGCTGCACCTCCGGCTCACACAGCACCAACCCCGTCAATCTCTTACGAAGGAGACGGAGGAAGGGCTCAATAGCCAGAGTATACAGCTGACCTGACAGTGGACAGCCTTGCCGCACTCCTTGCACGAAGCTGACAGGTGCGGTCAAGGTCCAGTTGACCCTGACCAAACACTCTGCGGAAGCGTACAGTACCTGGAGAAACCCCATTAACTGGGGCCTGAAGCCGAATGCCCGCAGAGATACCTGTGGTCCATCCGGTCGAATGCCTTCTCCTGATCCAACGACAGGAGGGTGAATGACAGACCATCCCCACACCCAAGCTCTAAGAGACCCCAGATCAGGTAAAGATTATCAGAGATGGTACGGTCCGGGACAGTGTAGGTCTGGTCAGGATGGACCATGTCCACCAGCATGGAACGCAGCGAGATGGCCTTTGCTACGACCTTGTAGTTCATGCTGAGGAGCGAGACGGGACACCAGTTAGGGAGATTGCAGGGCTCCCTCTTCTTTGGCAGCAAGGTGAGCACTGCTCGCCTGCATGACAGGGAGAGGACCCTGCTGCTCTCCACCGATTCGGCCCAGTGGTGGCAAGGTCCAGGCCGAGGATGTCCCAGAACACGCGGTAGAACTCCATGGTCAGCCCGTCCGTGCCCACAGATTTATTAGTGGGCATGAGACGGAGGGCTTCCGAGAACTCGGCCAGAGTAAGAGGCAGGGCAGCTCCAGCCGTTCCTGGTCACCCGTGCTAACTGTCAGGAGTTCATCCCAAAGCACACTGCAGGCATCAGCGTTGGTTGGCTCCAGGGAGGAAAGGCCAGTATAGAAGGCCTGGGCCCTCTCGCGTATCTCCACCAGATCCGTGAGGAGGGTAGCATCTGCTGCCAAAAGGCAGATGACGTGCTTCTTAACCCCCTGACTGCTACTCCAGGGCATAGAAGAAGCGGGAGCCACGATCCATCTCCCGCAGGAGCTGAAGCCTGGTAGGAAGATGCTAGAATCAACAGAGCAAACCATCCTGAAAAATGAATATCCTAAAAAGGAATCAAAAGTAGTACTGATTGAATGAGAGCAGTGAAGTGCCAAGGCAAGGGGCATAAATAATTTAGTGGTGGTACATCTTAAAAAGCCAGGTTACATTTAGCTGAAAAGAGAAGCCACACTAGAGAAAGAGTCACAAACCCCAGAGAAGAACTTAGGCTTTCGTTCCCCTCCACCCCCACCTTGGCTGGCATGCCAAGCGGGGACGTCTCAGACCCTGAGCTGGTCAGATCAGCTCTGCATATCACCTCACCCTGCGGCAGCTAACAACAAACGCGGCTGTTTCTCGAGGCGCTGCCAGTTTCCTCAGCCCCCGCTGCGGCGCGGCACCGCAGACCTCTCGCCCCATCCATCCTCCCGGAGCAATAAAGCGCTAGTTCTCTGTCGCCTGAGCGCGTTACACGGGGGTGATACTTTCTCCGTGACCACGCTCCACAACAACGCCAGTTTACAGGCCGCCGCCGCCGCCGCCACAACACCCCCCGCAGCGCTGCAAGCCCCATGCTCAGCGGGCTGACCGGCTTCGCTGCATCCCTTTTCGGCGGCCGTCACCTGGCAAGTGACGCTTCTCCTCCCCAGTGGCACCAGCCCAGCATGCCCCGGGGGCAGCCGCAGAGCCATGCTGGGCCAGGAGCTCTGCGCCCCCACATTTCACCCTGGATGGGACTCGGGGGGGGGGGAAACTGCGCCCTGGAGTCAACGAGCTCCCTCAGCCTGGGGCCAGCGCCCAAGGGACAGGGGCGCTCCGACCCCAGCGGCCTGCGAATGGCAGTAACCGCTCGCCCCGCGCGGAGCTTCACCCTCCCTGACTCACTCAAAGCCGCAGAAGTCTCGGTCAGTGTTAGCAGGCCGCGAGCCAACCGAGCTCCCAGCAGCCACCGCGCTCCAGGAGCCCCACGCGCTGAAAATTAACCTTCAACGCTCGCGAGATCCACCTGTTTCCCTTCCGCGATCTCCCAAATCCCGAACCGATAAAAGTCATCGCGTGATCTCCGCCCCGCCCAGCCTACACGATGGGGCCTTTCAAATCCCGTTCCAGGAATGAACTATCGCGAGTCTTATCCCCCCGCCTCTGAGGATTTCCCCTTCCATGCCCCTGAAGGACATCTCCGTAGATCTAACCTCGACCCCACACATATACTGGCTTTCAGAATGAAGTCTCACGAGATTTCCTCTTCTTCCACAAGAACCTCCACGAAATCCCATCTCTCCCTTCCAGAGATCTCGCGAGGTTTCCTCTCCTTCCCTGCCCCCCTCCCCCGAGCACGATGCCGCGCAGGAATGTGAAAGGCTCCCGCCCGCCGCCATTTTCTTTCTTTCTTGGCAGGCAGCGAGTAGGGCAGGAAGCGGCGGCGGAGCGGCTATGGCGGATTATTCCACGGTGCCCCCTCCTGCTTCGGGCGCGCCCGGAGGAGGAGGAGGCGGAGGTGGGGGAGTCAACGATGCCTTTAAAGACGCACTGCAGCGGGCTAGGCAGGTGTGTAATGTGGGCACCAGCCCATCGGTAGCTCCGACCCTCAGGCTCGGGGGCCTGGAAGCGGCTCCCGATAGGGCCACCTCTGATCCTCAGCACCGGAATCTCCCCTCTACCTATTCTGGGACAAATAGGGTGGGTCCTACGCAAGTCCTTTGGAGCGTATCGGGCGGCTTCAGGGGTTTGTTCTGGGGAGGGGGCTGGAGTAAGGCTGGGTCCGCTTCCCTTTCAGGGCCCTCGTTTTCTGCGCACGTTGGGGCTGACGGCGGTGCTGTGTGTTTCTTCCCCATTCCCCGCCCTGTGGACGCAGTGAGGAGGGATTCTTGTGCCTCCCCAACACCCACAACGAGCGGGGAGCTCCCGCAGCGCCCTTGCCCCTTCAGCACACAATGAGATGGGGGGGGGAGTCCCACTTCTGCTCGATCCCTGGTAACCTTCCCCCTGTACCCACAAGCTCCGTCAAGGGACAGGTTATGGAGGGGACCTTTCCCGGGCCTTCCCTCTGAGCCGTTTGGGGGGGGAAGCAAATAGCGAAATCACAGCTGGTTATTAAAAGCGCCTTAGCCCAGGCAGCGCGCAGCCCTGGGTCGCCGCCCTGCACTGGTTGGGGAGGCGAAGGGGACGGAACTGCTTGTCGCAGGCCTTCGACGAGGCTCCCCCCGTCGTGTTGGAAAAGGCTCAGGTTCAGTTCCAGTTATTATGTTGCCTGAGGCGCTCTTGTATCCTGGTAACCTGCTCAAACTAGTTTGAAAGTGTTGGGTTCGTTGGTCCTGAGCTAAAACTACAAGTTTACGTTGCGTAGTCTCTGTCCTTTAGTTTTACTTTTAACTTGATTTGCACTATTGTCGTTTTTGCAGTTGGCTGCACATAAGACTTCATTTGGTAACAAGCAAGATGCAACGTTGTACAGTATTTATAAAGGGAAAGTCAGATAATGCAGTTATGAGATTTAAGGTGATTTTGTTAGGAGTTGGGTTCTCTGTGAGATAACTCAACCTGTTTTAATGAGATGGAAAATCTCAAAGAGCTTGTGGAAAAATACATGGTGCTGCCATTTCTAAATGCAGCAGTCTCTACTTCCTCCATGGGTGAAACCTCATGAGTTCAACAACCTCCTTCTTTTTGTAAAGAGAAATCTGTAAGAATGCAAAATGCTCTTTAAATGCCGGTATTAAAGCAAAATGATCATTTGATCAAGTGTGCTCAAAGATGATATGCAAAGAGAGGGACTTTTCTTCGTCATTGAGATATATATTGTTTTTAATATGTATTTTTTAAACCTCCATCAAAACTAGGGCAAACCAGGACTGATCTGCAAGGTTTTTGATTTGCAAGGTAAAAAGTATCTCATGTTTGTTTTCATTATTTTTACTTTTATCTAGATTGCAGCAAAAATTGGAGGTGATGGAGGGACATCAATGAATTCAAATGATTACGGTTATGGAGGACAAAAAAGACCTCTTGAAGATGGAGGTATGCTGTCAATAAATATGTGTATACTACCATAATTCATTGTGTTCATGGCAGCGGTGTCAAAAACTTCCTAAATTTTCCACAGAAACGATAGTATAGATCCATATTGTACTGGCATGTGCACTCTTTAAAGAACACCACACACTTTGCCAATTTGGTTTTAATGGGGATTTTTGTTTAGAAATCAGTGGTGCTATTTAGGTCTTAAATCTGAAGTCTTGTAAATCAATTCTTAGACCATTACCTGACCTCTTGTACTGAAACAATGCAGTAAATTTTAAGAGGAAAACCCATGGATAAGGTAGGTGAAACAAATAATTTAAAAGATACCTTTATGCAGGTATATTGGTGAAATCTTTTATTCACAGTTAAGGTTGAAGGTGGTCACCTTTCAAACCTATGCTGGTTTGACTTCTGATTTATTATTGAAGGTACCGCATCTGGTAAACTACTTTTAATGCATTTCATTGTAATGGCATAGGACTTTAAAAAAAAAAAAAAAAAAGACAGGAAAATAAAAATTCTTATTAGACTTGGCTAAATCTTTTACTAATTTACAGCACGCATGAACCCTGATAAGATCATGCTGTAATATTTCCTCTACTTTTGTTGCAGTTTCCACTTTTTTGACTTGCTTTACGTTGCAGAAAAGTTTGCTACTGAATTGTGTGGCGTGTCTTCTGATTTTTACTACACGAATAGTGTGAACTTAACAGGGTTTGATATGTTTAATATACACACATAATCCTGACTAAATTATGGAGAGAAACTTCTGAACTTGGAGGTGTTGAAAATACTTTGTTAGGTCTATATGAGCTGTGACGTTTTTTTTCCTTTAAGAGGATTGTGACTCAGTTTACAGAATGTAATTAAGGCTTCAAACCAGGAGTTCTTGTATTCTTTATTAAAGTGTTTTTCTATTAATAGTGAGGTTTTTAATATACAAAAATGAGCTAATGATGCTTCAGATGATGTATGTAATGTATTCTTTTTATTTTATGTGTAGATGGCTCTTGGACAAGTCCGAGCAGTACAACACACTGGGAGGGAATGCCCTCTCCTTTTAAAGGCAGGAATTTTTATTTATTACCTGTGTTTAGTATGTAAACGTGAAATAAACTAGTGGATCTTTTGAAATGGATGACACAAATATTTCCTGGATTATGTGTCTGACTTTTTGCTACACATAAATTATGATGGTTCATCACATAACTTTGAATTTGGGGTGGGGAAGGAAACATCTGAAGTAGTCTTTTTCAGAAATAGGTTGTCAGTGCCTTTCATTTCGCTTATTTGTACAAAGAGGATTTTTGATGTTAGTGATAGAGTTGCTTTGAATATACTTTTTTTTTTTTTTTGGTTTTTTTTTTTTTTTTTGAAGTTTTATGCTGTGAAATGCTTGATATTTGGATAGGAATTTCATACCACAGTTCAGACTCAGATTGCATTGCAGGGGATTATTGTTGTTTCTTAAATTCTATATAGATTTGTGGTCACTTGTCAGATTTTTTTTAAGCCATTGTTTATTTTCATACTGATTTTTGGTGGACTTTTATCTTCAGTTCTTACCGTAGAAGCATCATTAGCTTGAGAAGCCAGTTATTAGGAGCAGAGTTAAATGTTGTTGCTTGTCTTAGCTAAGTTTCATTGACTGTTTATGGATAGCCAATCTACAGTATGTTTCTAAAACTATGCTTTTCTTAAACCACTGGATAGACAAATGGAAATACTTAACTTCTTTTCAAGTATACTAACCGAGTATCATACTTATAAGATTTCTTTTTTATTCAGATCTATTCCCTGAAATTACCAAAACAAAAACAAATTCATTGTCTAAAAAAAATACACTGGAAAAGTTACGATTCACACTCATGGGACAGCCATTAGTTTAAAAGATTCTTGTTTCTTGGCAAAAAATAAAAAAAATCTTAATTTTGCAGATCAACCAGATGCTAAGAAAGTTGCTCCTCAGAATGACTGTAAGTATTTTTTATTTCATTGCGAATAAAACCTAAACAAGTGTACATTTTCAGAGCAAGAGTATGATGCAGTATTCTGGTAGGTAATGTTGGACCAGTGAGATCACAATGACTTGACCTGTAAGTCTCAAGTTTCTATAAGGAAAATAGGCTTGTTTTTGAACAGTTTGATAGTTGTGGAATATTATATATTAGCAACAGAGCTGAGAATCAGTTTGTCTCTTTCAGCTATACTTTTATACCTCTGCTTGGCAACTTTTTTTAAAACCCAGCTTTGTCAGAAGTAGCTACAGATACACCTCTACCCCGATATAACGCAACCTGATATAACACGAATTCAGATATAACACTGCGGTAAAGCAGTGCTCCGGGGGGTGGGGCTGCGCACTCCGGCAGAGCAAAGCAAGTTTCACCTATAACGTGGTAAGATTTTTTGGCTCCTGAGGACAGCATTATATCAGGGTAGAGATGTAGTTTGTTAGTGGGAAATTTTTGGCTTAATTGTGAGAGAATTTTGCCTTTATTTGTGAATTTAACTTTAAAAATACTTTTTATTTGTAGCTTTTGGAACCCAGCTACCCCCAATGCATCAGCAACAAAGGTAGGAGCCGTAATTAACATTTTGTTTACACTTACTTTTTAGTATTGGTGCATTTCCAGGAAACAACTTCAAAACATTTCTCCTAAAAAGACAATGTTTGACCATAATAATGAAACACAGTTGTGAAGTGATGCTTGTTACAGTTTAGCCACAATAGGCATAAGCTAAATATTTGAAATGTATGTAATAGGATACCACATCGAGAACTGCATAGACTTGATATCATGTCATATGTGGGAGGTCTGATCCATAGGGTCAGGCGTCTGGTCTGAAGGAAAAGGTTATTTTAAAAGCAAGAGGGAAAGATTTCTTAAGGAGAAAAATATTGGAGTTAACAAAATTTATGCCAAACATATCCGATCAATAACTTATGCTGCATTCGTCTCATCTTGCTTCTTCCCTCTGCTGCCTCAAAAACACAAAACTAACCAACCTGCCCTTTTAATTCTTGTTGTGCATTTTTTGTTTGGAAATGGCCTATATTTTTATACATCTGTGACATACTTCTAATGCTACATAACTAGCAATATTTTAATAATCATGGAATATACTGGTCTTTTTTCATACCAAACAGATTTTTAGCAGAAATAATTGATTTATTGTGAAGTACATAAATCTAGTATCTAAATTTTATATAATGTTAATTAGGAATGTCATTTTTGCCTTCTAATATTACTGTTTGGTATTCTGTGTTTACAGATTGTAATTTTGGCTTTTAATCTCTATTTAACTTGAAGAATTTCAGGTTAAAATGGGCAAAACTTCTAAAGTAAAATTGCATAAAATTGGCTCCCGTTCAAGTCATTAGATGGGGTAGATGCACCCACAGAAAGACATTTCCCCAAAATGTTACAGTATGTTTCTCCTCCTTGGTGTGATTTGGGGGGGGGGGGGGGGGGCAGCCAGTCTTTCTATACAGATGAAAAATATTCTCTAAATTCTAAGCCAGTGTAGTCTCCTAACCATATGTTATCTTTTGTTGTATTTTGTCTTCTTTTAGGTCTGTAATGACAGAGGAGTACAAAGTTCCAGATGGAATGGTTGGATTCAGTAAGTAGTATAAATATAATATACAATATAGTGGAGCTCTTAACAAATGTTGCTATTGCTAGTTAACATCCTTTTGTTTTTATCCCTCAAGTAATTGGCAGAGGAGGAGAACAGATTTCACGCATACAGCAAGAATCTGGATGCAAAATACAGATTGCTCCTGGTAATTATTTCCTTTTGAGGTTATATCCATTTAGTGGTAACAAGTTTGGAACACTGCTGGTTGGTTTTTCAACTAAATTTATTCTCACCTTTAACAACTGGGAATAGGTACAAGTCATTTAAGTGCAAAACAATCTTAAATCTTGAGACTGTCATTTTATTGGTTTAGCGAAGTGTTAAAACTTCCCACAACACACTTTTCTATTTACTTAGCTACTGATTCCTTGCAAGTTAAACAGAATTGTTAAATCTGTTTCATTTTACAAACTTTATAGATAGCGGTGGCCTGCCTGATAGATCTTGCATGTTAACTGGAACACCCGAGTCTGTTCAGTAAGTACATTGTCTAATAAAATATTTTAAAGTATGTCATATGACTCCTATACAGTGAGGTGAAAATAACTAGGCTTGGAAGGATTCAGTTTTTATTGGTAAACATTGTAAGGCACACAGAAATTGACAAAAATGTGTTTACATTGATGATCAGAATTTACAGATAAGCAACATTTTTCTTATTTTTCCTGGGAGAATTTGATTTAAGGATATTTCCTTTGCATACTCTGTCATGTGCTGTTGACAGTTTGTGTTTTAACAGTTATAAAGCTTCAATTCTTGGAATCTGAGCGTTTACTGTTATTAAGTAATTATTCTGACTCCCTGTTGTCTTGGGAGGAGGGAGAGCATAATTTCCCACAACTCTGAACATTTAAATTGATAATCTAGAGAGATGCTTAAGAATAAGAATTTAATTGTGCTGAGCCTGAATATAACCATTCAACTGTGGAAAATTAAGTAGCCCCTTTTCTTGCAGTCAGATCTATGCTGATGGATCAGACCCTAAGAATATTATTAAATCAAGGATGAAGCATTTGATCTGTATATTATCAAGATCTGACTGAACAATGCAACTGGCCCAATTTTTGCTAGTAATTATTAATCTGTACACTAGTTTCAGCATGGGTACAAATGGGTCAGAGTGGTGTGTGGCCATGCCATTTGATTTTATGTTGATATGTAATTTTCTGGATGAAGTTAATATTGAAGTGTGGTGTTTTTGATGATTAGTAGGGCTTGGGAGACATTCGTAAATTTGAGTTCCACTATTTTTCTTATTGCCGTACTGTTAACAGTAATTTGAATTTGATCTGTTGCCAAGTAATTTAGTTTACTATATATCACTAAGCAAAAAGACATTAACATTTATTAAACATACATTAAAAAAATAAAGGGGGGGGGGCTACAATATCTGCTTTTTTTTATTTTGAAAGGGTCTTACACCTTTCACTCAAATTGGCCTGCGTAGGAATAGCTTTTTAGCAGACCAACTGATCACAACAAAATGTTACAAGATTAGATTCATTCTGGCTCGATAGGATAAGCACTTATTAGCCAGAAGACAAATTGATAAAAAAGCAAGGCACAGTCATGGATATGTTGGTGTTCAGTCAGAACATTTAGTATTTTAAAAGAAGGCCCAATGGTGTGAAGATAAATGTGGTCCTATTATATAGTAGCAGTGGGAGAATCATGGTTGTACTTGGTAAATCAAGGCTTTCCAGTACACAAGACTTAAGCCTTTAGCTGAGACAATGTTTAGATGCCTCCTAGTCTGAATCCTTACATGTCTTTATGGTTTAGATGACCTGTAACTAAAGCAACGTAGTGCCTATTGATAGAAGACTTGCATCAGCAGAGAGAATTTTTCACCATCCTGTGCTGTGGTGGGTTGATCTGTGAAATTACACAGCAGAGTATATTCTAGTTGAATGCTGGAAAGTCTGGTGCAGAGGTTCTCAAACTGTGGTCCGCAGACCACCAGTGATCTGCGAGCTCCATTCAGGTGGTCCGTGGATAGTTCCCTCTAAGGTGTGCACACAACACAATGAAGGGCCACTCGCTTAATTAGTGGAGCCATGCAGGCTTGGCATCACTAATTAGGTGCCTGGACCTTGGAGAAGATGCACATGTAAGGTGAGGTGGTGGCCTTGGGAAGAATAGGGGGTGGGTGAGAAGAGTGGGGGAGGGGAATTTGGGATGTGCAGGAAAGAGGCGACTTTCCCCAGCTCCAGGGCTGCGGCTGCTGGGGAGAGACCCCCCGCCACCTTCCCAGCCCCTGCTTGGGGGCCGCCGCAGCGGGGGAGAGGATACATCCATCACATTAGAAAGGTAAGACTACTGATACTAAAATATGAGTTACGTGCTTTTATTTGTAGAACAAAAAAACTTTAATTACTATTAAGGGTTTTTTTACATAGTGCTTTTATCTAAAGTGCTTTACAATAGTTAGCTAACGGTACAAACAACATTGGGAAAGATCATTAAGTGGTGTGCTCCGCGATTTAAAAAAAAAGTATGAGAACCAGTGGTCTAGCAGACTTGACCAGCCCTAGCTGTTAGTGTTGAGTGGTTTTCTTTCAGCTTAACTGAAAAGTTGATGTATATCCAGGCACATTTGGCCAGCACTGTAAAGGTAGTGTCAATGTGGGAGACTGTTACCTCTGAGTCTAATTTACTCTGGTTTTGCTTGAGGAGATGTTAGGTGGAATGGATTTTGTCCAAGTGTCTGTGTGCCAGCCCCCTGTGCTCTTCTGTTTTTGGCAAGGCCTGCTGGGAGGTCTGGGGTCAATTGATGGCAGTTGGTGTTTCTCTTTGGAAACCCACCCATTTTTCAACAACTGTGGTGGGTTCTCTCCAAGAAGCTGTCTCTTAATGTGAATATGCTTGCCAGTTATGAATCCACTGTGACCATAATTTGGGGGCAGATGTTTGAAAGAGGTATTGTAGCAGTTTCAGTCCTAACTTTATCTTTGACCTGGTCACTGTGGTTTAGGCAGGTGTTAAAAACAAACTTACTGTTGCCCGTCCACGTAAAAAGGATCCATGCCGATCTTGTTAAATGAAGTCTTCAGCCATTCTTATTAATATAGGACAGTAGGTACCTATCCAAATTTAGAATTACAACTGAATTTTTTACAAGCTTTATTTTGGTATTTGAGTAAAATTAACGTACAAAGGGAAATACCTTCCTCAAGATTGGCAGTCTGTGGCCAAGATAAACATAGTCTATGACATTTGAGATTAATTAGATAAGAGGTTTGTCAATTATGACATGCAAAGAATTTCACCAGAGTTTAAATGGTTTTTTTATAGTTACAGTATTTAAAACTTCTTTTTTTTTTTTTTAAATTATGGTTTACTGGACACATCAAGCTGAGCTATAATGCACAGAACCTAAGATGACGTGATGGATTTTTAAAAATTAATCTTGTAAATAGCAGTGTAGCATGGGTTGTTGAGAACTGAAGAGCTAATTTTTGGTTCCTGCAGTTTCTGAAAGAGTGCTGGGAATCAGAAAGAGCCAGGTTTGGGGGTAATTTGTTTTCTTCTTTGGATTTTTTTGCACAGAACCTGGGGAGGAAAGCATATTCCTAAATTACCATATTCAGATCTTTGGAGTTTTGTTTTTTGTTTGTAAACTTGAATTGGAATTTCCTGACTCTTTAAATGATGGTTGTTAGTAAACTAAAATATTATAAAAATCCTTATTGGACTTGTTATTGGGTGTACTTCTTGCAGCAACAGAGGAACAATTACTTTTTCCTCCCGCAGGACTCAGTAGGCTTTAGTTATGCAGGGTTGCCTCTTGTTACTCTCCTCTTGAGTGTATGTGTAGGCCTGTAGAGGAGAGAGTTGTAGCCTGCTGTGTAATCATTATGAAATCTGGGCGTCCTTATCAAACCCAGATAATGCAGTCTGTGCTCTTCTAAAGTCCTTACATTATAAGGCCCTTGTTGGGAAAAGAATTGATTTAAGAAAATATCAGAGATTAGAAGTAATGCTGAAATGCCTGAGGAGGTACCTAGCGTGAAGATGTCAGACATATGGCCCATGAGCTGCAACACCAGAACTCGGACCTTTTTGAACCCCCTTCCCTCGCCCCACCTTCCCCAGCTGCCTGTCTGCTACTGTTCAGAAGGACTGGGAGGGAACCATACCCAAGTGGGAGAAGGCAAGGTGGAACCTTATTTGCTGATTGAACACAGACAATGAGACACTTCCCTCCTATGTGTGATAGGTGCCACAATGCCCCGAAGCTGGGGCTCATAGGAGGCTCTGTTTGAGTCTCCTTCCAACTTTCTGGGAAAGGGCCCTTCCCCATTCCATGCCCTGGAGCAACCTCCTTCCCCTTCTTTAACCCCCCACTGCCCCCTCCCCCCCCCCCCCCCCCAACCAAGCACCAGGTTAGGGAAGATATTACTTACTGAACATCTCTTTCTGGGGAACTGAACTCTGAGATCCCCCAAGGGGGGGGGGGGATGGCCCATGGGAAGGAAAATAACCATCCCCTCATCTTTTCTCTCCTTTAAGTGGTGTATGAGGGGCCGTGAGTAGGTTTCGAAGGGGTGCCAAGCAGGGCCAGCGTTAAGACTCATTGGGGCCCAGGACAGACAGCCAAAGCTCCACTGTGTGGGTCTGAAGCCTGGTGCCTTGAGCCCTGCCACTCAGGGCTGAAGCTGAAGCCTGAGCAATGTAGCTTCACGGGGCTCCGGTGGCCTGGGGCCCCAGGCAACTGGCCCGTATACTACCCCCTAGCTCCGGCCCTCGCTTTTAAATGCAGAAAATCACTTACTGTGGTGTAGGTGGGCCATGGAGTTTTTATAGCTTGTTAGGAGGATTCAGAAAGAAAAAGATTGAGAATTTCTGTTCTTGGTGTCTGTTATTAAGGTTAAACATCACAAGGCTGGCTGTAGGTCACTCAGTGGAAGGTGCAGGGAACCTGATCTTTCGAACAGCACAACAGCCTGAGCTTCAGGTCACAGTGCAGGACCTCTTTGTTTGGTTAGGCCTTTGACTCTTGCGTGTATTTTATTTTAATAGCTAGGAGTTGAAGATTCTTTTCAAAGACTTCTGTTGTGAAATACTGTTTTAGTTACTGTTTTTGGTGATATTAAGGTGGTGAGGCAGTAATTATCCTCAGTTTCTAAATAAACTGATTCCCAAATGCCTTCAAAAGGGAAAAGTAGAAATTTTCTATTTATTTTTTGGTTGGTTGTTACATTGTCTGTTTCCTATTTAGCTAATGCATGGCATACAGTAGAACCTCGGAGTTATGAACACCTCGGGAATGGAGATTGTTCGTAACTTTGAAATGTTTGAAACTCCGAACAAAATGTTATGGTGGTTCTTTCATGAGTTTCCAACTGAACAGTGACTTAATATAGCTTGGAAATTTTACTATGCAGAAGAAAAATGCTGCTTTCCCTTTATTTTTTTTAGTAGTTGACATTTTAACACAGTACTGTATTGTATTTGCTTCCTCCCCCCTTCTCCCCCCCCCCCCACTCCCCCGATTGTGTACTTCTGGTTCCAAACGAGATGTGTGATTGACTGGTCAGTTCGTAACTCTGGTGTTCATAACTGCAGGTCTACTGTATATATTTCAGGCAGTTTTTTAGTAATGTTTAGTAATGTTTATTTTTGTAATTTGTTGGTATTGTTGGAATGTTTCTTATTGTACTAGAAAAATGGAAGTGACTATTGATAAACATTGAAAACTTTAAATTGCAAACAAATTAATGGAACAGGGACAGGCAAATGAGAATGTAATGAAATAGGAGGATTTCTCCTTGTATGGTGAATGTGCCCAAAAATTAAACATTTTGGAAAGCTGATTTCAGAAGGAAGATGATAGGGTGTCCAATAACCCCTGTGTGCTTTTATTAAATTGTCCTGAAAACTCTGCATCTTATAAAAGCCATAAGGAACTAATAACTTATCATCTAGAATTACTGTAGCATGGTGGTGGAAGGCCCTATTGTCTGGTATTGAAACGTGTGGAAAATTCTGGTGCTAGAAAAAGTAACTCAAGTCAGAGTTCTACAGGGGAGAAGGAAAAAAGGTATCCACCTAGAAGTCTGGTGGAACTTCTTGAAATTCGCTGGAAGAAAGTTATTGGCAACCACCATATCTTAGTTTGAGAACTTGTTTTAATGCTGAGGAAGAAGGAAACACCTTCAGTAATCAAAATTAAATTAAAAATTGAGAGATTAAAAGAAGGAAAAAGGAGAAACTTAATATGTAGAGTTTTGCTAGGACAACTAGTAAACAAGTAAGAAAAACAGGTGGACCTAAATATGAGATAGTGAAAGGCTTTAACAGACTCTACTGACAAGACAGAAGAAGAAAGTAGAAAAGTATCAGCCACAATATCTGCTCAATACCATGAAGCTGAAGAAAGTGACTGGAAACAGGTCTCGTCAGTACAATTTCAGGGACTTGGATATGTGGGCACAAGTTCACTTACTTATTTCACATTATATAATTGGGCATCTAAACCAGTATAGTTGTTTCATTCTTCTTAGAACTCTTAATAGGATGTGAATCTACCATGTTCATACTGAGCTCATCTTCATGGAGTCTCACATAAAGATGTTAAGAGACGCTAAACTGGGAAGGCATCCTGTAGAATTGATAAATACATTTTTTATGGATATCAAAATATACAAATGTCTGTGAAAATTGTAATGAAGAAACTCTTTGAATGGCTGTGTGAAATGAATTTTTCCAACCGGAACAATGCACAGTTTGTAATACATTTAGCAGTAACTGTCTGTCTGTCTTCACAGGTCTGCAAAGAGACTGCTTGACCAGATAGTTGAAAAGGGAAGACCTACACCTGGCTTTCATCATGGTGATGGACCAGGAAATGCTGTCCAAGAAATTATGATTCCAGCTAGTAAGGCAGGATTAGTTATTGGAAAAGGTGGAGAGACCATTAAGCAACTTCAGGTAAGTTGTTTTTTTTTTAAACATGTGGGGGTGCGTGCGTGTGTGTGTGTGTGTGGGTGGGTGTGGGTGAGAGAGAGACAGAGGGGTCAGACTTTGGAATTGCATGGAAATTCAGTTTTATATTGTCAAATAGGAACGAGCAGGAGTCAAAATGGTCATGATTCAAGATGGGCCACAGAACACTGGTGCAGACAAACCTCTTAGGATTACAGGAGACCCTTACAAAGTTCAAGTAAGTAGTTTGTTTCCAAGTTTTATCTTTTTTATGTATATCAAAACAGTTTTAAAATTATAAACTCTAAAATACATTTATTTCTTCTTTAGCAAGCCAAGGAAATGGTGTTGGAGTTGATTCGTGATCAAGGTGGCTTTAGAGAGGCGCGCAATGAATATGGGTCAAGAATAGGAGGAAATGAAGGGATAGATGTACGTATGGTTGAAAATCTATTGTTCACTATGTACACCTCTACCCCAATATAACACAAATTCGGATACAACGCGGTAAAGCAGCACTCGGGGGGGGGGAGGGGGGGGGGCTGCGCACTCCAGTGGCTCAAAGCAAGTTCGATATAATGCGGTTTCACCTATAACAGAGAGAGGTGGTTTTTGTTTTTTTGGTTTTTTTTTGCTCCCGAGGACAGCGTTATATCTGGGTAGAGGTGTACTTTGAGACTGTTTAATAATGTTAAACGCTAGTTAATACCAATAATAGCTCTTTAACTGTATCCCAAAGTGATTATGGCACATAGGTATCACTTGCTCACCACCTAAATACTACTATCTCTTTGTGGAATGCAGCAGCCATCTTGTGCCAGCAATAATGAACAGCAGTTTCTGTTGCTTTGGAGGTGTTTTAATCCTTTTTAAGGGGAAGTGAAGAAAAGTCTAATTAAAACTATAGAGTGAAGAATGTAATTACACAAGTTGGAATTTGGGCAGCACACAGAGGTGTTTAATCCTAGCTGTTGTAAAAGCCATGGAATTGTAAATGACCATGAGTGGTGAGGGTTCCTGTTGGAGTTATTGTTTGATGACACCAGTATCCTAGACCCACTAACACCTTGTTCAGGCATTGACTGGGGGAAAACCACCATCTGCTGAAGTGATGCCTCTATCACAACCAGTGGTGTCTAGAATTTATTTCCCCTTTTTGGCCATCCCATCCATTTACTGGCTAGGATCATGATTCCGTAGTTGCTTAGATTTGACAAGATTGCAGGCTGAGGTGGTATGGTTGGTGACCAGTTCAATTTTCCAGTATTCTTTTTTATTGTGGCCTTTGGTAGGAATATTCGTTGTTTCAAGATATTGATGATGTATTCTCTTAAGGTCCCAATACCACGATTTGCTGTTGGTATTGTAATTGGAAGAAATGGAGAGATGATCAAAAAGATACAGAATGATGCTGGTGTTAGAATCCAGTTTAAGCCAGGTGAGTGGAGGGTGTGTGTGTGTGTAAATGTTGATCAACTTAGCTTTATTTTTAAGTAAAACATGGCTGAATTTAAATATTACATTCTTATTCCAGATGATGGAACAACTCCAGATAGAATAGCCCAAATTACAGGACCTCCAGACAGATGTCAACATGCTGCAGAAATTATTACAGACCTCCTTCGAAGTGTCCAGGTTAGCTAATATTAATATTTTGTGCAAAAAATAAAATTTCAGCTTGAGTTAGGAAAAATCCATGTGTTAGCTGTCTGTCCATTTTAATAACCTTACTTAATGGTAGTTTTTGGGTCTGTGTGGAAAACTGAGCATGGATTATAAAACATCCTTGTTTCCAGTTTTTAAAGTGTCAATGAGGTTACTTTTTATATTTAAAAAAAATGCAGCTTAAAGCCCATAGCAATGTCTTGTCTTGGCTATTTTAGAGGTACTTTTATTGATTTGACAGTTGTCTGTTAGTGCACTACCTGCTTTTAATCAATCATCATCTTGTGGTGGTTATTAACCCTTTATCTAATCATTGGCTAATGGTCCCACAATTACATCTGATATAGACAGGCAGTTGTGTTTTGCTGTATTATGAGGAACTCTCCTTTTCCCTGTGATATCAGTCTTTTTTTTTTTTGCTCTACCACACTATTTTTAAAGCTTTAACTTTTTTAAAAAATGTGGGTTGAGACAAAAGGAGTGGTTTCAACATTTTTTATATTTTCTGTCTGTGAATACCTCCCTCCTAGCTGCAGAAATTCAGGGTACTGTATGTGGTTATCTTCTTTTAAAAATAAAGCAGCAATTGTTCATTTAACTGCATGTTTCAGTTGTGTATTACCTTCTGCTCAACTCTTTAGGGGGAGCTGTGTTTAGTGCATATGCTTCAACTATGTGCTAAATCAGATGCAGGAGCATGAAAGCTTCCTATGCAGACTTTTCTGACCAGGGCTCTGAAGGCTAACACAGTTACCCCCTTCTTTATGTGCATGTGTGCGCACACAAAACTGGAATGTGCTTTTTCCCCATACCTTTCTGAACCCTGTCCCCTATATCCAGCCACTACTGCCTTCCCTCCCATCTCTTCACTTCCACCTACAGGATGCCATGTGGTCTTCCCTCCCTCCTTTTGTACCTCAGAGTGATTTTGAGGAAGACCACTGGACTCCTGTGGTATGTCAGTACTTGGGGTAATCTAGAAATGAAGCAGGAACATACAATGAGTGAAAGCACTTCAATGAAAAATCCTTATTCAACTAAATGTTAACTATATATGTTACTGGTGTGTGTGTGTGTATGTATGTATGTATATATATAATCAAATAATAAAGCCTCTAAATTTATTAATCTGACACTTGTTAGTTGGCAGTGGGCTTTGTTCTAGAGTCACCTGTTGTCACTAATGAATGAATTGTGGTAAATGAGGCAGTAAATAGTGTGTGCTAACTTGTAGCTTTTCCCCCCATTAGGCTGGTAATCCTGGTGGTCCAGGACCTGGTGGTCGAGGAAGGGGTAGAGGCCAAGGCAACTGGAACATGGGGCCTCCTGGTGGATTACAGGAATTTAATTTTATTGTACCCACTGGAAAAACTGGATTAATCATTGGAAAAGGCAATATATTTTAAACTAAAATATATTCTAACTAGAAATCATAGTACTTAATATTTTGTATAATTAATTATGCCAGAAATCTTTGCAAAAAGTGCATTGATTTTTTTCAGTTTAGTTTAACAGTGTAATCACATTGTATCCATGTTGATTAATACAGCACTAATTTCCTTTTTCTTTAGGAAAGAATGGTTGTTTCTGGTAGCCAGAGTAATGTGCATCTTGCTAAGATTATTTAAATATTACAAGAAGTCTGAAGTTTTTAAAACTAAAGGCTAAAATGTTAAGTGCAAGTAACTGTTCTTCATCCAGTATGATCTTAATTTAGACTTTCCTTATCACACATACTGTAATTATGTCACAAAAGAAATCTCTGCACTTTTCAGCAAAGATCTAATAAAATGAAGTCTCATTACTAAGATTTTTTTATTTTTACAGAAATATCACAATTTATAGAAGATTAGAATTAAATATTATAATTAAAACTTAAGATGCACTACACTCTCAAATGAGATATACGCTTAATTCTTACCCATGTCTTTTTATTTACTCATTTGTAATGAGTCTTTCAGACAGTACAAATTATTGATCTGTTGTAGTTCATCTTTTGACTTGGAATACTAGTGCATGGTTTAAATGGACACAAGCTTGCATCTTCCATCCAAAAACTGTGTAGCTATCAGTGTTATAAGTAACATCTGAAATTAGTGCAAATGGAGGAGACTAGAGGGAAATGTTCTTATTTTCAGTTAGTTTACTTGTGCGCCATTGGTAGCACATGTTCAACAATGAACTTCACTCTTTGGTCATTTGCTTTTTCTGTCATCCATACTAACATGATGACACCATTCATGCACTGCTCTAGAGGAGCTCGGGTATGTGCTCTTCAACAGACCGGAAAAAATCTTGTGGTTCTTTTTTTTGTGTGCGTTTGTTTTTTAAAGCACATTATTCGGAAGATGGGTTTTTCATTAGTCAGTTAAAATTGTGTCCTTTTAAATTCAAGTTGAGGTTCTTCCTTTTTGTGCATTCTGTGTTTTTTCCCTGTATTGTATATTGTTCTTAGTATTACATAACTCGCAACTAAATCTTTTCTCCCTTCCTCTGGTATTTTTTAATTAATAAAATCTACTGATTTCTGTATGCATAATTTGTCTTATTGAACACTTCTGTGAAGTGTGTATATCTGTATATAATTTAGACATCTGTGGCTCTTCCTGTCTAATACTTTGTTACAGTTTAAATAAGTGACATGTCTGCATATGCAAGAAAGGCACTATTCTATGACTTTCTTACTAAGCTGGTTTTCAGATACTGATATTGTCTTGCAGTCTCTTCCCTTGGGGCTGGTGTTGTGTTTTGCTTTTTGGTGGTTGGGTGTGTTTTTGTTGTTTTTATTTTGTGGCTGGGTCCCTACTGTTTACAATATGTCAGACTCAAGGAAATATTTTATTTTTTTGTATACCTTGTGTAACTAAAAAGAATAGATAGGTTATCAACTCTGTAATTCAATAGTTTCCTTAATTTCTTGTAAATGGCTTTTGCCTCTATCTTATTTAGTATATAAGTTAAATGTCTTGCCATCAAAGGTTGGATGTTTTGATTACAGGTGGTGAAACTATCAAAAGCATAAGTCAGCAATCTGGGGCTAGAATAGAACTTCAGAGAAATCCTCCACCAAATGCAGATCCTAACATGAAGTTGTTTACTATCCGCGGGACACCACAGCAAATTGATTATGCTCGGCAACTTATAGAAGAAAAGATTGGAGTGAGTATTCGGAGAGGCATTTTTAATTGCTGTAAAGGCCCACTGGTATACTCATCCCTTATTGCTTCAAGATACAATTGAGAGAATACAGGAAGTTGAACGGAATGGCTGAGGCTGTTTTCTATTTCTTCCCTCTTCTGGGTTGCTTGTTCAAATGTTATTAACTGGCTGATAACTAAAAGCTGTTAATAATCAGCATCTGATTATGTTTACATGTCTCATCTTACAATCGCACACTAATTTGCACTCTTGATGGTAGTCTGAGAGGTGAAGGATTAAATGGGAAGAAGATAGAATGACCGTTTTCCAGGTTGCAGTTTTTGCTGTTCTTGCGCTGTGGATAATGAAGAATTTGACAGCCTAGGAGACCAATTTGGGTCCACTAAACTATTAAGTTTAAAAAAAAAAAAAAAAAGGCTACATTAAACACTTAACTTAAATTTTTACAAACTCCTCTTGCTCTCTTCATGTAGATTTCTGTTTCAGTCATGGCTCATAATGTAGTCTTGCTGCTTTTTCTATTTAAATCATTTTTGTTTGCCTGCACATAGTTATAATTTATTATTGACTTATTTTATTTTCAGTTTTTGTGCATTTGAATTTGTAATTGAGTATCTAAGTACGCAGACAATGAGCAATCGGACTAAAAAACCTGTATTGATTTTTATACAATGCTCAGAATAGCTCATGCATAATTCAGTAATGTTCTTTTTTGCAGAGAATTGAACTGAAATGATATCCTTGATTAAAAGTAAAAGTTGTCACATTTAATTTTTCTAAATGAATTCTCTGGTTGAAATGAAGAATGACTTGATTTATATCTTCATTCAGAACATTCATATTCTCTGACTTTTTTTTTAATCCTATTAGTAGAGTTTAAGCCAGTGGTTGTCTAATTACTGTCTCTCAATCATCAATTGTACATGAACATAAAGACCTTTCTGGTGGTCAACAGAATGAAGTATTTTGATTTTTTTTTTTTTTAATATCTTGATACTTTAAACCTGTTGTTGGTTATTAGGAGAGGTTGTCCATAAACAGTGTGGGTGTTGCAGTGGTGTGGTCCTTGAGAACCAAATCAATCGGAGGAAGGCATTGGAGTGCTAGCTAGGAAAGAATTCCTAATGAATCAGTGCTTGGAAAGAAAAGTTTAGAGAACACCCCGGTGAAAATTCAGACTTGTGTTTCCATTGTGTGAAAACATGGGGGTCACTCTTCCCCCGCCCACTTCTTTCCTGTTCTAGGGTCCAGTAAATCCTTTGGGTCCACCTGTTCCTCATGGGCCCCACGGTGTTGTTCCTGGCCCACATGGACCTCCTGGCCCACCAGGTCCTGGCAATCCTATGGGGCCTTATAATCCTGCTCCTTATAATCCAGGGCCTCCTGGTCCAGCACCTCAGTAAGTAACATTTCAATTGTCTTATTTTTTTAAAAGGTGATTCTCAAATTGGATTGCTTTGCATGTGGCTCTTTGTCTTTTACAGTGGCCCTCCAGCCCCATATGCTCCACAAGGGTGGGGAAATGCCTATCCACACTGGCAGCCACCTAATCCACCAGATCCAGGTAAGAAATTCAGACTTTTTACAAAAAGTTGTGTTCAGGCACACATTCAATGCATGATTGTACATGGCGGGCTTTTAAAAGTGTGTGTTTTCTTTTTATTTGAGTAAATCTGAAAAGCTGTTTCTCCTTGGAATCTACTTCATTGATACCCACTCTGAATGTGCACTTTTACATATACCATGTGTTGGTGGTGATCTGTGGAAAATCAGTTGTCAGAAAAAGCTGAATTATGCTTTCTTCTTGTTAGGGAAGGCATAACATTGGGGGCATGCATCCCAAATTCACGTCCGTTTTCCTAGTTGGATATCAGGATTATTTACGGTGTTGAAATGAAGTTTTCTTTTCCTATTAAATTCGCCTTTTGTCTTTGTGCCCATTTTCTTCAGAGAGACCACTATGTCAGATGCATTGCTCTGAGGCATTATGCTTCTGTGATCCTCTCCAACAAATAGATTTGGAGTTTTACATTTGACCAATGTCCCTTCTAATTGATCAGTGAACATGGTTTCTCACTATTTCTGCTGTAAATAATTTTTTTCTGAGTAAGTGGTGTTGATTCAGATGATATTAAGCCCCTTAAATTGCTCCAAAATTTCCACGTTTCTCTTCCCTGTTTTGAGGGGGTGGGTATTCGTCAGAACTTTCAGGCCCTCTTCTAATTTAATTGAAGTTGTTAAGGATCATCAATTCTTAGTACTTAATTATTTTTTTCATAATCTATTCTGAACTCCATCCTCTTCTAGAAATCTTCAGCTGAAGAAACTTTGAAAATAACCACAGTCTCTATTTATCATCATTGTATTGAGAAATTGATGATTTTTATAGGAGGCAAATATTCATGGTGTTACTCTTCCAAATGCAAACATCTTAAATGCAAAACTGAAAATACTGCATTGCCTTTTTTTAACCGTGTGCACGTTTGTTTGCAGAATATTTACATTTTGGCAGAGCACAAGTATGATTTTGAAGCTCTGTTCCTACTGTCTACTGTACAAAAGATTCATCAATAATCCCAACTAGTGCTAGTTGAAAATTTTTCCCTCAAAACCATTTTTGAATGAAAATTGGATGTTTTAGAAAAGAAAAATTGCTTCTGTGGAAAAAGTCCAGCTTTCAATTGAAAAACCGAACACGAGTAAATAGGAATATTTTTCATTTTTGGCTGCAAATTGAAAAACTTCCAATTGGAAATGCTGTTGTTTTATGGAAGTTTCAAGCTACTTCTACACTAGAAGCGTTGCAGCATTGCAGCTGCACTCATGCAGCTGTGCTGCTGCAGTGCTTCTGGTGATGATGCTCTTAGCCGACGGGAGAGCTCTTCTGTTGGCCTAATTTCTCCACCTCCCACGAAGGGCAGTTGGCAAGAGAAGTGCTGTCTAAACTGGTGCTAAGGTTAGGCGGGGGTGTGGATTATTCACACCCAAGTGATGTAAGTTATACTGAAGTAAGTTCTAGTGTAGACAAGGTCATAGTTTATTTCGTTCCCTTTCTGGACTATAGATCCTGGGGTACACTACAGCTGGGGACACCTATGATGTATGGATCAACAGGAGGGAGACTGTGGTGCAGATATGGGAGATGTAGTCTAACCAGGAGCCCGGGCTGTAGATAATAGGGGCATGAGGCACCCAAACCTTAAAATCCATTAGTCACTACAGCATTAGTCACAATTTCAAATTGAAATTTTGTTTTAAACAAAAAAAAAAAGGGGGGGGGTGGTTTCAGTTATTCACCAGAAGTCAACATTTTTGACGGGGGAAGTCAATTTCTGACCAACGCTAGTCCGGACACAGCAATTCTAATGATGGAGAACTTTTGGCCATCTCTACAGTGAGCAGAGTTCTTTTTGTTCATTTTACTGGTCTTTCAGTCAAGCATCATCTTCAAATTCTAGTTTTCTGACCTGTGTAACAGCACTGGAGATGCAGATGTAGTAATGCATATAAAAATGTGCAGAGCAGAGCTATTCGAAGTAATTTCTCTCTGACAGTTTCCTTTGATGGGGCTAGAGTTCATTTCATCCTTTTTCTGTTACACTCTAGAGAGCACTGTAATCAGTTTGCATCTATGGGTAGCCCAATTCAAACTTTCAGTACATTAATTGGTGAATTGCATGGGAGTGCAGAAGCAAAAGAATGACAAACCTTGATCTTGGTGTTTGTATTCCCTTAGTAAATATTCAGCGTTCAATCAAGGACTGACTCAATTTACAGTTGGGGTGGCATTAGGATGGTACAGGTGTTACTTGGTGCTAGCGTAGAGATCATAGGATCAAATGAAATATTGTAATTGATTAACTGAAGTATAGTATCAGTGTTTTAGAGTAAGTAGGAATCAATGGACCAGATCCTATCCCTTGCTTTGCTGTGTTGTGCAGCCACAAAGCGAACTAATTGGCTACACAAGAATTCCCCTGGTGCTGGGGTAGGGCTGGCATAACAGCTCCTACACTACCCCCTTTCAGCAACCCTTTCCCTTTCACCACACCTTGTTTAAAAAAAAAAAAAAGTTAAGTCTCTTTAAATTGTTCCTTGGGACCAGCCAAAAGTCTTAAATGTCCTCCCTGAGATCTGGCCTGGTGTTTTAAAAATTCTTAACTTCAAAATTCTTATATTTAGAACGTGCTGTTTTAGTGCTGTGTGCGTTTTCAGTATTTGGCTTTCATTTTCTTGTAGTAATACTTCATTGTTTTCTGTTTCTTTTCTAAGTTTTTTTCCTCTGCTCTATCCATTAATTCTCTCCAGAGCACCTATTTAATTCTCTCCATCTGTTCAGTTTGTGTTGCTCCCTCACTGTTTTTGTCCATGGGTGCAGTTTCAATCATCCTTTTCCCATATGCTTAGTTCTGTCTTGAGAATCCCAGTAGTAGGTTGTTGTTGTTTTTTTGCCTCCAACTCTGTTGATCAGCCATCCATGTTCATATACAGGTATCCATAAGCTTCAAGAACACACATCACGTTTTCTGCTGAGCCACATGAAGTTTTCCAGTCCCTGATGTGCCTGAAAACCTCTTTTTGCAAACTGGTGGTGTAATTATCTTCATGTTGTTCAGCAGAAAGGGTGAATTGTTCCTAAAAGGTGAATGTGGATAAATGGGAGAACCAAGGGGATTGGAAGCAAAGACATTTGAGACTCTAGCTATAATTATGTCAAGTATCAGGGGGTAGCCGTGTTCGTCTGTGTGCATCCGAAGAAGTGAGGTTTTTTACCCACGAAAGCTTATGCCCAAATAAATCTGTTAGTCTTTAAGGTGCCACCAGACTCTTTGTTGTTGTTGTAGCTATAATTATCTGTTTCCCTTCCATGCATTGTTTTTTTAATCAGATATGTAGAAGGTGTAACAGTGGTTACATAGTTTACACCTTTTAACAGATACAACTGTAAAATTGCCTGATATTCATAGTTATGAAAGGATGGGCATTCAGGATCTTGGGACACTTGTTGCATATTCCAAACGATTAATGCTGTCAATTTTTAACACGGAAAACAGGTTAATTGCAAACCTATGCCAAAACTTATTAAAAGAATGAAACTCCATTGCTAAAACCATCTCACTATATTCATACTTACCCCAAAAATGATGCTGTTAGTGTGAGATTACATTGGGAAAACTTTCGTTGAAATTCTGTTTTACGTTAGTTGATCAAAACAAAAAATGTCCATGTTACAGAGCTATGGACATTTTAAAATAAAAATAAAATAAAAAAATCTTTGAATTCCTGGACCACACCTCTAACCATGTAAATTTTATAATTAGGCTGCTAAAACACCCATAAGTTAGCAATATTGTACAAAAGTACACTTTGCAGCACGTATGTAATTTACTATACTAAACCCCCCTCCTCCCCCATGACGGATTGTGTGCTGTAATAAGAAAATACGACAGTGAAGCTGACTTGATTAATGTGGTAACCTTAGCTCAGAATTTTTCTTCATAACCTCCATTTTTAATGTATTTGTGTTTAATATAACCAAATTCAGTTGATCTTAATGGGTTAAAATGAATTTACAATATACATATAGCTATGTTAAAAATTAAGTATTTTATTAAGATTTCTCAAAAAAATTAGGAATGCCAGAAAAAGACTTGATCTGTAAGATTATTTTACAAAGCCTACTGCTTGCATAGTATATATATATGTATATATATGTATGTATGTGATGGTTTATTTCTTAGGTAAACCAGGAACAGATCCCAATTCAGCAGCATGGGCAGCTTATTATGCTCACTATTATCAGCAGCAAGCACAGCCGCCACCTGCAGCCCCTCCTGGTGGACCACCTACAACCCAAACTAATGGACAAGGTACACAGATCAATCTGTTACAAGTTAAAACTATTCAGTACTGAAGGAAAATAATAGCCCACCTAGACTTTTATCCTGTTACTGTTGGTTGGGTTCTCTTATACAAGAGCTACTTTATTGCATATTAGCCTATTATGTTCAAAAATCCTTACTTCTAGTGCCAAAGCTATAACCTTGCAGCTTTGCTTCAGGTTCATGAGTGTTAGGAATAATGTTTAAAATAGAGGTTCTCAACCAGAGGTACGCGTACACAGAGGTCTTCTGCGGGATACATCAGCTCATCTAGATATTTGCCTAGTTTTACAACTGGCTACATAAAAAGCATTAGTGAAGTCATTGCAAACTAAAATTTCAAACTAAAATGAGAAAGTAAGCACCTTTTTCGTAATAGTGTGCTGTGACACTTCTGTATTTTTATGTCTGATTTTGTAAAGCAAGTAGATTTTAAATTTACAGGTGCAAACTCAATTGATATGTCTGGTTTAAACCAATATGAGAGTCCAAACACAAAGTCATACCAGTTTAACTAAATCAGTATAAAATCACACCATGATTTATATCTGTACAACTTCGTGTGTTCACCTGGTCTAAAATATTTTAGACTGCAAGTGGCATTTGCACAGTGTGTGTGTGTTATAAATTTCTTGCATTCTTGAGAAATTTAAAGTATTAAGTTTTGATATTGGTTATTTGATATAGATATTTGATATTAATAAGAATTATTGTGTACAGTTTTGTTATTTTAGCGTTGGTTAGTAAATAAGCTTATTTTTATAGTGTGTTGTAGTAGATTAATTGCATTCATAAGTAAATTATATGTAAATATTTAAGCCATTTTTTGTTTCAAATTAATTGATAGCTGGATGCCTGGAAATGTTAGATTACAAAAAATTTGTTTAAATATATAGCCTAATTCATGCATTATTTTATTTTTACTTTCTGTAAATCAGGAGAACAACCAAATCCAGCACCAGCAGGGCAGGTTGATTACACCAAAGCTTGGGAAGAGTACTACAAAAAAATGGGTATGTTATTCATTTTTGGTTTATTAAAAAAGTAGATCTTTGTAAGGGGGAAAATGGTGTTCACATTTGATTTGGCAGAGTTTTAGCAATAAAAATATAACTGTTTAATGCCACAGTCAATTGGCTTAGGTTCTTCTATTGTAGTAATTGAGCACATTGTGCCAGGAAATCTGACTGTAATTAAAATAAGATTTAAGCTATCTTTTTTTTCATTGTGCTAGCGATCAGCAATGGGCAGTGTTCCACATTTGGGGAGGGAAAGTGTATATTTCTTCTTAAATTCTTTTACTCCCTAACTGGCGTTGAGAAACAGATGTAGAAGTGGTTTTGGTTTTAACCAAGCAAACATGATTTCCAAGAAACTACATTGTGTAATGTATGAAATATCTCGTATTTAAATGTCGAGTGGAAAAGTAGCATTATTTTTTAATCTTTTCAACTTAAATACATATTTTTAAAAATCCTTCAGTATTTGGAGTTCATTCTTTCTTTTATATTGCCTTTGGGAATCTGGAAATTCAAGGTGTTTTATAAAGCTGTTGTGTATCTTCCAGGTTTGGAAGTTCATCAATTTAACATTTGCTCTTAGGTGACCACTTACATCTTTTTATTTTTATTATTGTCTTTTGTTTGCTCTAGCTTTTTATAATAAAGCTTGCTACAAATGAATGCCATTTCTATAGGTTTTATATGGCATGCCCTATTTTTTAAATCTGTTATTAGGTGTTCAACAGCTAAGTGCTGTAAAGTAAATCATAAAGATAGTGCTTGTTCTTAGCTTTGACTAGCTTTTTAAAAAAATAAAAGTGAAACTTGTGATTCTTTGAAGGGATATGTGTTTCACTTTGCTGTTTAGTTGTCAGTCATGTCTTTATTTCTCCTTCCTTGAATAAGGAAGGAATATTTGGCACTGGTGTGTCAGACCTGCTAGTAGGTGCTAATTCACTTTTCTGGGGCATGACATCTTCTCCCATTTTGAACATAATCTCGTTCATGGGGCTCAGCCTCATCCTTAGGCATACTCCAGAATTTCTGCCTCTGGCCATGCAAATAATAGCAGCTTTGATTTCTCACTTTTCCCATTACCATACTTGTGTTTAAAAAAGCAGACTGGAATAGCAGTGAGCAGTATTTCTCTTCTTTTCAGCCTTCATCCAGGGGCAGTTTTTAGGGGCATCGTTCTCCAAATTAAACCATCCATCAGGCTCCTTTACCTCTATTTCTTCTTTTCCTGAGCATGATAGTAGTGATGAAATGTTTAAGAGATCTTCCATCTCAGGAGGGGGAGTTCTGTCACAATTCTCCCAGCCTAAAAACACTCTGCCAAAACTCCGTTCAGATTCTTAAGGTTTGTTGGGCTTTTCCATTCTTTCCCTTAACAGCTCAGACTTCTTTTCAAGGGTGAGTCAGTCCTATTCAGATCCTGTTTAGTGTCTGTGAATCTGCAGTCGGGTCAATCCTTGCTGTTCATGGATTCTTCCCATTAACTCCCTAGCCATTGGTCCAGTCCACGCCTAAGGCAACAAGCTCTAGAGTCTCTTCTCACATTCTTAAAGGGATAATTGCAGTCCTGCCAAGAGATCTGGTATTTGTTCTGACTTGGTTTTCCTCCGAAAGAGGATCGAGGCTCCTTCAGGAACCTTTCCCTTCATTTCCTTTCTTAGGCCTTGGCTACACTGGCAATTCACAGCGCTGCACTTGCTGCACTCGGGTGTGAAAAAACACCCCCTCCGAGTGCAGCGTGTGCAGCGCTGTAAAGCGCCAGTGTAATCAGCGCCTGCAGTGCTGCACGCTCACTCGCAGCGCTGCAAGCTATTCCCCTCGGAGAGGTGGAGTACTTGCAGTGCTGCGACTACACTCGTGCTTCACAGCGCTGCCGCGAGTGTAGCCAAGGCCTAAGTGCATATCAGATGATGAAGGGCGCAGGGGCTCAGAGCATGGGCAAGTCCTGAAAAAGGGACCAGTTCTCAGATGGGGGGGGAAAAAAATTCACCTTTCAAAAGGTAAGGCAAAAAATACCAAAAGGGCAGAACAAATTGCAATTCAATAGTTGGGAAGCATTCCAGATCCTTATCTTTCCCCTCCATCTCTAGTTAATCTCATGAAAGGAGTACTCTTGACTTTAAACCTTCATAAGCCTGAGACAGAGAACCAGGAGAGGTCATTTCTCCACAGACCTGTTCAAGGAAAAGGGGAAGGAAGGTTATTTCCCCATCAAGATCCATCCAAAATGGATGATGAACAATTTAGATCCAAGGGCAAATATTATTCAGTATTAAGTTAGAATTTGCAGTTCCCCTTCTCTTTCTTCAAAGAGGTTGTAAAGGAGGAATGGGAGATTTCTGACATGGGGAAGAGATTGTCAGCAAGACATTATGTTCTGTAAGCTTTCAAAACCCCAAATGCTCCCTCCTCGATAGTTGCAGTTGTACCATCCCTTGTAACCCATCTAGTAATTCCTGGCAGGAAGATAGAAGCCACCTTTCATAGGGACTGGGAAGTTTCATCAGCAGTACTAAAGCTACTCTAGTAATTACATGTTTCACGAGAGCAAATGCTTGCCACTGCTCCCCAGAACAACGATAAGTTTTAAGTTGGTTACGAAGAAAGTTATTCTTAGCTATTGTATTCATAGTGATGGGTCCATGATTTTCATGAGGTTAGCAGCAAGGGCCATGGCAGCAAACTCCATGGCCAAACACCCACCAACTCCATCTTAAACACAGGACTGCAGATAATTACACTATGCAAATTCACCATCTCAAAATTCTCAAGTGGAACCCTGTTTGAGGAGAAGCTTGAAAAGCTGATAAGTGACAGTTTGGACAAACCAAATTACTTGCTACCCACTCCAGCATAGTCAAAATGGACTACAAGCACATATACAATGACTGAAGTTCTTTTTTTTCCTACGAACATCGAAGATACCATCTTATTTCAAGAATAAAGACTGGGCATGAAATGCCAGGGAGAAAGCCAGATTAGGAAATGGGCACTTTCCCTCCTTTCAGTCCAAACCATTAATGTGATTGTAAGCGAGTCTGCCTCTGCCCAGGGCTAGGAGGAAGGATATCGCGCTCTTCAGACTCGTGACTCGGACAGTGGGTACTAGAGAGCATAGCAAGAATACTTTGGAATTGTCTCCTCCACATTCTTCCTTCTTTCTGTCTCAAACCTTGAAGAGTAACAAACATCAATCCATCCTGAATAACACATTTATTGCAAGTTGGGGCAATAGAGCTTGTCCTTTTAAGACCAAAGATACCCCATGGTCTGCTCTATTTTCATATTAAGCAGTAGATCAGGTGCAGTCCAGATCATCCTAGACCTCAAGAAGCTGAAGATTAAAATACAGGACATTCTTCCAGTATAGCCGCAGAATCTCCTGCATATGACTTGATATTGCTGGACCCTGGCAATAACTGCCATCAGCAGTTCATCAATTTCACCTACCGAACTGGTGCTGCCAGTGCAGAGTTTTACAGTTTGGTCTATCCTCTGCCTCCAGAGTTTTGTCAAAAATAATAGTGGTGATAGCAAGACTCTGGACTGTAGAAACTCATATATACCCCTTGTTAGACAACATAGTTGCTTAGCAGTTGATAAATACAAGGAGGGCCAGTATGTTCCTGACATAAGGAAAGCTTGACTAGATTCAGGCACTGATCTAAGGCAGGGGTAGGCAACCTATGGCACGCATGCCAAAGACAGCACGCAAGCTGATTTTCCGTGGCACTCGCAATGCCCGGGTCCTGGCCATCGATCCGGGGGGCTCTGCATTTTAATTTAATTTTAAATGAAGCTTCTTAAACATTTTTAAAACCTTATTTACTTAACTTACAACAATAGTTTAGTTATATATTATAGACTTCTAGAAAGAGACCTTCTAAAACCATTAAAATGTATTACTGGCATGCGGAACCTTATTTTAGAGTGAATAAATGAAGACTTGGCACACCACTTCTGAGAGGTTGCTGACTCCTGATCCAGGTATTACGTTGTGGAGAAACATCAGTCCATCCTTACCTGCAGCTCCTAGGTCTTTTGGTCACATGAATAAATGCAAGACTGCATGTGAGTTTCAGGAGTTCCAGAACCATTCAAACAAGATGCAGAGGAAAATGTGATTGGCCCTCTGCTGGTTGAAATAGGAAGTCCATGTGACGATAGAACCTTCGCTTCAGTCAAGAGGCCAGCCTTTTCCATAGAACCAGCTTCCTAGGGATGAGAAATCAGGTTGGCTGTTCTGGCAGTCAGGCAACACAATGATCGTTACATATATAAATCAATGAGTGGGTGCAAAGAATCTCAGTCTAAATGCTTAAGTGTGAATTCTCCTATTTCAATCAAGATGATCAAAATAAAAGGACACTGAAAACAAAAATGGACTAAGTTTTCATCAGCTACACAACCCAGAATAGGTTGAATGAAGAAATATTCCAGCAAATATCCAAAGAGCCAATCTGCCCCCATATAGGTATATTTCCATCCAGTTGGAAAGGAGAGTTAAGGGAAACAGACCAAGGTTAACTGGGGATATGTTCTTGCTCACAGAGGGCCTAAACGGTTTTTGTGTGCTTCCAAGGCCCCCTCCCTTCCACTGTAAGGAGAAGCAATTAAAAAGATGAAGGCATAATCATTGTTAACACAGATTGGACCTACTGGGATTATCCTAATGGTCTTAATTTCAATTTCTCCCCAATTAAGATGCTCTGTTGCAGAGCCTGCTGCAGAATCCCAAACTTGACTACCTGAAACTTACAGCTTGGTTGCTGATCATCAAGTCCTAAATAGGATGGGATGTTCATCTGAAGTAAAACTCTTCTAGCCTTTCATCTTCTCTGCCTACACACAAATTTGGACAGACTTCTTTCTAATGCTTGGAGAGAGATCCTAGGAAATCAGAAACTGTAGTTCTGGATTTCTTTGGTCTGAAATCTCCCACCTGTTTGTTTTTTATCTCGGCATTAAATAGTGTTATAAGCATAGATCATCGAAATATTAAGCAGATAGCTCAAGATTCCATAGGGTAGTACATCTATCCAAACCAGCAGTCAGACCTGTCTTCTCTTCGTGTGGATCTGCAGTCTTCATAACGTATTCACTGAGACCCAAGATGTAAATTCCATATATTTTCTTTACATAATCATGATTCCGGGTTGCAATCATGTCAGCAAGAAGAGTGTCTGCTCTTAAAAGGCACAAGCTTTATTACTTTTTCCACACCGACCGTCACTATTCCAGAATAATTCCCAGAATCAGTAATTACAAAGGAACTTTTTTCCATACATCAGGAGAGTTCATTCTTTAGTTTTACTCAAAGATTCAACACCCTAAAGAGCATTGCACATTCTGGGTATGAGATGCACTCTTAGATTTTATCATTGTAGAATCTTCTAGGTCAGTGGGTAATCATTGTTTTCCTTTACCTTACGTACCTGGGCCTGAAAATGTCTAGATTTTTCGTAGTCAAACTCTGCATTAGTGAGGTTCGAAGATAAGCAGTCTGAGTGGATCAAAGCCCATTCAGCATGCTCTGCAGTAACATGTTGGCATATGATGAAGCATCAGCCACCACAGAAGAATCAGAAAATGTGCCAATTGGTTACCCATTAACATGTTTATAAAATGCTTGGCCTTAATTCCTGTTCAGAAGCATTGTTCAGAGGTCCCCAAGTACCATACTAATACTTAAGGAAGGAATTCCTCTCCTTCCTTATTGTCCACTACAGCCTAGACGTTTAACTGGTAGAGAGGTAATTGTTAAGAATAAAAAAATTAACTGCTTTTCTGGGACTGCCTCTTCTCTTAGTCTGGCTTCTTTGATAAGTCTTTCATGTGCTTCTACAGTGGCCTCTTCAAGGTGCATGTGTGTATATAGTTAATATGATCTAATAAAGCATTACTGGTAAAAAGTTTCAGTATGCTAATTAGACTTTAGTGTTTCAGTACAGCTTTGGAAGGACTCATCCTGAGTGAAGGGATGTGGTGAAGCCCCAGAATTCCATTATTTCTGGGGAAATTCTGCGCCAAAAAATTAAATCCTGCAAACAAAATTTCCCTCAGGAGTAGAGAGTTAAAGAACCCCTACGACAACCCAGTTCCTGCTTCTTTGTCATAGTCTTCTCCTCTCCTCCCCCCAGAGCCCAGGTGTGGGGCCCTCCCTGGCCCAGACACACTCACACCCCATACCCCACCCTTCCCCAAGGCCAGCTGCAGGTGCACGTCTTCCCCCTTCATCCCCCAACACTGACAGACCCTGCCCTCCTAGAGCCATGGGAAACCCTCCAGTTCCTCCCTCTCCCTCCCCCCGGCCTTGTCTTCTATTTGTGAGCTGGGCTCTGCTGGGTCCAACGGCTCCTACTGGTGACCAACATCCCAACAGCCTATTTCTATGGGGAAAAATGGAAATTCTGCCCTCCCACCATTAATTTCTGCAAAATTCTGCATTGTGTAGTGGCACAGAATTTCCTCAGGAGTAATTCCATGGAGTAAGCTTGAGCTGTCTCTGGAATTTGCAAGAAAGGTAGTCTAACCCAGATCCTTTCTGGACCTCTTCCACAAAGTAAGTCAGCAGATAATAAATTCGATACTGGTTTTGGTGTGAGTTTTTGCACTCCATAAGGACAGATGATTAAATACAGAAAGAATCTTCAAAACCTTCCTTTTCCGGTTGGGATTCTGGAGATGTGAATGGAAGAAGTTGGAAAGTACTTTAGGATATAACTTGTAAAAGGTGGTTATACACGACAGCCAGCTCTATCTCGTATTTATAAAATGCAGAAATTGGAAACCTTTCCATGGTACCAGTACACATTACTGCACATTTCAGCACCATACTTTAACTTTCTTTTTTCCTTTGATTCATGTCTAATACAAAATCTCTAGCTATAATTGAAAGTGGGTATGTGAAAGAAAATTTACTTCTGGTAACTTCAGTAGGATCTATTGATATTGGAGACCTTTTGACCACACTGTTGGAGGAGGTTAAATGCAAATGGCACGTGACAAACTACATGACTTCAGCTCCTAAATTTCCATTTGGGTTATAACTTAAGTTTTCTTCATCAGGAACAGAAGAGATGCTTTACCATCTATCTACACAGTTTGATCAAGAGAAAGTAGAATTTTAAATTTTCTTCTAGGATTAAGTGGTATCAACTGTGCTGGCCGTACCTCAGTAATATGACAAGGACAAAAATCACTAACCCTTAGGAAAACCTTTTAATATCCAAGTGTATGTAAACTGAACACTGGCTGATTTTGCTCCAGTGCTGTGCCACGGAGGAATCTTGGCTATCGGGAGGTGTGAATCCCTCCGTCTGGGAGCTATTAATGAGAGAGGTTGTGTTGGGAGGTCAAGATACGGGGATGGAAAGGGTTCGCTAGGGAGCTGTAAGGAATTTTAGTGAGCCATGATGTGAAGGGAAGAGTTGGAGAGTGCTTAGGGATATAACTTTTGTTTTGTTTGTTTTAAACAAGTTTATTGCATGCAATATAACAGGCTACCTCATATTTACAAAATGTAGGAACTGGAAACCTTTTCATGGGGCCTACGCACATTACATTTGCAAAAGAGGATTGGAATAAACAAAAGAAAAGTAGAAGGGATGTCTTTCACTCTGGTGTACTTGTAAATCCTTTGTTTCTTCTTATTTTACGGTTTCTAGCTGATTTGTTTCCTCAGAAGATCCAGGTTTGTTTAAAATCTTTGTATGACCACAGTGAACAGGGATCAGTTTGAGTTGCAGGAACTGAAGTGTTTTCTTCTTTTTATTTTTGCAGTTTTCTATTCTCTCTCTCTCTCCCCCCCTCCCTCCCCCAAAATAAAAAAAATCTAGGAACCTTACACACCTTGTTAGCCAAGATTATAAAATTTAATGTATCAGTATGCATATATACTAATGTTCCATAAAGACTTGTCTTTGGAAGATCAAGACAAGTCAGTTAATCTGTGTCCTTGGCTGTCTCAACCAGCCATCTTGAGCATCTCAAACTCTACCTGAGGCCTTGGCTACACTTTCCAATTGCTGTGAAGCGCAAGAGTTGTCGTGCCGCCAGCGCTGCGAGAGCTCTCTCGCAGTGCTGTAAGTACTCCACCTCTCCGAGGGGAGTAGCTTGCAGCGCTGCTTACACTGGCGCTTTACAGCGCCGCACTCGGGGGGCGGGGGCGTTTTCACACCCCTGAGCGCAGCAAGTTGCAGCGCTGTACAGCGCCAGTGTAGCAAAGGCCTGAATGTGTGTTAGTATTTTGTCAGTAGTCATGTGTTTCCATTATAATGGCAGCTGGCAAAAGCACCTTTGGAGTGTTGTAGCTCTTGAATGTCAGCTGGGATGCCCCATTGTCATGCAAAAAGGTGGTGGTAATAATAGGAGGAGTTAGGCGTTTCTAAATTCAGAGGGCTTGGAGGGAGGAAGAGGTTAGGGGCATCCTTGACCTTCCTTTCAAATAGTAATAATGGTTTATTATTTATTTATTTTAAGTAATAACTGTTGCCTGTTGGCATATTCCATGTACTGTATTGCCTTCTGCTTACAGCTTTGAGCACTGTTGAATGAGGCAATAGTTCTTAATTATAATCCGCCAATTATTGTGTGTGTTGAGAATAAATTACAGAGCTTGAAATTTGGAGGTGAGGAGGATCTTGGGGATTGTTGTCTTTTGTGGAATATATTAATAAAAATATGTGGTCTTTGATGGAAGTGCTTAGCTCTAATAGTGTTAAACAGATCTTGAGATTTATTTCTATTTGCTCGGATAGCAAATCAATTAACTTGAAATGTAATGAATTAATAGCTGGTGTGTTAGTAAATGCAGCCTGTGCAACAAGATCACTTTTTGTAATCTGACTACTTAATTCCTCTCCCTTGTTGACCTGCATTTTAACTGAAAATACTGTCAGTTATTAAATTCAAGTAAATCCAAGTGGGCATGCTTGGAAAAAAGTGGGTTTTTTTTGTTGCCCCCCTCCCCCCACCCGTTCCCCCAAAGTGTGCTCTGAAACACGTTTCAGCAGGAATCCTTTTTATTTTTTTGCTTTTAAAAGTATTAACATACAAGGTCTAAATGACAAAATGTGAGTGTTCATGTGCAAACTTCCTGACTCCTGCACGCTGCTTTCTATAAAGGATGTGCTCAAATTCAGTCACCTGGAAGTAGGAAAATCGGTATTGTTGATATTTAAGCATATTTGAAATGGTAGTGTCCCAGAGTTAAAAGTGGCTCTCTAATGTCAACAGGAAGAATAGCATTGTGTAAATTACTTGATATTTACATGTATGCTATCTTTATTTTTTTTATTTGGACCTGAAATCAACTGCGAGGCAGAATACCTCTGTCTTTGTATATATGTATAATTTTGGTGTACACGGGAGTTTTTACATTAAAATGTGGGGGGTTTTTCAGGTCAACAAGGGCAGCCACAAGATTATTCAAAGGCTTGGGAGGAATATTACAAGAAGCAAGGTAATGTTTGCTAGAAATGAGATTATTTTGAGCTTCTTTGTCTTTGTTACAGCAACAAAGTTATGTAGTCCTAATTTATTTTAGGTCAAGCAGTTCCAGCGCCTGCTGGGGCCCCACCAGGTCAGCCTGATTATAGTGCAGCATGGGCTGAATACTACAGACAGCAAGCAGCATATTATGCCCAGACAAGTCCACAGGGAATGCCACAGCATCCTCCAGCACCACAGGTATAAAGTTTTATGAATTATTTTGTGTTTATAAATTTTTTTTTTGCATGTCTCCTGTTTTGTTACCGTTGGAGTGTGCATCCTTTTTTTCTAGCAGAATAACTCAGAATAATTAGTAAATGACTTTTATCTGGTAACTTGAGTTCTCTATCTCTTCAGAACGTTCAGTGCTTTTGATTAAAAATTTTTCTCCCCCCAGGGTTTAGAAAACCATGCAAGAAGCCACCACCATTTACATTAACCAATTTTTCTTTCTTAAAGGCTTCACTCCTGAGTTAGCTCAATTTAAAGGATTTTCTTTAACTTTTTGTGTATCTCTTATGTATCTCTTCTGCACAGGGCCAATAATAAGAAGTGGACAATACAGTATTTGCTTCATTGTGTGGGGGAAAAAACCTTTGTTAAATGTATGGATGCAGACGCCTTGATGAAGATCTTAATTTTGTTTGGTTTAAAAATAGTGTTTTTGAAAATGTACAAAATATCTATCACTACTGATAGGAGGTAATATTTCTGTGTAGAAATGAAAATTGGTTTGTTTTTAGTATATTAGTGTAGATGTACACATTCCAGCAAATGTATTTGCAATTATTATGTGGTCAATGCTTTGTGATATAAATGTACTTTTTCAATGTATACTTTCACTTTTAAAATGCCTGTTTTGTGCTTTACAATAAATAATATGAAACCTCCTGTGTCGGTAAGTTGGATATGTGGGTATTTAAAGAATTCTAGGACTTATTAGCAATGCTGAATTAAGGTATATGTACCCAAATGAGATTTTTTTCCCCCCATGAAATCTTAGAATGAGTTTAAAAACCTGTCATTGGCATGTTTTTCCCCTTTGCAGAATAGTTGTAGATGGAGGATCTCTTTCATTTATTGTATTTTGCTGTCTAGCACCAGTAATCTTGATACCTTTATTTTCTTTCTATTTGATTAAAAACTGCATGTGTTTAAAAAGGTGATCTTTTGGCATACTTCCATTGCATTAACAGTGAAATTTCCCTTTTTATACATGACCACTGTTTCAGACCTGTACAGCTGCTATAAGTTAACCTTTCTGTTTTTAATTTGATACTGTTTCAGCATAACTATTTTAAACATTTTTCAGATTAGTTATAAAAGGTTTTTACTTTTATAATTAAATGTTCTAAGCATTCAGTTTGCAGTAGTTCATTTCAAAAATCAGTGTAGAAAGGTGAACGTGGTTACCAGAATTGCATCTGACATTGAAACTTTATATTTTGTTTGGGGTGGGGGAGTGGTTGACAGAGAACTTCTTTCAGTACAGATAAGTTCTGTTGTGTAAATGCTCAAGACCAGTTGTTGAATCAAATTATTTGATATACTTTTTTTGTTACATTACTGCTCGTACTGAAAATCTGATATTCTGTTGAAATTCATTGTTTGCTGTTTGCATATTTATTGGCTCTTTGCATATATTAGACTACATGCAATACAGTCTGTCTTGCCATTGTCTGTTGAAGTGCAGGTTTGATCCAGCCAGTATAGAACTAGCTCTATAGGGGTGAGGAGGACTGTGCTGTGTATCATCCTTGATTGTTCCTTCAAGGAGCATTGCACTGTAAGTACATCAGAATGACAAATTGATGAGCTGCAACAGTATCGTTTGTCAATTTTCCACATAATGCAAATGCCATACTTGTGTGAATATTATGTTGGAATACAGTGCTAATATTTTAGGAAATCATAACTGCTTCTTAATTCAGAAACATAGGTGTGCATATATATATGTGAGCTTTATGGGTAAGTATTCTTGAAATGTTCAGCAATAGCTAAAGAAAATCTTGTGTTATCTAAGTAATACAACATTTTTCACTAGGGCTCCTGAGACAAAGGTTGTATTATTTAGTCTATGAAAATATGCATATCTTGTTCATATGAAAGTGATTGGAACTGCTTGACAGACAGACAAGTTGTTTTGTCTTAAGTTAGTTTGCAGACATGTAGTGATGCAGGTATATGTTAAACCATTTTATAAGCCTGTATTAGCCATATCTTTTTGGAGCACCATTTGTTGCTTTGAGAATACTTTTTTTAAGGTGGCTGCATAGAGAAGTAAAACTTAAGGCTTGAAATTTGAAGTAGTTTTATTATTCAGATAATTAGCAATGTATTTTATTGTGTTTTGTAGAACCTGGAGGGAACTACTGTACCGCTTTTTAGATTAGGAATTTTAGTAGTAGTTTGAAACAAACAGCTAGGAAGATACTGCAATCTTTAGTGTAGGATATGAAGTTTAATAGTTAAGATATTTTGCATGATACTTTTGTAGATGACCTTATAGTAGAATGGTGCATTTATTACTAATTAAACTGAACAAAATTAAATTCACTGGATACTTTATCATTCACAAAATGGAGGCTGTTGATTTTGATTCATTTTAAGGTATAAAATCTTTATTAATTGCAAACAGTGCAATTATTTATACTTCACAGTGCCTTCCCAGACCTTCCACCTTAGGTTCTGCTGCAAAAAGCAACAGGTAAGCACAACCTAAGGAAGTATATAAATACATATTTCAGTACATTAATGTTGTCCCTGTGAGATTTTTGTGGTTGTGTATTCAAAAGCAATCTGCTGATTTCCCCAAATGCATTCTGTTACTCATGGTTCCATTTCAGTGGAAAGTCTCTCAGTTGTTTAAACAACCGTTCACATTTCTGGGTAAATATGTATCTTTATTTTTTAGAAAAGATGAGTGGATTGCTGCAATAATTAAACTTAATCTGAATAAGTCATTTTTTGTTACTTTTTCCTCAAATAGCTGAATTGTAACAATTTAACAAAGGAAAACAAAACTTTTCCCCCTCCCCTAAGATGCAGGAAATACTTGGTTAGAAACTTCAACAGCCTTCACAAATGTTTTTATAACTGGCAGGTCATTATTCCCACCCCACCCCTAAAAGCTAAATAGAATACTGTGTGTTTCTCTTGACTTTTTAAAGAAGTTATACAACATAATATTAGTGAAATTTTTAGATAAACTAGTTTGCTTATCCATCTGATATAGTAGGAAAATTGACACAAGTTTTGCAGAATAGTATGTCTTACTAGAAAAGCATGTGCACAAGTGAAATGTTAACTGTATGGCAAATAATCTTTTCATTATCTATATAGCAATCAGTATTTTCTGTTCTTTGATACTTGAACTGAATTGCTGTATACTTTTGCCAGTTTAAAATGTTTGTTTTATTCGATGGTCTGGTACAGTTTTTTAATTAAAGCAGCATCTCATCAGTTTTTGTTTATTCAATATATAAAATGTGCTGATCCTTTTTCAAAAGTCCTGCTTATATCTATATCAAAGAAAAATATTCAAAAATACTGCCTTCATTTTCACACACAGTGCTGAAGATGCTGCAAGCACCAAATCATAGCTCATAAAATCAGGTCCTGAGATAGTTACTACCAATAAAGAGGAATCCTTTGAGTGTATGCCATTGGTGAGCCGATGAGCACGGACCATAGAAGGGGTCCATGTAGAAGGTAAAATTGGCAAAACAACAGATTTGAAATGTATCCCATACATAATGGTGTAGGGTATAATTTTTCTGTCTGATCACTTGTCATTCTTTAAAGTGCTATTTGCTTGACCATAAATGTTCAATAATCTGTTTAGTTTTTAAAACTATGTGGCTAATATTAAACTATATATTTTAATTTATATTCTTCTAAGCAGTCAAGCTTAGATATATTTACCTTCTGAAATTAATAGTTGCACTTAATTCCCTCAAGCCACTTCATTTTTGTTTACTTGTAGTTTGATATGTAACTCATTTATTTTTCACAAGAGAACTAGGTATGTACCCCCAGTGGGTTTTAAATCCTAAGAATTTATTGTCTGGGGTGGGATTTCTATTTCACTTCCTTAAACATGCTGCTTTTTATTTCACCGTTACATGAATATTTTAATAATTAAAATCTTAAATTGAGTAAATTTAAGAAGTGGGGGAAAATAGAAAAGACAGGCCAGTTATTTGGATTGATGATAGGGTGTGAAAGTCATAATGGCTTCAGTTTAGTGTTTGTGGCATATTGATTTTCAGCTCACTTATTGCTGGACTTATAGGCATATTTTATGCTAAGTGTAGTGTTATTATTTAAATCAGTCTCCAAACTATTTCTTTTAGAGGACAGAAGATAATTAAATTACTAGAATCTTATTTTTGAGCGAAGATTGTTTTTGTGATTTGGTAGAAAAGTAACTGAACTTTCCAAAATGGGACGTTAAATAAATGTATCTTGATTTGATAGAACCCTGCAAATGAAATAGGAAGTTGAGTATTGCAGTTTTAAAAGGGAAGTAGGGGAAGTGTAATGTTTAATATAGTAAAAGCATTTACAGATCACTTTCTTCAGTCTTTATACTGTATGACATGCCATGAAATACATCAGCTGGAAGGATAATCTTCATTTGGAAGTATCATAGTGTATTTTGGTGTCCAGGCAGGTTGTTTTATTATTCACTGCACAGCCTATCTTACGTGAAATATTTCATCTTCTTCCATAACAGTTTTATTGGATGCTAGAAACTATTTTCCCCCCTCATGAAATAGCTTTTCTATGTTTCCTTTGCATGTTGTAAATTGGCAAAATTTGGGCCGTCCAGTAAGCATACAGTTGACAGGGTTCCCTCTTCCCTAGTAATACCCTATAAAACTCTCATGTATATGCACATATTTCTCTTATGCATGTGAGATGCATTTTCGTCCTGAGAAAAGTGTTCTCTACAGAAACTACCCGTGTGTAAAAAGAAGATTGGCTTTATAAGGCTACTGTGATGGGAAGTGTCTTAGGGAGATGCAGCTTGGACTTGAGGTAAATTGAATGCTTTACAAAATGTGGTTTTGAGCTTGCATTATTGACATTGTATGTAATATGGGTACACATTAACTGTATAACATTTTTGTATGGTTTTATGGTTTTCTCAATAAATGTAAAATGATGGATAGTACAAAATAATGTTTTGTCTTTTTTCCCTTCTTTCCTCCTGGCTTTATATTGACTTTCGCATGTCCGCTTCAGATGGAAAATACATACATTTGTGATTATTTTCACAGTATTATATAAATTCATGCAAGAAACATTGAAATGTGGGGCTGGAAGGGACCTGGAGAGGTCATCTAGTCTTTGTCACCTCCTGTAGTAGGGTTCAGACCAAGTATACCTAGACTGTTGCTGACAGGTGTTGGTTTAACCTGTTCTTAACCTTCTAGTAATGGAGATTCCACACCCTCCCTTGATGATTTACTCCAGAACTTAATTATCCTGATAGTTAGAATTTTTTTTCCTCTCACTCTTGCAGCAGATTAAGCTTGTCCATACTTCAGTGACAAGGAGAACAGCTACTCACTGTCTTTTCTCAAAACTAAACATACCCATTTTTTTAAATCTTTCCTCATGTTTTTTTAAACCTTGTTGCTCTCCTCTTGAATAAGCATGATGCCCAAAACTGGGGACACTGTTCCATGTGAGGCCTCACCAGTGCTGAGAAGAGTGGGAAAAGCTGTCTTACATACAAACACTCCAGTTAAAACACCTCAGAATATTTGCCTTTTTCGAAACTGCATCACGTTGTTGACTTGTACTGCTAAAAAGGATATGGGGGCTACAGTGGATCAGAAATTTAATACAACTGTCTAGCCCAGTAATTTACCACTTTGTATTTTTATTTCCACATATAGTACTTTGCACTTGGCTTTTTATAAGTCCACTCTCCGCTCCATTATACAAGTGATTAATGAAAATATTGACTAGTATCAGACCCAAGCCATACCCCCTGCTGGCTCCCAGCAGATATGTTCATCTAATTTGACAGCAAACCATTGATTATGCTCAGAGAGAGTTATCTTTCAATCAGTTGTGTATCCATTTTATAGTAATTTCATTTAGTCCACATTTCCCTAGTTTGGTTATGAGAATGTCATGGGGGACTGTCAAAAGCCTTATTGAAATTAAAATGTCACATTTACTGCTTCTCCCTTTATCCACTGGGCCAGAAACCCTGTAAGAGAAGGAAGTAGGTTGGTTTGGCATGATGTGTTCTTGACAAATCTGTGTTGGGTATTACTTATCACCCTCTTATCCTGTAGGTGCTTACAAACCGATTGTTTAATAATTTTGTGAAGAAACACTACCTACATGAAATGAAGCCAGATGTATTTGACAATTTATCTTCTAATTGTAATATTCAGAAGACTGTCACGCAACTGATCAAAATAATTCTGTCAGGATATATCTAATTGTAATTGTTCATTGAGAACCAGAAAAAAGCTTCAAAAATATGCAGCTAATACAAACACAAATGGAACCAACAACCAGAATATATAACTTAAAATAAAACCTCAATCATTGTTTTATTTTCTCTCAAAGGATTGCATAAGAATTCATTTGGGTACAGCCTCTAGCTTATTGTATTATGTTGAGGAATACAAATGCTGAACCTCAGGAAAAGTTGAAGTATGTGTACTTTGTATTTTAAAAAAAAGTCCTATGAAAGTCGGACAGACTAATCTGAACAAAAATCCATTTTAAGATGTTTTGAGACACTGACATATGTACATCCATTTGTCTTTGTGGATTTCCCATAAGAGAATTAATGCTTAGTTGTCTTTTCACTACAAAACCAAACATACACTAAGATGCAGTAACAAAAAATGCAACCAGCTGAGGATGAAAGTGGAGAAAGTAGCTGTTGTGCAAACCCCAATATATCCCCAGATGTACTTTCTACTAATTTTGTTTTTATATGCCAAATGCTATTTTAACATGGGTAACTGGTAAAGTAGTGGGGGAAAACACAACCTTCAAATGCAAGTCTTGGTAGTCTAATAGTTATCAAAACTTTAGTGATGAATTCACACTATTAGTGATTATAGGCTAATTACACACCCCATTACTACGTTGAATATAAGTATTAAAGCTGATTGAAAGGAAAATGTTTTATTAAACAAAAAGCTTAAACCATTACATAACCTTTTATTGTTTAAAAATAGTACATTATTTTATTCCAGAAACATTCTCTTTTGCCTGTTAAGTCTGAGACAAAATAAAGCAGCTACAAACTTAGTGTTCATGCAGAATGTATTTCTACCTATTGAACTTCCAGATTGTATTTAACTGTTATACTACAGAATAATTGGTCTTCAAAGGTAGGAACACAAATACAATTCATTTTTTTCTATAGTTGGGCTTTTTCATACCAGTCCTTGTTTTAGTGTAATGTGCCTTTGATACCAAATTTCACATTGTAACAGAACTTGAACACTCATGCAGTACAAAGGATCTCCCTATCTGATACAGGAATGACACTTTCTAGTTCCTTTTATTGGCCCCACCACAGAAAAAGAGATGGATGCAGTAAGAAAGTTGAGGGGAGGTTTCCAGCAAAAGTAGAGCATTAGTAGTCATCAGCTAGAAAAGAAAAGGAGAGTCAAGAAAAATGGAATAGACTTTGTAACAGGAAAGGTGTGTAAAGTAATTAGGCTCTCAAACAAAACAAGAGAAAACATTAACTCTTACTTTCAATGGTGAGAATACAGGTGCTAGCTGCTGTGCCTCTGCTGTTGACCGCTTTACACATATATTCTCCTTCATCTTCTGGGAAAGTTTCTGGTAAGTAAAGGCAGTAAGTTTCTCCTCTTTCAATGTACTGATAGTCCTCAGAGTCCTGCAACATTTCCCCTTCAAACCACCATGTGACTTCAGGTTTTGGCTCTCCCGTAATTTTAACAGTAAATCTCACTGGCTCGCTGTCTACAACTGATACATTCTTTAAGGGTTTTTTGAACCATGGAGCTCCTGACCGAGCTTGGTTCTCTTCATCTTCATAAGTAGAACCATTTATAATACTTCCCTCTTCCTCCTCCTCCTCTTCCCTTTTCTGTGTTAAAAATACATTGATTTAGAGAATTTCAAACACCGTTATAACATGAACAGTTTGCAATGCCTCATAAATCTTTGGCCATATGAAAGTTAGAAAAAACTAAAATATTAGGGAAAGGAGATGGCAACTCTCCCAAAGCAAGCATACTGGATAATAACAGATTATGCATCAATACCACAATCTGGATACTGAACAAGAAAGGCATAATGGGAAAGTTGGGGAAGACAGAGCTTAAGGTGGTGGGGTGCTGAGGTGGAATAATATAAGAATGTATGTTGCTTCCTTCTTATTTGAGAACTGGCCAAATGTTTAAAGGAAAACGCGTCCACTTTCTCTACAGCATTATGTATGTATTAGAGGTGTTAAACTATTAAAAAAAAAATAATTGCCGTTAGTCATAGTTTTAATTGCACTGTTAAATAACAGAATACCAATTTAAATTATAAATATTTTTGGATGTTTTTCTTCGTTGTATTGATTTCAATTACAACACAATACAAAGTAGACAGTGCTCACTTTATATTTATTACAAATACTTAGACTGTAAAAAAAAAAAAATCAAGTTAAAGCATGAAGAGGCTTGAAAGTTTAGCACAGTGGTTCTCAGACTTTTGTACTGATGACCCCTTTGACACAGCAAGCCTCTTGAGTGTGACCCCCTCTTATACATTAAAAATACTTCTTAAATATTTAACACCATTATAAATGCTGGAGGCAAAGCAAGGTTTGGGGTGGAGGCTGACAGCTTGCGACCCCCCCATGTAATAACCTTGTTGACCCCCTGAGGGGTTCTGACCCCCAGTTTGAGAACCCCTGGTTTAGCATTTCTGGCACAAATACCTTGCAGCGCTAGCTACAACAGTGCCATACCGAATGCCTGTTCTCACATTCAAGTGACGTAAATAAGTAGTGGGCAACATTATCTCCCGTAAATGTAAACAAACTTGTTTGTCTTAGCGATTGGCTGAACAAGTAGGACTGAGTGCAGCTATGTATTAAAAAAAATTCTGTATTTGTAAGTTGCACTTCCATGATAGAGATTGCACTACAGTACTTGTATGAGGTTAATTGAAAAATACTATTTTCTTTTTTACTGTGCAAATATTTGTATTGTGTTGTAATTGAAATAAATATATTTGAAAATGTAGAAAAACATCCAAAATATTTATAATGTAAATTGGTATCCTATTATTTAACAGTGCAATTAAAACAGACTAACCGTGTTTAATTTTTTTATCAAGTTAATTTGTTTTGAGTTAACTGCTATTAATTCCTTCAAACAGGAATTATCAGTAAATTCCAAAAGCAATTTTACTGGATATTTCATTTCAACTGTTTTTTGCAGTATCAAGACTATTGTGATTCTAGTAATGTTGCTACTAACTGGAAACAAACCAGCTCTTAAAACATGCATTTCATTAATATTAAATTAATAGAAAATTCTTGGCTCTTGAACATTTCTGGAGAGGGCATTTTTAATCCTCCATACCTTCTGTAGTGCAGCATCAATTTCCTTCTGTTCAAACTGCATACGTAGTAATTTTTGTTCCTCAATTCTTCTTTGTTCCTCTTCTTCCCTTGCCTTTGCCATTTGCTCAAATCTAGCCTTCATGTTTACTTTATGAGTAAATGGAGCCTCAGATTTCTTGGCAGGCTTCACATCTACTTCATCATCCTTTTCAGTTTAAAGAATAACAAAAATTCAGTAAAGTAATAAAGTTCAGCACTTTATTGGTACAATCTTGTCAGTATTATGATTAAAAGTAAACAGTAAAAAGGCTAGCTTAGTTGAAGGGTTCATATTATGCTTGTTTCTGGGGGTAGCATGACCCAGCCAGAATGCTGTAGCAGTTAAAACCCCACAAGCACAACAGCATCTGAAGGCTGGTCTAGACTGGGATTTAGGGGTGAGATATTCACAAGGTAGCTTTACCATTATGAACCTTTAGTTGAAGCAATAATGCTTTAAAACATGCTAAATTAATTAAAAACCCAGGCTCCCTACTATAAACACACTTAAATACTAGGTTGTCTTCACTGCAAAAAAAATTTTAAAAAGTCTTTACGGTGCGATACCTATCCTGAGTTAATTATTTTACTGGAAACTTCTAGTGGACATAGGGCACTAGTTCTTACCTGTATACAATCCTACAAACATCTGGGATTTACCTCAACTAGCTATGTCAAACAACAACCTACCTCTGCCTTATCTCCACAGGATTTCACCTTGAGAACTATTTCTAGATAGTAGCTGGGTGGGTGGGTATTCCTACAAGTGTCAGTTTCAAGATACCTTGTACAGTACCTAGCACAAGGTTATATGGGGCACTATGCCCCATATAAATATTTAATCATTACTCTAGCTTTTGTGTGGGTAAGTCAAATTTTCTGGAAGGGAGCCCTAGAAAGAAGATGACAAACTAGAAGAACATTGTAGCTACCCTCCTCCCAAAAAGCTTTGCATAAATGAGCTAAGTGATAACATCATAAACCAGTTGCTCTGCTGTTTCCCTCAATAATCAGTGTGTTGTTCAGGATTGTGGTATACTAGTAAAATCCTATACATCAGCCTACTATCCTGCCTCTACATATCGATCTGTGGTGCACTACAATTTCTTTGAGCCGCGTAAGAAAATAATAGATAAAATAGAAAAACGGGTTACAACTCCTCTTTAAGCACTTGTCATTTCTTGGTAAGGGGGGGGGCACTTTTGCTGGGTGTGGCCCTTCCTCTTTCTGGGTGGAGCCTCTCCAAACCCTTCTTGACTATTCCCAAGCTCCCTGTGCTTCTTTTGACCATCTAACTTTTTCTATTTAAAAAATAAAAGCCCACCCTGCTTGTTTTAGAAAACTGGTGGGGATTTTCTTTTTCCTCTTAAGAGATTTGTTACAGCAGTCCCTTCCCCAAAATGGGGGAAAAAAATCTCCCTTCTGCAAGAAGCCTTTAAGGAAAAGAGAAGCAAAAATAGGTTAAACTGTACTGTACTGTACCACTAACACAAAGAACACAACTGTCCCTTCACTACTTAGGTGCCATAATTCAGTGTTTCCTTTTTCTAAACCTCTCCCTTCACACTGAAAACTTGTTAGCTCTTATTTTTTTAACCTGTAGCCTTCCCAGAAGTCACTTTGAACACTGTCAATTCATTCCTAGCCTCCTCTCCAATATGACTTTCCCCTGCTGCCACCTCTTCCCAAACAGGAAGCAGTCGGGAACTGATGAGGAAGACAGGACATGATAGTAAAGAGGATTTCCGGGATGTGCGGGGGGAGGACTACTATAAAAAAAAAAAAAATACATCTGCCAGGTGTCAGCTCCTCTTAACTTCGGGGATTGTTTTTTCTTATTTACCTGGAAATTGGCTTGTTTAGCAAGGGTTAAAAAGAAAAGACAGAAGGGAAAGGAAAATAAAACGAGAAGGGATAAGGCAAAATAGAATGGGGTGAGAAGGAAAACAATCTAGAATAATTTCTTGAGATTTATTTAAAAAGACATTTTAATTTTAATAGTCTCAAACTGTAATATGGACTGTCCAAAGCCAGTCTGCTGAGGTGTTTTTATGCCACAACTTTGCAGCACTTCCAGAACTGCACAGCTTGGGGCCTAGTTCCAGTACCCATTATGTTAAATGAATTGGGGTCAATTATTTAATCAAGGTAAGTATGGGGGACATAAAGGCACTCAAAGGAATTTGGGGTGTGTGAAAAAGGCCGTACTGGAGATTGGGTTGAGCGGCTGAAGGTGAGACTCAGACCTGACTTCACTACATTCTCAAGCAACATTTCACAGTGGCTGCTAAGGGGGGGAGGGGAAGAGAAGGGACCCTCCAGAAAGCTTTGGGGCCATGTTCTTCTTTACCCCTCCTATCCCCGTACTGCTCCTCAGAGGGGATGGGAATGTATATCAGGGAGAGAGCTCAGGTGCCCAAGTTTGTTTTTCCTAGCAGAGAAAGAGTTCAGGAAGTTGGGCCACTACCTTATTCACAGAAGGGGAAGGGAGAATAGGACGAGGAGCAGATCCTGGATTGTTGGAAGTGTCAAGCTGGAAAGAGCTAATTCCTCCTCCTCCTTCCCCCTTGTGAAAAAGTAGCTGCCTAGCCTTCCTATGACCTCCCCTCAAGGAAAAGATTGCTCCTGGGCAACAGGGCTCCCTCTCTTTACTCCTCAAATGGGAACCTGGAGAAACCCAGGCAGGGCCCCACTCCTTGAACCCATAAGTCCCTGAGCAGGGACCTCCTCCTAAGCCCTAACATTAAAAACCTGATTTAATAAAAACAATAAGGAAACATCTTAAGCAGGTTTTATAGAGAGAAGTGATTAAAATCTGTCACAATGTTTAAACACATGGATGTTTCACATCATTTGCCAGACAAATGTCAGGTTTGCAGATTGAGAAGTATAAGTGGATGGTGAGAGATGGTGTGGGGCAAGAGCAAATGCATACTAAAACCTTTGCAAATATAGAGAAAATAGGTTGGTGGGAAGATCGAGGCTGCTGGTTCCCTAAGGTTTGGCCAGGAGGGACCTCCTCAGATGCCCATAACAGGGAGTAGGGGGGATTACTATGGAGATGGAGGGAACTCTGCTGGAAGGGCAGCAACAATTGTTGACACTGAAAATAACTTGCCTCATGAAATTTCTCTGTTTCCCTCTCTTTTATTTCCTGGTCCACTGCTCTTCTTCTAGCTCGCTCCTCTTCAATTTTTTTCTGTATTTCTTCTTCAGACAATTTTCCAATTTTTTCAAACTTGCTTTTTAAGTTCTTTGCCTGAATAGAACCACTTCTTTTTAACTTTATTAGTTCTTCATATTCCCTACTTAATTCAAAGGTTTCAGCCTCTTCCTCCTCCTGTTAAGAGATTACAACATAACAAAACCAGTATAAGTGTGCCTGATTTTGAAAACTGTTTTTGTGCAAAAACTGCCAAGTGTAACTAGCTACATTTCCCTAAATCTAATGAAACCAAGGTATCAGAAGATGGTGGTAGATCTAGTTCCCCAGTGCAGAGACCTTCATTTTTCATTTCTTTTAAAGTGCCAGGCATACAAGACTGGTACACATTATAGGAGGAAAAAAAAAAAGTAAAAATACTCCAATTATATTTGCTTCTAAACCAATTTTATTAGTTTGAAAAGGCTCTTGCCTCTTCATACAGTCCCCTCAAGTTACTGTTCTGTGAAGTCAGTCCATGTGGAGGGTGCTTTATTGATACAGCATTGCATAAGCACTAGATAGTCCTGGAGACAGTCTTCTGTTACAAAACAGCAGTGGCACTGCAAGATGCTTCATACTACACTGCTAGTGTACTTCACTCTTCTAAGAGCAAAAGCATAATTCAGTCTCCATGTCTTGTGTTTCTGGTGAGACTGGCATCTAGTATTTTTTTTGGAATAGACCCTTGCCCACTGGGAATGACAGACCACCAACTTATTTCACTCAGGTCAATGAACTGTCACCATGGGTAACAACTAGAGCTGTCAAGCGATTAAAAAAATTAATCACGATTAATCAAGCAATTTAAAAAAGTAATCAATTAATTGCACTGTTAATAGAATACTTTTTATTTAAATTTGGATGTTTTCTACATTTTCAAATAATTTCAATTACAACACAGAATACAAAGTGTACAGTGCTCACTTTATATTTTTCATTACAAGTATTTGCACTGTAAAAAAATAAAAAATAGTATTTTTCAATTCAGCTAATACAAGTACTGAAATGCACTCTCTTGATCATGGAAGTTGAACTTACAAATATAGAATTATGTACAAAAAAACTGCATTCAGAAATAAAACAATGTAAAATTTTCAAGTCTACAAGTCCACTCGATCCTACGTGTTCAGCCAATCGCTCAGACAAACAAATTTGTTTACATTTGCAGGAGATAATGCTGCCCACTTCTTGTTTACAATGTCACCTGAAAGTGAGAACAGGGGTTCTGATGGCAGTGTTATAGCCAGCATCACAAGATATTTAGGTGCTAGATGCGCTAAAGATTCATACGTCCATGCTTCAACCACCATTCCAGGGGACTTGTGTCCATGCTGATGACAGGTTCTGTTCGACAACAATCCAAAGCAGTACTGAGCGATGCATGTTCATTTTCATCATCTGAGTCGGATGTCACCAGCAGAAGGCTGATTTTCTTTTTTGGTGGTTTGGGTTCTGTAGTTTCCGCATTGGAATCTTGCTCTTTTAAGACTTCTGAAAGCATACTCCACACCTCGTCCCTCTCGGGTTTTGGAAGGTACTTCAGATTCTTAAACTTTGGGTTGAGTGCGGCAGCTATCTTTACAAATCTCACATTGGTACCTTCTTTGTGTTTTGTCAAATCTGCAGTGAAATCGTTCTTAAAATGAACATATGCTGGGTCATCATCGGAGACTGCTATAACATGAAATATATGGCAGAATGTGGGTAAAACAAGAGCAAGGGACATACAATTCTCCCCCAAACAGTTCAGTCACAAATGTAATTAACTCACTGTATTTTTTCTTAAATGAACATCATCAGCATGAAAGCATGTCCTCTCGAATAGTGGCTGAAGCATGAAGGGGCATACGAATGTTTAGCATATCTGGCACATAAATATCTTGCAATGCCAGCTACAACAGTGCCATGCAAATACCTGATCTCACTTTCAGGTGACAAGAAGTAGGACTAAGTGGACTTGTAGGCTCTGAAGTTTTACATTGTTTTGTTTTTGAGTGCAGTTACGTAACAAAAAAAAATCTACATTTGTAAGTTGCATTTTCACGACAGAGATTGCACTACAGTACTTGTATGAGGTGAATTGAAAATACTATTTATTTTATAATTTTTACAGTGTAAATATTATAAAAATATACACTTTGATTTCAATTACAACACAGAATACAATATATATGAAAATGTAGAAAAACATCCAAAATGTTTAATAAATTTCAATTGGTATTCTACTGTTTAACAAGTTTCAGAGAAACAGCCGTGTTAGTCTGTATCCGCAAAAAGAAGAACGGGAGTACTTGTGGCACCTTAGAGACTAACAAATTTATTAGAGCATAAGCTTTCGTGGACTACAGCCCACTTCTTCGGATGCATATAGAATGGAACATATAATGAGGAGATATATATACACACATACAGAGAGCATAAACAGGTGGGAGTTGTCTTACCAACTCTGAGAGGCCAATTAATTAAGAGAAAAAAAAGTTCACTTCAAAAGTTTTTTTTCTCTTAATTAATTGGCCTCTCAGAGTTGGTAAGACAACTCCCACCTGTTTATGCTCTCTGTATGTGTGTATATATATCTCCTCATTATATGTTCCATTCTATATGCATCCGAAGAAGTGGGCTGTAGTCCACGAAAGCTTATGCTCTAATAAATTTGTTAGTCTCTAAGGTGCCACAAGTACTCCCGTTCTTCTTTTTACTGTTTAACAGTGCAATTAAAACTGCAATTAATCATGATGAATTTTTAAAATCGTGATTAACTCAAAAAAAGTAATCGCGTGAGTTAAATGTGATTAAATGACAATCCTAGTAACAACTTTTAATAATTAGTGACCTTGTAACTGGTGACCACCTAGACAGAGTAAGACTCCTATGTATCATGCTGCCCAATACCCTATGCTATTCTTCACCAACAGTCTAATTTATTCTTAGCAGGATCAATGCTGACCGAATGCAATATGCCATAACAAAACCTACTCTCCAAAAATAAAAAAGCTGCTTTTGAAAAAGAAAAAATTTAAGTAATGCTTTAACTATTTCTTAGAAAATCATGATAGCACAGTGCAGGTAAGTTGCACTACATATATTTAAACTGCATACAACTTAATAGTAAAAGGCAAACTGTGGATATTCTTACTGCTTTAAAAATGTTGGAAGGATATTTTAAATAGAAAAAAACCATAAGCAACAACATAACAATTTTGGATTGGAACTAAATCATTGCCCTCACTTTACGTTTTTTCTAGTTACCTCTTCTCTCTCATTTCAGTGTTGATAGTACACTCTAATTAGTTTAAGATGCAATCCCGAACGTGTTTGGAAATCTCAAATCCTAAAGCCCTTATTACTCACCTTGGATCCTCCAGGCATGAGCTGCCTATTCCTTGTTTGCTAACTTTGGAAGGTTTTGACAGTTTTTTCAACTCAAATTATTGCTCTCCCCAAGCATTCAAAAATCATTTGATTAATTTTATAATTGAGATTTCAAAAAATAATTTGTGGGTTATTTTAATTTACCTTCTAGTTTCTTAGCATTTGCAATTTATTCTCTGCAAGCACAAGGCCTAGAAACTTCTTAAATTAAAACAGATTTTTTATGTAATCGCATCACTCAAGGATCTGGAGCTTTAAGAAAAAACACCAAATAGGGCAAAGTTCATCAGGGCAAAATCGTAAGCTGAACACTAGAAAGAGGATCTTTTTGTACATTAGCTATAGGAGGATTATAGATATGATTCTCCAAGTATTGCTGTAAGAAGTTACATAACAGCTTTTCAGCAGAGGATATAGCGAAACCTGCAGAAGTTACTGTGAAAGTAGACCGCTTTACAAGTCTAAAAGGTGCTGGAGTTCTCAGTTGGGGAGGGCAAAGTGTATTAATCTGTATTCAAAGCAATTAAAAAGGGAACAAAAGTTTTCAAATGGAAAACAATTTTTTTTTAAAGTGTTAGATTTGTTTTCCTTTTTCCATTCCCTTCTTTCTAGGCAACACATAGATATAAAAAAAGTACCAACGAGACTATACCTAAAATCTTCAAATTTTAGAATTTTAAGCAATGATCCATTCATTATTTGCTATCAGGGAGGTAATCCTGTATGACGTTTCATTCAATTATTTTTGAGAATACAAACCTCTCCCATTTCTTGTCTGAGCTGCTCAAATTCTTGCTTCTCCATTTCCAACTTTTGCCTGCGCTCTTCTTCTGTGCGTCTCTTTTCTTCTTCCATTTTTTGTCTCAGTAACTCCTCAAAATTAATTTCCAGTTTACCTGGTGTAAGAGATTCTTGAGAAACTGTTTTAAACATCTCTGGGGTCTCATCGTCCAGTACCTATTGAAAATAATTATCTGTTGCCACTTTTGATACAATTTGTGTACTTGTGCTAAATTTAGAATACACAATTTGAGGATGTGATAATTGGACCTTTTGCTACCTCTAATTCACATTGAAATAAGATGACACATGCTTTAATGTCGAAGACTAGACAACATTGATTCATTTGCGTTTTGCATTAGTATGCTATCTTTCCCACTTACTTTTAATCAATGTAACACAGAAGTAAAATTTTGAGCTTATTGAAGCAAAACAAGTGTATCCTAAGCTTTAAAATAAAGCTTTTTTCACTAATATAATGCTTCAATAATATGGGGTGTAGGAGAGATTCCATCTGAGCAAAGGAATGGGAGCCAGGAAAGCTTCAGTTCTAACTGGTCAGGCAAATTGCTTAACATCTAATTCATTTTCCCAGTTGTTAAAATAGGGTGAATAAATCATACATAATTATCACAGTACGGTGAAAATCATGTAAAGTTACATTCTTAGATAAACAATGCTATACAAACCATATTTATTCTCCATTTCTAAGCAAATTTTGTGTATTTGTATTCAGTTTTCTTTAATCTATGTTAACATACCGGTATGTACACAAACAACATACAAAGAATGAAGAACATGTTCTTAAACAACAGTTGGTGGGGTTTTTTGCATATAAACTGAATTATACTTTTACTTTAAATCCAGTGCTTTCCACATTTTCAGAACACTTCTGTGTACAGCCAGAAGTTGGGAAGGGTGACAGGGACTGGATCACTTGATGATTACCTGTTCTGTTCATTCCCTCTGGGGCACCTGGCATTGGCTACTGTCAGAAGACCAGATACTGGGCTAGACAGACCTTTGGTCTGACCCAGTATGGCAGTTTGTGTGTTATGTTCTTAAATATTCCCTCTGATACTTTCAGGCATGCAGCAAAGTTTTTTTTAAGGAGGGAGTGAGATGAGGTGGACAGAGTTTTATGGGCAGTCCTTTGCTTATTTTTTGTGTTTAATTTGAGATAGGCACCTATTCTGTGATCTGAGTAACTAAAGTTTACACTTCAGAAATCTGAAAGAATAATAAAACATTTAATTCAGTTTCATAAGCTGTTTTGAGGTGTGACACAATTTAGACAATTTTATAAAGATGGTCATACACTATGGTAGGGTGTCCCATGTAACCTTGAACAGTGCAGGTGGTCTTTTATAATTCTCCTCTTCATCCTTTCTTTTCTCCCTTCCCCTCTTGCTCCTTTCCTCACCCCTTCCAAATTTCTTAGTGACATGCATAGGGGAAAAAAATTACCTAAAAGCTTTTTTTATGTTAGGATGGCATGAAAGGTTAAGGTTTCTGTCCAAAAAGAAAATTTGCTTGATATTTTGACACTAGAAATTAAAATTGTGTCTATCTTGGAAGACTTGTGATTAGAAAATTAGTGGGATTAGAGCTGACATCGAAAGAGACAAAGCTCAACACTTGTGTGGCTTTTAACACTACTTGCTTCCAAAGCCTAATGGACACCAGTGTAAGGTTGTGTGACTTCGTTAAAGATTCCAATACCTTTCTTTTCTTAAGGTGTGTAAGCTCACAAATAATGTCTTAGACCCAGCTCCACCAAAATCAAAAGTTTAAAAGCAAGCAGAAACATAAATCTTTGTTTTATAAAACAAACCTTTCAGCCTCATCATAAACTAAAAAATGGATCCGTGCATTTTTTGCTTATTTTGTTAGGTCATCTTTCTAGCCATGCCTGTTTTCATATGGTACTTTTAACTGTTGCAGGAATCATACCTGTTTTCTCTTGTTGCAATACTTTTTCCCTACTTCCTCATTTTACCCCTCCCCTATCTGCTATTGCTGGCTGTTAGACATCCTTCGATACTGCCCTATGAGCAGCTCAGCTGCTCCTCCCACTCCCGGCTCTTCAATTCTCTTGCATAGGGCAAGCTTATGTCAGTTGAGATGAATTGCATGAGCACAAGGTGGAGGCAAAGACCAAGCCATAAACAAACAATCTCAAAAAGTATCTATCAGTTCACTTAATAATGAATATGAAACATTACTGTATGGCACATCTACAGGTTGAAAGAAGGTAACCACATCTAAACCAGAGCAGAAAGGTGGGAGCCTTTTGCTGGCAATGCATTAGTTCATCTCTTCCCCAAGTCTTTCTGAAGTTGTGAAGCTAAGTGAACAGAAGCTGCAAGGATGAGAAATCAATCAATGGACTGTGCATGTGTAGAAGTGAGAAGCGTGCTAACTGCAGCTCTGAAGAAGCACCCTGATTGCCAATTTAATGGAGACGCATAGACCCATGAGAAGACAATGGGCCAACTGTATCCCTAGTAAAAGCCACATGAAAAGTGGAATTGCACTAGGTATGACTTTACCCCAATGTGTTTAGCTTACCAGCTGTCCTGTTTGTATGGCTACATGAGCCCATGCCATCCTTGCCTCTTCTGTAAATACAGAACTGGGGAATATTTATATTCTGTAATCTCCATACTATGCAGTATGGTGGAGGTAAATTTCACTGGGCCTGTAATGTGATTGATATGTGAGGGAGAATGTGTTTTGATATCTCTGTATAGAGCATCCCTCTACTAGTCTAATGTAATTGAAAGAAAATGATAGTGATCCAAGATGAATGTTCCAGGCTGAAGGTGACTAACTTGATGATGACAAAAGCTTTAAAATGCGCCCCCCCTTTTTTTTTTACACTAAAATAATGCTTCAGTAATATGAGGTGAAGGAGAAATTCCATCTGAGCAAAGGAATGGGAGCCAGCTGCTAGGGAAGAATGTGGAACAAGATCTGCAGGAGAACGTATGAAACATATTAGGAAAAGACAGATTAACCTATCAAGACCTACATTGTAGTTTGTTTCTCCTAAAGAGTTGATGACTACACAAATATATAAAAACACTATAAGAAGTCAATTTCCCTCCTGCCCTGCTGCTTTAGGTTTTTTTAATGTCATCTCCTCTTCCTGGAGAATCTTGAATTCAGGCCAGGAAGATGAGAGGAAAAAACTTTCAAACTCTCTGGTAAGATAATTTTTAGGAACTTTGACTTTATGTATTCTGTTAATTTAGGATCCTAAACATCTTACATGTCTTTGCTTATTGCTATGCAGACATGTCATCTATGTTATATCTTATGGAATTAACTTAATTTACTAAAGGTGAGGAGGTTTTGTTATTTTGTAATTGTTCATACTCATAATGAAAAAAAATCCTTAAGGTACATCTAGTTTCCAAGGTAATTTTAAACTATCAGAAAAATATTTGGGGGAGAGGGGCTGCGAGAGAGGGAGATAGCAATTTTCAGATCCTTCCTCCTACTGCCAAACATGTAGTATTGATACTACTGTAATAGTGACACCTGCTTGCCCCAGGGGAAGGAAGTTTTGATGACCTCATTGCTATTGCTGGAGCTAGTAAAAGAGCAGGAAGTGTAGGTGGACACCATGTTTTCTTTGCAAAAGCAACACGCTCTGTTCTAGCTTCTATTACAATAGAGAAGAAATTTTACAAAGCAGTGGCTGCAACCGCCCTTTTCACCACCTCCTGACTTCTTAAAAATCATGACAGCATTTTGTAGCCCTATTCATAGTTCATCTATTGTATCTGCTGGTTTAACTTCTCATTTTTGTCCCTTCCTAGAGCTGTGGACAGATTACAGGTCCTGTCTACACTACTGCTGAAGCAGTAGTACCACATACAGTTTCTAAACTAGGATTTTCTTAACATTTCCTCTGGTTGTCTTATGATGATGTAGGGCCCTGGTCTATCACACAGTTTTCATCCCTGTTTATGCTAGGAGAAGTGTTAATACTACAATTGCTAACAAAACATTGTTCTTGCCAAAGCTGTTAATGCTAATGGGCATGGCGTAATTCACTGAGATGTTGCTTTGAATTTTGAATGAAACAATTTGCATTGTTTGTGTCCAACAAGTGTTTCTCATTAAGCCTGTATCTGAGAACATGAAATTCCCATGCTGGACCAGACCAGTGTTACATCTCTTCCAGTATCTTGTTCCCCACAATGGCCCAACAGCAACTGCTTCAGAAGAAGGTGTAAGATGCTCCACATGAAGCATATTATAGAATATGCTGCTCACATAGAACTTTGTTTCTAATCTCAGTCAGAGGTTGCTTATGTCAAGAAGTACGAAAGCTTATATCCCTTCTGAAGCTCGGGGTTACAATTTTTGTAATCGTTTACAATAACTCTCTGGATATTTTTATTTGCATAAAAGTCCAATATTGTCTAGTTTAAAAAAAAAAAAACCCACACAATTTTGCTTTGACTTAATTGGAACTAAGCCTCCTGTACTGCCCTCCACAGAGGGGCAGCATGAACAAAATTTCCTGGATAAAAACTAAATACGCTTGACATTTGAGTGTTATTCTACATTAGAGTAATTTCTTAAAATATATATATATATATATATATATATATATATATATATATCATGGGGATCTATGATTGCTCAATATTATCCAAATCAAGTTGGCTCATTTTTCTCCTCCCTTTTTAAATTAGACTAACTTGCAGCATCACAATCTCAACCTATTTTGTTTTTTGTGTTGGTTCCTGGCTTGTGAATCATCATACTAAAAAGATTATGCAAGCCAAGTTCTGTCCCGAGTTGTTCATAGAGGTGCCATAGATATAAATGAGGGCAGAACTTGGTTAATTTTCCTAGTTAGAGAGAGACATTGGTGGATTTCAAGGGAGCATATTTGTTATCATGTTGGTGGATCGTGACTGGTGTGTGGTCTTGAAGATGGCAGCATGTAGGAGAGAAATTCCCCAGGAAAAGAAATAATTTTTCATTATGTTGATTCTTTGGTTTTCTTTTAAGTTTTCAAATACAGTGTAATACTGGTTACAAGCATTAACTTTTGATGTAATTTTAAATGATTAGGAATGTTTCCTAGGGCAAGCTACTAACTTGAGTTTAACTACCCAGCTGGTACATTCAGTGGCGGATTAATAATTTTGCCGCCCCTAGGCCAGGAAATAATTGCTGCCCTGGCCCTGCCCCAATTCCGCCCTTTTCCAACCCCCATTCCAACCCCCTCCCCAAAGTCCCCGCCCCAACTCTGCCCCCTCCCTTCCCCTATTGGATCCCTTCCCCAAATCCCCACCTCCGGCCCCGCCTCTTCCCCCAGCGCATGGCATTCCCCCTCCTCCCCCCTCCCTCCCTTCCCCACGAAACAGTTTCGCGGCGCAAGCGCTGGGAGGGGAGAGAAACAGGACGCGGCGGTGCGCTTGCAGAGGAGGAGGAGGTGAGCTGGAGCAGGGGGGTGGGGCATGGAGGGGAGCTTCCGCCCCTGCAAATTTGCCAGCCTAGGCAATAATACAGCGCTGGATCCATTCTCTGATAACTTGTTGGGTTAATGAAGTAGCTGAAATGTATGCTACTGAATTGGCAGATATGATCTAATGCCATATCCAGAAGTACACCCTATTGGCAGAATTCAGATCTGAAAAATCTCTTAAATGCTAAGCAAAATATCTTACCATACTCTTCCTTGCTTCAGCAAATGCCCTTTTCTCCTCTTCTATGCGTCTTCTGGCTTCTTCTTCTGCTTTCCTCTTTTCTTCCTCTCTCCTCTGTCTTTCCAACTCCTCAAAGCTGAGTTTGAGTTTACCAGGACGGAATTCTTTAATAGAATTTTCATTTTCATTATCTTCTTCCTCTTCGTTTGCCTTTTAAAAAAAAAAAAATTAAAAATGTTTTTACTCTTTTTGGGCCCGTGAGAAGTAAGAAAAGCTCCCTCTAAGAAATGTAAAAACTGCAGTCTATCTCAATGCCCACACACCGAATACTTTAAAGTTTTAGATACTTAGGCACCATCTGGATAACTTTTCGAATTCTCTCTGAGGAATAGTTTAACGCTACACGCTTATAAATCAAGAACAATATTACACAAGCAGGGGGTGAACTAAATAGCCAAAGTCATCTTTGATGTATACTCTTAAGGGCTGGATCATTTTGACACACCTAAACAGGCCTCAAAGGGGGTAACAATCCTCAAAATCTCTCTGAATCTTGAATTATGCTGTTAATTTCACATATCTGGAAAGGAACCTAATAGACCTTTCATTTGTAGTAGAAAATGTATGTAAATGCATTGGACTGTAGTCTCTTTATTTGCATGTGAAGTGCTTTCCCTCAGTCCTGATTTGTTACAAAATAATATAGTAGCGGATTGTAAATTTTTATAAATAAACTACTACAATATATTAGCATTTTATTTTTGACCCAAGTTGACAATGGTGCTTCTGTTCCTCCTTCAGAAAATGAAACATCACTGATGAATGGAAATGAGGTGCTTCGATATCTTCACTGTTGCCCTTCTCCATTAGACACGGTCTGCAAGGAGAAGGCTGGGACTTGCAAACTCCAACTAAGAATGAAAGCAAGCAACTAAGAATGAATATTCCTTCAACTGCTGTATGTCTATGGCGAGAATGAATCCATGAGCTATGATGGCATCGCTGTTGGAGTTTTCTGCATATTCTAAGCATCATGGCATTGAGCTATTGCTCACAGAGTTGAGAAAATTATATGATACCAGCTTTTCAGAATGATTAAATTACTGAATATCTATGGAAAGGGGGAAAATGGAAGGAAATAATTTAATTATTCCCTTTAGAAAACTCTGCAAAGGTACAACCAACAAAGGCAAGTGATTGGGAGGAAAATGGTAATTTATAACCAACTAAAGTTGGGTGTGTAGAAGGGGAAACACAATAAGAGCTTTAAAAAAATAATTTGCAAATATCACTTTTATACTAAAACTATGTATTTCAGAATGTGGGTGAAGAGGTGGAAAAAAGTATTGTTTAGGATGAGCACTGTGGCTTTCTAAACGAAGAATACAGTATAGAGCGCTCTGGTGTTCAGGGTTGCTAGTAAGAGGAAAGGTTAAGCACCTGGAAAACAGAACTGGGCCTAAGCTACAGAATTTGGATTCAAGATCAGATATGGATTTTGACCCCATCCTCACGCTCAAAAGTTCGGATGCATTCTGATGCTGGGCTCCAACAATTTTGTTTTGGAAACTTTCAGGGTTTCAATTTTTGAGCATCTGTGTTTCCACAATTTTGTGCTGAATTAGGATCTTTAAAAAATGTTACTATAAAAACACCACATCAAGTGCAAGATGGTTACAATCTGCCCAGGAACAGTCTAGTAGAATCAAACTGTTTTTAGTTATCAAAAGTGTGTGGTTTATTAAATTCCTAGAAATAAAATCTTGCATGGTGCCCTGAAATAAAAACCCCATTCACAAGTGCAAATACTGGTGCATACCTTCTATGTGGGAGAACAATGGCATAAATAGTCATCTGAGTGCACAGAAGTAAAATCTATGTTTAAATATAGAATTTTCTAAAGGTGGTCTCATTTTGTTGCAAATTATTAAGAAAATGTAGCTAAACTATCCAATGTACCTGATGCGAATACTCTAACTAAACAATTGTTATTGCTATAGACCAGAGTACCTAATTTATACAGAGGTCTACTGAATCTTAGATAAACCTAGCTTACAAAAATCTTTAGGGCAAAGGCTACATTATGGAGACGTATCGGGCGGGAGCTGAGGGGAGAGAGAACAGGATTGTTTTTTTTTTTTTCTATTCCTGACAATATATTAGGCTAAATCTCTCCAAGGCTTAATCTAGAGTGTAGTATTTAAACCCCCTATAAAGAAAAGGAGTGATCCAACCTTATCCTCCTCCTCTCTCTCCTACTCCAGAGAGAAATCCTCAGTGATGAATATAAACATGGTAGATAAACAAAAGAGATGAATAAGAAATAGCTCCAGACAGTTGCCATGGAATGCTTTCATGTGTGAAAATATTGGTTATTTCAATGCTCAAAGTATCACTGAAGTTAGACAAAACATAGATAACTCCGAGTTTGTTAAATAATGTTTAGCCTTGTGACTGAAAACCACTAGAAGGATGCTTATACCCACGAATGTGGTAAATTCATCTGGAGTAGTTTAAGTTCAATCAATATTTAATTAATTTAAAACTAAGAACTGGAGTCAATTTAAGAACAGACTAAAATCTGTTCATACTTTTATACAATTGCTTCAGTAAAAGATTAAAACATACTGACACATGGAACTGGAGTATCTATGATGCAGCTACATTTTGTAAGAATGAATATGACTGATGGCATGCTTTTAAGAAAAGGAAGCTTCACTCATGCCAGTGGCTTGTTTAAATGACTATGCCGAGACTCAAATGAATCACTATCTAGAACAGTGATTTTCAAAGTTCGGGTCGCAACCCAGTACTGGGTCACAGAATGCAAGGCACTGGGTCGCTTTGCTCAGCACCCAGGAACCCTGGCAGCCGGCCAGTAAAAACTAGTAGTCCCTACCTGTTCTGACACCGCACTGCACCCCAGAAGTGGCCAGCAGGTCCGGCTCGTAGGCAGGGGGCCATGGAGGTTCTGTGCGCTGCCCTCGCACCGAGCACTGGCTCTGTACTCCCATTGGCCAGTTCCCAGCCAATGGGAGCTGGGGGGGAAGGTGCCTGTGGGCGAGAGCCACACAGAGCTGCTTGTGTGCCTCCACCTAGGAGCCGGACCTTCTGGACGCTTCCAGGGCACAACACAGTTCGCAGTGCCAGGATAGGCGGGAAGCCTGCCTCTGCACCCCGGCTGCGCTGCTGACCAGGAGCCACAGGATGTAAGCACGCACCTCTGCGCCAGCCCTGAGCCCCTCCCACACCCTGAATCCCTCATTCCTGGCTCCACTCCACAGCCTTCATCCCCGCATCCCAACCCTCTGCCCCAGCCCTGAGCCCCCTCCCACACCCCATCCGTTTGGTCACGGGCATCAACAACTTCCTTCAACCGGGTCACCAGAAAAGAAGTTTGAAAGCTACTGACCTAGAACAGTATCTAGGGCAGAAAGAATTTTTGAAACTGATAATGCTGTCAGGTCTCAATCTCAACTGTTAAAAACAGAATCATCATGAGGTTAACAGTTTGAAACAATTCAGATGTAAAAAAAAACCCCTCAGATACATGAAGGAATGTAGTGTATTTTCTACACAATTAAGCATCGATAACTAGAAATGAATAATGCATCTATTTACCATTTGTTGTCTAGCTTCTTCAAAGGCACGTTTTTCCTCTTCCAAACGTTGTCTTGCCTCCTCCTCTGCCTGCCTTCTTTGATTTTCTTGTCTTTGTCTTTCCAGTTCTTCAAATGTTAATTTCAGTTTCCCAGGAGAAAGAGGTTCATTTGTTTCACTGCTTCCATCTTCATCCTAGATAACAAAAATGAAAGTTAAATACAGTTTAAATATCAAACCTGTTTCCCAAGTATTTCTCATGATTTGTTTACCATGACAAATGAAAGACACTTGGCTTCCTTGAGGGATTGTTTTTGTTCCTCATATCTTATCCTCTTTTCTTCTTCTTGCTTTCTTTTTTCTTGTTGTTCTCTCTCATTTCCTGGGTCTTCAAATTTTATTTTAATCTTTCCAGGTGTTTTGTTAGGTTTGACAGGCACTACTGTCACCAGCAGTGAATCATCACCTTCCTGTTGTTAATAATAAATTTGTTTCCATAAATATTGACTTTTTGGAGTAGTCTTTCCACATGCAGCTGCCACTGTTACCTGTGCTTCTCAAAACTGCCAACATAGTTATACTGAGACCAAAAGTAAGGACCAGAGCAAAACTCATTTTCCAGTGCTTCTGACAGCCATTAGTTTTCTTCTGACAACAGAAGAGCATCAAGAGAATTTTATTTTGAATTGAAATGCGACTGGTAGCAAGCGTTCATAGAACTCGTACAGTATCTTCATTGACAGTTGAACTTATCTACAGTATTCATGGCTGATTGGAAAAAAGCTGCTGAAATTTTGCAGATATAATTGTAAATGCACCTAAGTTTTAAGGTGCTATACTCCATTTGGAAATAAGCTAATAAGGAATTTGCTTCCACACTCTCTCCCTCCAGAAACTGTGGTTTAAAAAATAGCATGTGAAGTAACTGCCAGTCCCTTCAGTCTTACTTGGGCAGAAGTCTGGGATCTATTATATCTATTTGCATGTTCAATCTCCATGATATCTAGGACTGAGTCCTTAGTAATTTTTTTAAGTGACAAGTTGTGCAGCATTTCAAAATGTCTGATTAGAGCAACACTGACAACTCAAACATTTACATACTTCTTTTGTATATAAAATCTATTGCTGTCTCAAGTGGATTTGAGCTATTGTCCAATACAAATTCATATACAAAAATATCTTCTATGATGTGGATTTACACAAAATATCACCATTAAAGAGAGATTGTCTAGTAATTTAGACCCAAAATTTAGATTTTATTAAAAAAAAAAAAAAAAAAAACTTCAGTAGAAGTGTGATTACACTTCGTTTTGACAACTTAGTGGAAAATGGGTTTTTGGTGTATAGCTTTTTTAAAAATTAAACATCCGCTTACAATGCTGGAACCTCATAGAAAACAACATTGTGCTAGCATATGTAAACCAGTGTGTTAAACTGACCAAACAAACCAGTTTAGCTACACTTTCCAAGCTGAAGTGCAATACGGAAATCAAAACATTGTTAGTGATTATAAACACTCTCTCTTTTAAACGAATCTAAAAATCTTGACTGTACTGTAACATTAAAAAAAAGCTTGACGCTTTCCGTGTTTAATTTCAAGATTAAAAAAGGCAAAGAGCTTTTAAGGTTAGATTTTCAAAGCCACTAGTGCATTTAGAGGCCCATGTCCTGTGAGCATCAAAATCCTTTACATGGCTTTGAAAATGTAAGCCTGAGTTATTTTTTTTTATTCTGACTTTAATGGTTGGTAAGTCATTCACCTTTAAACTTGTTTTAAAGCTAGAATAAATTGGCCTCGTAGATGGATAGCCACAAAGTATATTGCCAAGACATTTTCTCAGGCTTTTTTAGCCTTGTTACAGAATTTCAGTGAAAAATTAAGTGTATTGTTTATTTACCCAACCCCTATTAAACTAATAAAGCAGTGAATAAAAAATTAGGTGAATGTTTCTTTGAGAGAAAAAAAAAAGTCCAATTACCTCTGATGCTGATTCAGTTCCTGTATTGTTTATGTCATCAATCTATTAAATGAGAATTTCACATAATTATGTTACTTTTGTTCTTTGCCTTAGATTTTCAAATATAAAATGGAAAATTAACTCAGTGATTGCTTATATGTTGCATTTAAGTTTATGTATCTTCGGGGTGGGAGGGAATAGAGCAGGGGTCAGCAACCTTTCAGAAGTGGTATGCCGAGTCTTCATTTATTCACTCTAATTTAAGGTTTCGCATGCCAGTAATACATTTTAAAGTTTTTAGAAGGTCTCTTTCTATAAATCTATACTATATAACTAAACTATTGTTGTATGTAAAGTAAATAAGGTTTTTCAAATGTTTAAGAAGTTTCATTTAAAATTAAATTAAAATGCAGAGCCTCCCAGACCGGTGGCCAGGACCTGGGCAGTGTGAGTGCTACTGAATATCAGCTCGCGTGCCGCCTTTGGCACGTGTGCCATAGGTTGCCTACCTCTGGAATAGAGGGATACCATTCTGAATACTTTTTGATAGCTATATGAGTTTAACCTGACATTAAATTTTAATGCCTAGGTTGTATGTCATGTTTTAACCTACAACAGTATTAAATGTTGGAACAGTTCTTGAGGCTTACTAGATAAAGGCTTACTTTACTAACTATGTAATCCTGGAAACAGAATTGAAACCCTGGGTATAGCATAATAATCTTATTTAGCGTCTTAGTGATAAACTAGTAAATACAGTGTAGATAAAGATTTGTTTCCACATGCATTCCATAATTGTGCAAGAGAAGCTAAAGAAAATCTGTCATCTAATTTCATATCAAAGTGACCTTGTCCTTCCCTTGAGACTGAGCCTAGGGAGAAAGCCCCCTTTCCCTATATTCATATTCTTGACATTAGCTTCTATATATTTTTACTGTCTGAAATTAGTATAACTTCCTTCCAGGGTACAAATTTACATACTGTACTCCTACCTTTCAAAGTAAATAAACTCTAGAACAGGTACTGAAAGAGATTATGAGCTAAACTTTCAGCAGAATGCTCACAATTTAGTAATGTTACTCCCAGTAGGACACGAGCAGCTAAATCTTTGTTGGACATTTATGCTTAATAAGAGTTCTCTTTCCTCTTCTGTGTGGAGTTAAAAGATTTAGTGCTAATATTTTTGGTTAAGCAAACCATTTATTTGTTCATGGTCCTGGACTATGACATTTAGACTCTTACTTGCACAGGTAATTGCTTCCGTGAAAGAACTACAGAATGAGGGGACACACTCCAATTCGGAGTTCAAAAAGATAAAATTAGGCTTGTAGGCAGTGGCAAGAATTGAAGCTACTCATTTATATATCTAACAGAAGTGATCTGTACAGTGACAAAAGAATAAAATACTGATTGAAACATCACTTAAGTAGTCTTTAGTTGACAATTTGTCTACAACTGTGCTTCTTACAAACACCTATTTTTAGTAATAAACTTGAGCATAAATCAGCATCTCTTGTCTAAAACGTGTGTATGTAACAACAAATGTTTTAAAATTTACTTAGTCAACTTAACCTTGAATCACTTCTAATCATATGATACCAAAATCTGTGTTTGGTTCATTCCCTCTCCCACTTTCTGTTCATCTTTTTCATCAGTGCTTGGTTTCAGCTATAACTCAAGCTCAGTGTTCGACAACAGTGATAACCCTCCACCCATCCTAAAAACTCCTCCACCACACTCATTATCTCCCCCTAGACTACAGTCCATTCACCTACTTCCAAGAAACTAAGACCAAATCCTCCTGCTGAAGTCTTAGCATTTTTTTTGTATGATTTTTTCCTATTTGATATGTACTTAATATTCAGAACAAGATAAATATACCTCCTGGGCTTTTTTTGCCAGTTCTCTCTGAATTTTCTTTTTCTCAATCATATCTTGTTCAATTCTGCGCTTTCTTTCCTCCTCCATTCTTTTTCTTTCTTCTTCTTGTCTCTGCTTCTCCATTTCTGCAAACTTGCCTTTAACAGTTCCTATGAATGTGCAATACAAAACTCAATAATTTGATCTAATCTTCAACTGTCAAATTACATGGACTTTTAAACTGTCTCTTTTACCTGTCAGCTTTGGAACATATGCTTTTTCTATTTTAGAAGACTTTGTTTCTTCTTCTTCATCAGAAGCAAGCAGTTCTTTCATCTAGTTGATTAAAAAGAGAAGTTAGAATTGAACTGTCTTTAAGCATTAGAAGACAAAATTTCAATATTATCATATAAAGGGTTCAAAAATAGTTTATCTACTAGATGTTGAGTCCACTTATTTGAATTACAATGAAAAGTTCCAAAAATATTTTTAATTCTTATGATCAAGTGAATATTAAAAAAAATATTTGCAAAGAAAATAACCTCCTGCTTTCTCCTGTTCCATTCTCTCTCTCTAACATACTGTTCTTTTCTTCTTTGCTTTTCATCTCTAGATCTCCTTTGATTTCTTTCTTCCCTTGCTTTCTGCATAGCTTCAAATTTATCCTTTACATCACCCTTGTGAAGTTTGGGCACATAGGATTTTTGGACAGGTTTAGATGAAGAAAGCAGAATCTTTGTGAAGATAAAGAAGAAGTAAAGATAAGGAAAAGAAAGTTGAAACAGATGGAGAGAAATTGTATGATAGATTGGCTTAGACAGAATGAGATTTATTAAAACAAAATACATATGTGATCATGATTTTTGTGCCACTGGCTACTGTCTGCCAAGCATCTTAGCTATACTTTACCATTTTTTAAAGTAATGAAGGAATAAACTGAGTTTTGTTGGACTTCAGCTGTATGAATCCCACTGATTTTAATGGAAGGCTACGTAGTTAAACCCTGATTTTTGAGAATGTACTCTTATAACATGAAATTTTAAAAAGATATATACATCTCTATATTGTTGCATTATACTCACACTGAAAACAGAAATATATACTTGATTCTGCCTCTAGAAGCAAGACTGGGATTTAGATTTCAGGTATGTACAAAGACATGGGTATTAGCATCACCGTGTCTAATATATCTTTGGTTTCTCATGTAACAGATGTTTTACACCATACACTGTTGAATCTTTACACATGGTGGCATTTTAAAAGAAATATAATTCTTCCATTTAAAAACTTAAACACATCATCAAAAACTAATTCCTTATATATTGGGGTTGACCCAGCAATCCAGTGGCTACACATCACAACTGGGAAGCCAAGCTCCCTGGGCCAACAGAGATCTATTGTATATATGGCTGAAGAATTTTTCATGGGTGTTTCTATGCTAACACTTTCCTCATCTGTATGCTTCTGCTGGCTCCAGTTAGTACATTATACCCACATCTTACAAGTATTTGAGTGTTCTGTCTCCTTTTACACTTTAGTGCCAACAGAGTATGGTTGAATCAGCTGAAAAACTGACTGAAAACATTGTTTCATATTTTATATGCTTCCTATTTGAGTACATCACACACTGTTAGTTGTACTTGTTTTAACTCCCATCACTAAGTTATCTAGCTAAGATGCTAAAACAGATCTTTTGAGTAACTTAATCCCAACATTTTCTAAAGATATTAAAATATTTTAATCTTCATCTTGAATCATGAATGGTGTAGGAAAGTGAATAAGGAAGTGTTATATACTCCTTCACATAACACATGAACCAAGGATCATCCAATTAATAGGCATCAGGTTTAAAAAAAGCATAAGGAAGTACTTCTTCACACAACGCAGCATCAACCTTTAGAACTCATTGCCATTGGATGTTGTGAAGGCCAGAAATATAACTGGGTTCAAAAAAGAATTGGATAAGTTCATGGAGGATAGGTCCATCAATGGCTATTAGCCAAGATAGTCAGGGATGCAACCCCATGCTCCAGGTGTCCCTAAAGCTTTGACTGTTAGAACCTGGGACAAGATGACAGGAGATGGATCACTCAATAAATCCCCCTGTTCTGTTCACTCCCTCTGAAGCATATGACAGCAGCCACTGTCGGAACACCGGATACTGGGATAGATGGAGCATTGGCCATTCTGGGTCAGACCATTCTTACGTTCTCTTCCTCTTTCCCCTTTTTTTTTCCTGTCCTCTGAATTTTCAACAACGTTTCCTATTTTGTGATTCTCACTTCAGACATCCACTTCCAGCCTTTCAACAAAAGCTAATAATTAATTCATTCTAGTTTTTCTATAATAGCAAGGACCCCTTTAACATATTCCAGCAAATATAATAACCTTACATCCCTTAATCAAACTGTTCTTTTCAAGGGCTTCTCTGTTGCCTTAAGATACAGGGTACATTCCCATTCTTTTCCTAGAACTTATGCTCTTACCCATTTGCTGCTTAGCAATCAGAAATAAACCATCAATCTTGTCTTTTGTCAGCATCACTTGTAAGTTACTACAGAACTTTGATTATTTTAAACTTGATACATACCTCAGTCTTCTGTACAATGTCATTCATGGTTTGTTGTTCTGTGATCTGGCACCTGACCCGTTTGATATCTGCGTTTCTATTTTTACCTGTAAGAAATTGCTGCAGATTTATTACCAGCTTAGGAAGACTCACTCTTTAGTTGAAATTTTTACTATCTTTGTAGAAAAAAAAGTTAGTCCACATTTAAGCTTGGTGCACCACAACTTAATTTGGTCCTCCTGCGTGAAGATATATGAATGTGTACTGAGCATGCAATGGTATTGAAATGCAGTGGCTAAAATTCACTATTTGAACGTCATGTGTTACGGATTCACCTACATAAACTATCATGATTTTAGCTTATATGTGATAGCCCTAACAATTATTAATACAAATAAACTGTCAATCACAGTTAATTGACACAATTAACTCAAAAAAATTAATCGTGATTGATCGCAGTTTTAATTGCAGTGTTAAATATTAGAATACCAATTGAAATTTATTAAATATTTTGGTTGTTTTTCTACATTTTCATATATATTGTATTCTGTGTTGTAAAGGAAATCAAACTGTCTATTTTTATTAAATACTTTCACTGTAAAAATTATAAACAAAATAAATAGTATTTTTCAATTTACCTCATACAAGTACTGTAGTGCAATCTTTGTTGTGAAAGTGTCTTACAAATGTAGAATTTTTTTTCTTACATAACTGCACTCAAAAACAATGTAAAACTTCAGAGCCTACAAGTCCACTCCGTTCTACTTCTTGTTCAGCCTATCATTAAGACAAAAAAGTTTGTTTACATTTACAGGAGATAATTCTGCACTCTTCTTATTTACAATGTCACCAGAAAGTGAGAACAGGCATTTGCATGGCACTTTTGTAGCTGGCATTGCAAGGTATTTACGTGTCAGATATGCTGAACATTCGTATGCCCCATCATGCTTCAGCCATCATTCCAGAGGACATGCTTCCATTCTAATGACGCTTGTTAAAAAAAATGCATTATTAAATTTGTGATTGAACTCCTACGGGGGGAGAATTGTATGTCCCCTGCTCTGTTTTACCAGCATTCTGCCATCTATTTCATGTTACAGCAGTCTCGGATGATGACTCAGCACATGTTCATTTTAAGAACACTTTCACTGCAGATTTGAATTAACACAAAGAAGGTACCATTGTGAGATTTCTAAAGATAGCTACAGCACTCAACCCAAGGTTTAAGAATCTGAAGTGCTGTCCAAAATCTGAGAGGTATGAGGTGTGGAGCATGCTCCCAGAAGTCTTAAAAGAGCAACACTCTGATGCAGAATTGTTATTGAGCAGAACCCATCATCAGCATGGACGCGTGTCCCCTGGAATGGCGGTTAAAAAATGAAGGGACATATGAATCTTTAGCGCATCTGGCATGTAAATATCTTGTGACGCAGGCTACAACAGTGCCATGAGAACACCTGTTCTCACTTTCAGGTGACACTGTAAACAAGACGCATGCAGCATTATCTCCTGCAAATGTAAACAAACTTGTTTGAGCGATTGGCCTAACAAGAAGTAGGACTGAGTGGACTTGCAGGCTCTAAAATTCTACATTGTTTTATTTTTGAATGCAGTTTTGTTTTTTACATAATTCTACATTTGTGAGTTCAACTTTCCTGATAAAGAGATTGCACTACAGTACTTGTATTAGGCGAATTGAAAAATACTATTTTTTGTTTTTACACCGTGCAAATATTTGTAATAAAAAATAAATACAAAGTGACCACTGTACACTTTGTATTCTGTGTTGTAATTGAAATTAAATATTTTTGGATGTTTTCTACATTTTTAAATATATTAATAAATGGTATTCACTTATTGTTCAATCGTGCAGTTAATTTGTTTAATCACTTGACAACCCTAATAATCGTATTTATTATTATCACTAATGGGACAGAAGGATGGTTCAGTGGTTAGGGTGCTAGCCTGGGTCTCGAGACACCCAGGTTTAATTCCCTGCTCTGGCATAGATTTCCTGACTGTTTGACGCTGGGCAAGTCACTTCAGCCTAGATCTTTCAAAGGTACCTAGGTGGCAAACTACTACTGATTTCAATGGAAGTTGGGTGCTTAAGTAACTTTGAGGATCTGGGCCTCAGTCTGTTTGTGTCTCAGTCCCACATCTGTAAAAGGGGAACATTAGTACCTCTCCGTCTCCCTGGGCTGTTGTGAAGATAAAGACAGTGAGGTGCTCAGATAGTACAGTGATGAGGGTGGGACATAGTACTTAGGAAGACAGAGTGCTGTACCAGGTAACTGAGTTTGAGCTAAGACCTCTAACACACTTTAAAGATGACAGCATTTCATATTTGAAAACAAGCTATATTCATAAGTTACTCCATTCAAATTGTGAATTAGCTAAGTGAACAGAATGAAAAATAGATAATACATTGCAAAATGTGCTTAACCTCCCTTATTCTGACAATTTAATTATCATTGGTTGCATACAGGTAAATAGTGTATATTATGAAAATAATGAGGTTTCTGAAGTGAAACACACAGGGGCCAGGACCAAGACTTGCCAAGTTAACAACCTTCATCTGTAGAATTCGCTACCCCTGGAGATCAGTACAGTCCTTGACCTAGACCCCTCCAGAACAGATAGCAGATCAGTTTTTCACACAATCTTTCCGCAATGACAAAGATGAAACAGTCCAAATGGTTATTTCTGGAATAGTCAGTGAGGCTTAGGAACACACACAAATGAAAGGAGTACTGTGATGTTATGTGGAAGGTGCCTAACTTCTATGGCAGGAGCATTGAAGAAGTATAGATAGTATTTGGAGAAAAGATTGTCTCTGTGTCCTTTCAATTACTGATTTCTCTTCAGATACTGCCAACTGTAGTAATGGTTTCAGGGACATGAACAAGTACTCATTAAGCTACCTTTATTCCGCAGAGCACACTGCACATCTGTTTGATAATGAAGAAAAGTACTTATCAATCAATCTGACATTGGATAAGTCAATGACCTAGATATAAAAGACTATATCCCACCACCACGCTAACAAATTGTAGCATTTTTATATAGTGGGCACATAACTGTGACCTGTAATTGCTGACCACAGCAACTGTACTTGTCAACATGAGAAAAAAACACACAAAGAGACAGATTTGTTCCATTGTGGCTCTTCAGTGAGAGGTTTTTTTTTCCTTTGCAACAGACCATATATGAAGCTTTGGTGTTGAAATGCAAACTGACATCTGTGCACTCTTTACTAGTATGAAAAGCCACACTAGTTAACGTAAGCAGAGATAAAAACCTCAGGAGCAAGCAAAACAATCTAATGCTAAAGATAGTGTAAGTGCAATGCCAGTAAAAGGCATGACCAAAAATGGTGGTGTTCCCTAATCTAGAGGTCAAACCACGTAGTTTATGAATGAGCTAACTGTGATTACATGTGGTAGAATAAAGGTTAAAAGTCAATAAGCCTTGCTCAGTTTTATTCAAACCCACATCAAGCATCTCAACTGGTGTTTTACCATTAAGTGCTCCTATCTATAATTGTGTGTCACATTCTGTAAAACTACTCTGTGCATGTGCCAACTGTGATTTGTTCATGCTTGGCTGTTTCTGAGGACTACTGTCCATACATATTCATTTTCTGAATCAGTGGCATCATCTACAGAGTTTTCAAATAATACTACCTTTCCAGCAAAAACTTAAAAGATATCTCTAGGAATGTGTTAGCACAGTTTTAAAACTTTGTATGTGGGACCAAATAGGCTGTTGTGGCTATAACCAGAAGTAAAGAATTCACAAGAAAATAAATTATTTCCTGAAGCAGCATTAGATCTTATGGGTAGCATCTGTGAAAATTAAGTTTATTTGATTAAAGCCACATAATACTCATCATTGCATAGTACAGTTTGATTTTTTCATTACACATTAGCTGTTTTCTTAAACCATGCTTTTCAATGTAATGACTTATAAAATAAGGCCTCAGTCCTGCAATGAATTCCATGTGAGCACAGGGGTCTGCCTATGCTTAGCTCATTGCTGGATTGGGGCCGAAGCCTCTCTTCATGAAACTGCTATAATTTGTTATATAATTTTTTAAAATGCTATTCTATATTTTAGCTTTTTAACTTAAAATCATTAATGGAAATAGTTTTATAAATGTAAATATTCCTCTGCAGTATTTGTAAGCAACAAAACACTGCAATGATATTAAAATCAAGCAGAATGTCAACCTGGCTAGTCTATTTTCATTTCCCGAAATGACTGAAATGCAAGAAGCAGAACAATTCCTACAACAATCTAGACTTCAATGTTTAAAGTTTTTTTTGATAATGAAGATGGTGTTAGGAACACAGGCACTTAAATCTATTTTTTAAAACAGGTGGTTTCAGCTGCCCAGTGTCCCTTCTCAGCTCTTGATGATGATGGATATAAATATATTTTACAGTGATCGATACTTTAAAATCTATGGAAATAAGACTTTTACTCATGAATAAATTATTTTAATAGTGAATGTAGATCTTTATGGCTTCATAAAGTAGTAACCACTAGTTTTCGATATGAAGCATTTAAAAAAGTTATCCTGGAATCTTAAATGCCTACGGATGCTACTATATCTTAGAGAGACTAATATGGAATTCTGATATGCTAACGGATGGTCTTGTAGACCACAGTAGTTACAACAGCAAGACACAACAGTGTGAGAGAGTAATTAGGCACCTGATTCTGCTGTGGTTTATAGAAAACAAAAAACTTTCCACCAACTTCAGTTCATTAGGAGTGTTGGATACATATCCTCTGACAGGATCAGGACCTCTAACGAACCCAAATGTAACCAATCTTAAACCAAGTATTTTTTAATCAGCCTTCCCAAATGAAAGTTGATACATTAATAATACCAAATACCCTACTCATGGACTGATAAAAGGCAGGCGCATGAGTTTGTTAGAGTTATTTGAACTGTTGAATAAAAACAAAAAAAGTACTCAAATCAGCTGTAGTTTCCATTTGGACTGCCTGTCTGTAAGTTGGTGATAGCATGTTCTAATTCTGTTGTGTCTAGAAATGCTCTAGATGCTTCTTGCAAACATTTTTGTGGTATCTGGATTGTCAGTTTACCCTTTGAGCGTTTGTTTTAGGGTATATCTCATGCTGTTTTCTTAGTGTCCTCAAGTGGCAACCCTGTTGTGATAAGCATGGCCTGTTCTGTTTGGTTAAAGCCAAGATTCACCTGGGAAAGTCAGGAAAAGAAACATCACACCCCTGCCCCCCAACCTTGTTTCTGATTTGGCAGCCTTGGAACTAGCACATTCATGTGTTATGTTTAAAATATAAATAAATACAGCTAAATCAGTTTTACCACATGCATTTAACAGAAACATAAAACAATCATTAAGAACATTCAAAAATTGACACAACTATTCAACTTTTGTTCTCCTTTGCCCTACAAAATCTTTGGAAATCAGATGGACCTTTCAGTGTACCCTGAATGTCACCAAAACTAGGCTCTGGAGGAAAAGGGTTCCAAAGATGACCTTGCATAGGGCACTACTTTTCTGTCAGCTGACATATGCCCAACCGCCTTAATACATGTAACTGGTTATATACTCTATATGTGACTTCCCCTTAAAATACTCTGGAAATTGCAGCTAGTACAGAATGCAACTGCTTACTATGTAGATTTCGGCATAGGTAGCACATTACATTTATGTACCACCCTCAGCTCCATTTAAGGTTTTTGCATATTTAAAAATGCTTTTAATTTTGGGCCTTGTAGATGTTCAAGACTATTTTGTGAGAGTCTAAGGAAGCTACCATTAGCTGAACACCTCAATTTTACATTGACAAAGCATGGCTGAGTACAGTGAGGTCCATATTCAGAAAGAAAACATGTTTGAAAAACACTGTTGGCAACTACTACTACTTGACCATCCAGATGCAGATCCAACAAGACTCGATGTTGTGCGCCTGAAAAATGGCAGGCATATTTCTGTAAGTGGGAACACTGATATGAGTACCTTTTAGGGTTGCCACCTTTCTAATTCCTGGTAATTGGACCCCGAGGCCTCACCCCCTAACCCGACTCTGCTCCACCTCTTTCCCTGAGGCCCCACACCCTTCACTCGCTGGATTGTCTCAGGGACCTGGTCTGTGAAGGCAGTGTAAAGTGCCCTTGAAGTAGTATGTGTCCATGATGTAGTAGTAGTAGTAAACTGGGCACCTGACAACCCTAAATGGCACCCAGACACAGAAGTCAAAAACTGGACTGTCCAGGTAAAAATCAGATGGATAGCAACTCTAGTGCCATTTCTTCCAGTTGCTTCCCCATCCTATAAGTATCACTTTACCCTTAATCTAAATTTCACACACAGCTAGATGGCTCTAATCCAATTACTGCAATTTCTTTTTGATGCTGGGTAAATCATTATACTCCACCATTTATGTCAGAAGATATGAAGATATAGAGCAGTACATCGTTGCATGCTAAATACATTTCAGCCCACAGTTGCACTCCTAATAACATCCTATATACCTTGAACAGAAACAGTGACAAAACTGAATACTGTTTGATGCCTGAGAGAGCATTTGTCTGATACTACCTTCTAGGATCTTTCAGAAAGGAAGGAACAGAGCTACTTCTTCACCCTTTCCAAGTGGGGCAGATCAAAGCCAGGGCCGGTGCAAGGAAGTTTCGCGCCCTAGGCAAAACTTCCACCTTGCGCCCCCCACCCTCCAGCCCTGCGGCAGCCCTCCCCACACCCACGGCAGATCCCCCACACACCCTGAGGCACCCCCCCGCAGCAGCTTCCGCCCCCCCGGGAGCTGTACGGCAGCTCCCCACCCCAGCTCACCTCTGCTCTGCCTCCTCCCCGAGCACGCCGCCCCCGCTCTAATTCTCCTCCCCTCTCAGGCTTGAGGCGCCAAACAGCTGATTGGCACCACAAGCCTGGGAGGCGGGAGAAGTGGAACGGTCGCTGCGCTGGGAGAGGGAGTCTGAGCCGCATGTGTCAGCGCGCAGCTAGCAGCCCAGCCCAGGAACACTGTAAAAAAAAATTTGGGGCACCGCTTTTTGGCGCCCCCAAATCTTGGCGCCCTAGGCAACCGCCTAATTTGCCTTCATGGTAGCACCGGCCCTGATCAAAGCGCACTATGGAACTTTTCATGCACAGCAACAGACTCCACGCAGTCAATCCATGTGTGGTAGTCTAATCCAGGGGCAGGCAACCTATGGCATACGTACCAAAGGCAGCAGACAAGCTGATTTTCAGTGGCACTCACACTGCTGGGTCCTGGCCACCGGTCTGGGGGGCTCTGCATTTTAATTTAATTTTAAATGAAGCTTCTTAAACATTTTTAAAACCTTATTTACTTTACATACAACAATAGTTTAGTTATATATTATAGACTTATTGAAAGAGACCTTTTAAAAATGTTAAAATGTATTACTGGCACGCAAAACCTTAAATTAGAGTGAATAAATGAAGACTCGGCACATCACTTCTGAAAGGTTGCCGACCCTGGTCTAATCTGAGGTAGATTTACACCCCAACTTGCTAACTGTTTATATAAACAAGCCCTTCATATGTTTTTGCTTGGACCTACATATAAGTAAGTTACCCCTCATGAGCAACAATATTAGATGAAGGATCCTTCAGATTGGCCTTATCACTAGGAAAAGATCAACCAGTATAGTCTCTGTATGCTATGCTGCTTCTAAATAAGAGGGCATTTTGCTATGAGTGCCTTCACCAATTCCCTTGGCTAGGGGGAACTATTACTGCTTCTAAAAGTCTCACAGTTATATATCCCAGTTTTGGAAGGAAGCGTGTCCCAGTGAAAGCAAGTCCTTGTAACAGAAGCAAGACTTAGGCTGGGTCTACACTACCCGCCTGAATCGGCGGGTAGCAATTGACCTCTCGGGGATCGATTTATCGTGTCAATCGATCCCCGAATCGATGCTCTTACTCCACCAGCGGAGGTGGGAGTAAGCGCTGTCGACGGGAAGCCGTCCCTACAGCGGGGTAAGTCGGCTGCGATACGTCGAATTCAGCTACGCTATTCGTGTAGCTGAATTTGCGTATCTTAAATCAACCCCCCCCCCCCCCCCCCCCCCCCGTAGTGTAGATGTAGCCTACTCTCTGGGAAGGCAGAGGCCTACTGTACATAGGCATTGTATTTTTACCCCATCAATGGGTGCTGTGTCTTCATTGTATACTTGGTCGTGCATAACAATCATATCTCAGCTTTTCAGGGAAAGTTTGCTTCCTTGATATCACAATACTATTCCAACTTTTCTGTGCATATTTTTGGTTATTGGAGTTTCCCACAGGGTTTCCCTTCTGTAGCATTCCCAGAGTTGGAATGACAAACTGAATATGATGGAGAAATGAATTTGTTACCTGATTTTGCTTCTTGGACTAGTCAGTCTTGTCATTTCATTGCCTCTCTAACTGATATATATCTAAAGTTACATTTCAGTTCAGCTGAGTAAAGGTACATCTCAGGAAATATTAGTCTAATGTTTTAATACTGTTCATCAAAGTTCTTAGACTATGTTTAGTCTTTATAAACAGTCTAGGCAGGGGTTTTCCCAGGAGGGGAAGCCAAACCTCCATCCTGTGATTGACAGGTCTGGTATGGACCCTGGAGCTGCAGAGCAGAAGAAACCCCATTATAAGAATGGCTTGTCTGCATATAATGGAGAAGATTATTACTCAGTAGGCTAAAAATGAAATCTTAACTATAGTGCTTGATGAATATCACAAAAACAGTAACAGATGTAAAACTAGAAAACAGGTTAGGCAATGTTATTGGTTTAGCTGCTATGGGAAAATATCTGAATCTGTGCAGGATTGTTTAAAAAACACAATTTACTTATCTTACTGGTTCTAAGATGAGGGGCGGAGGGGAAATGACCGACTATATGATATGTCTTTACCAGCTATAATTGGGTCACTTCTCTCTCTCTCACACACACACAAATCACTGCTATTCAGACAAAATTAAAATAAATACAGAAAGATGTTACAAAACAGCAAAAATTTGATTCTTCCTTGTCAACTCTTAAGTTGAAAAGTCTGTTTAAACTTAATGTATCCCCACTTATGTAAGAGTTACATCACCCTTTAACTGAACAAAAGCTGTTGCATAGCCTTCATCAAATAAAGTTATTCTAGATTTTGTTTTAAAATATGTTGTTTATCATTAACAGAAGACCTAAGGCAGATTAAAACTGTCCTTATTTCCTATTTTGAAGCAATTTACTTATACTAGCTTGAAACTGTGAAAACGTATGTTTAGCAATAGACTAATGAACATTCTCATATAGATGATACAGATGGAGAAGACCTACTTGGGGACTTAGTCCACCTCTACTCTACTCTACACCCCTAAATAAATTGCTATTTTCAGCAGATACAGGAAACAGAAAGCTAGGTTGAAAACAACGTATCTAGTTCCTCAATAACTCCCCTTTCTAATAGGCTCATCTACTGTCTTACTGGCAACTGTATAAACAAGTATTTTCACAGCATAGTCTTATGTTTACCATCTGTCTCCTTTTGATGACCCACCCACAGAGAAGATGGTTTCCTACTTATAAAACAATCTGTTGAGACTTGGAAGTTTACTACTTGTGGTCAAGGCTCTTAGGGACAAGAAAGCACAGCTGTCCTAGTTAAGATATTTAATAAAAACGGAGTTTAATAAAGCTGAGAAGAGGACAAAGGAAAGGAGCATTCCCCCTGCTCATTGTTCATCACTTGAGCCCTACTTATACCCTGACTATAACTTTCTAAAACCACATCTTTTAAAATATAGCAAGATAAGGCCTAGTTTGAAACTACCACTAGCCTCTGCAGATAGTGAAAGCATCATACCTCAGCTGGTGTAAACTGCTATTGCTCCATTGACTTCAATGGAGCTGACACTGGATACCAGCCTAGGATCTTGCCCCTAGAATCTTATTCTGCATTCATTCACTACAAAACCAACTCATATTTTTGCATATTTTACATATGAGAAACTATTTCCCCCCAAAATTACATGAAATTGATGTGCGTGTCTAGACTATCAACCAGTAATTAAACAAGGGGCTCCCACTGAACAGAGATGATATTCATTCTTCTTTTCCCAAACTTTTAAACTTTAAAAATCCAGTTTTATAAAGTGAAGGTGCTCACATTACAGCTCAAAGTTAGATGCATGACTATGTTACAGCTAAAGTATCATAGCGGAATAATCTTAGCAGACATTATTATGGTAAATCAGATTACTGTAAATGCTTTGCTTATACTGATAGACATTTCAAATAAGCACCATTATCATAGTATCTCAGTGGTATGTCCAAACTTAGGATAACCTTTTTTTCGGTATGATAGAGAGCGGCCTTCTTGTTCCCACCAGGTTTAAGAGAGTGGGGAACAATCTTAAGGTCTATGTTCCAGGAAAAATGTATGGGGAAAGGGGAGAATCTGCTCTGTTACTGGGAGAAGGCCTACTTTGGGTAACCTTACACTGGGCCTTATGTAGCAAGACTCTGACTCATCCCAATTTCTGGTGATAGCAAATTTCCTTGAGTGAGAAAGCAACGTGCTCAGCCCTAAACTACAACATCCCACATTATTACAGATGCTGCAGCAGACTAGAGAAGCAGATGTGATGGAGACAGTTTGACGAAGGCTGATAGAATGTTTTAAAAATAAAGACTAGGACCTTGAAATGCAGAATCATATAGGGCAAGGATCCAGGGTAGAGTGTGGAGTACTGTTGTGATTTGCTTTCAGTAGTTTGCTCTTCCTGGAAAATAGGACACTGCTTGTTGAACTAGATACAGTTTCCGTATAGAGCCCAAGGTCATGTCCAGATAGAACACACCACAGTAATCCAGGGTGGAAGTGATAGATAGATCTCTGTAGTTACGCCTGCATTTGAAAGGAGAGGATGAAGTCTCCTGGCTCAGTAAAGATAAAAGGCATTTCTGGCTGCTGCTTCTGTTGGATAGTCCGGGAGTAGAGTTGACGCCAACAGGACTGAGAGACTGCATAACACCTTGAGGTCACAGCTCCTACTTCAAAAAGAAGAACAGGAGTACTTGTGGCACCTTAGAGACTAACAAATTTATTAGAGCATAAGCTTTCGTGGACTACAGCCCACTTCTTCGGATGCATATAGAATGGAACATATAATGAGGAGATATATATACACACATACAGAGAGCATAAACAGGTGGGAGTTGTCTTACCAACTCTGAGAGGCCAATTAATTAAGAGAAAAAAAACTTTTGAAGTGATAATCAAGCTAGCCGAGTACAGACAGTGTGATAAGAAGTGTGAGAGTACTTACAAGGGGAGATAGAGTCAACGTTTGTAATGGCTCAGCCATTCCCAGTCCTTATTCAAACCGGAGTTGATTGTGTCTAGTTTGCATATCAATTCTAGCTCTGCAGTCTCTCTTTGGAGTCTGTTTTTGAAGTTTTTCTGTTGTAATATAGCCACCCGCAGGTCTGTCACTGAATGACCAGACAGGTTAAAGTGTTCTCCCACTGGTTTTTGAGTATTTTGATTCCTGATGTCAGATTTGTGTCCATTAATTCTTTTGCGTAGAGACTGTCCGGTTTGGCCAATGTACATGGCAGAGGGGCATTGCTGGCACATGATGGCATATATCACATTGGTAGATGTGCAGGTGAACGAGCCCCTGATGGTATGGCTGATGTGATTAGGTCCTATGATGATGTCACTTGAATAGATATGTGGACAGAGTTGGCATCGGGGTTTGTTACAAGGATAGGTTCCTGGGTTAGTGGTTTTGTTCAGTGATGTGTGGTTGCTGGTGAGTATTTGCTTTAGGTTGGGGGGTTGTCTGTAAGCGAGGACAGGTCTGTCTCCCAAGATCTGTGAGAGTAAAGGATCATCTTTCAGGATAGGTTGTAGATCTCTGATGATGCGCTGGAGAGGTTTTAGTTGGGGGCTGAAGGTGACAGCTAGTGGTGTTCTGTTATTTTCTTTGTTGGGCCTGTCTTGTAGGAGGTGACTTCTGGGTACTCATCTGGCTCTGTCAATCTGTTTTTTCACTTCAGCAGGTGGGTATTGTAGTTTTAAGAATGCTTGATAGAGATCTTGTAGGTGCTTGTCTCTATCCGAGGGATTGGAGCAAATGCGGTTATATCTTAGAGCTTGGCTGTAGACAATGGATCGTGTGGTGTGTCCTGGATGGAAGCTGGAGGCATGTAGGTAAGTGTAGCGGTCAGTAGGTTTCCGGTATAGGGTGGTATTGATGTGACCATCGCTTATTAGCACAGTAGTGTCCAGGAAATGGACCGCTTGTGTGGATTGATCTAGGCTGAGGTTGATGGTGGGATGGAAATTATTGAAATCATGGTGAAATTCCTCAAGGGCTTCTTTTCCATGGGTCCAGATGATGAAGATGTCATCAATGTAGCGCAAGTAGAGTAGGGGCGTTAGGGGATGAGAGCTAAGGAAGCGTTGTTCTAAGTCAGCCATAAAAATGTTGGCATATTGTGGGGCCATGCGGGTACCCATAGCAGTGCCGCTGACTTGAAGGTATATATTGTCCCCAAATGTGAAATAGTTGTGGGTGAGGACAAAATCACAAAGTTCAGCCACCAGGTTAGCTGTGACATTATCAGGGATACTGTTCCTGATAGCTTGTAGTCCATCTTTGTGTGGAATATTGGTGTAGAGGGCTTCTACGTCCATAGTGGCCAGGATGGTGTTTTCTGGAAGATCACCGATGGATTGTAGTTTCCTCAGGAAGTCAGTGGTGTCTCGAAGATAGCTGGGAGTGCTGGTAGCGTAGGGTCTTAGGACAGAGTCTACATAACCAGACAAGCCTGATGTTAGGGTGCCAATGCCTGAGATGATGGGGCGTCCAGGATATCCAGGTTTATGGATCTTGGGTAGCAAATAGAATACCCCTGGTCGGGGTTCTAGGCATGTGTCTGTACGGATTTGTTCCTGTGCTTTGTCAGGGAGTTTTTTTAGCAGATGGTGTAGTTTCTTTAGGTAATCCTCAGTGGGATCAGAGGATAATGGCCTGTAGAATGTGGTGTTAGAGAGCTGTCTAGCAGCCTCCTGGTCATATTCCAATTTATTCATGATGACGACAGCACCTCCTTTGTCAGCCTTTTTGATTATGATGTCAGGGTTGTTTCTGAGGCTGTAGATGGCGTTGTGTTCAGCATGGCTGAGGTTATGTGGCAAGTGATGTTGCTTTTCCACAATTTCAGCCTTTGCACGTCGACGGAAGCAATCTATGTAGAAATCCAGTCTGTTGTTTTGACCGTCCGGAGGAGTCCATGCAGAATCCTTTTTTTTGTAGTGCTGGTAGGGAGGATTCTGTGGGTTAGTATGCTGTTCAGAGGTATGTTGGAAATATTCTTTGAGTCGGAGACATCGAAAGTAGGATTCTAGGTCACCGCAGAACTGTATCATATTCATGGGTCTGGAGGGACAAAAGGAGAGGCCCCGAGATAGGACAGACTCTTCTGCTGGGCTAAGAGTATAGCTGGAAAGATTAACAATATTGCTGGGTGGGTTAAGGGAACTACTGTTGTGGCTGCTTGTGGCATGTAGCAGTTTAGATAGTTTAGTGTCCTTTTTCCTTTGTAGAGAGGCAAAGTTTGTCTTGTAAATGGCTTGTCTAGTTTTTGTAAAGTCTATCCATGAGGAAGTTTGTGTGGAAGGTTGGTTTCTTATGAGAGTATCCAGTTCTGAGAGCTCATTCTTAATCTTTCCCTGTTTGCTGTATAGGATGCTGATCAGGTGGTTTTGCAGTTTCTTTGAGAGTGTGTGACACAGTCTCTCCTTGAAATGCTTTCCTCTGCTTCTCACCATCGTATCAGTCTTCCTAGACTGAGTCTGACCCATCTTTTTTCCCCCCATCTAGGGGCTTGGCTACACTTGCGAGTTACAGTGCAATAAAGGCGCCCCGGGAGCACTAGCTCACTACCCATCCACACTGGCAAGGCATGTAGAGCGCTCTGACTCCGCGGCTACAGCATTGCTGGTACTCCACCTCGGCGAGTGGAATAACATTTGCTGCACCCCCGCTGGAGCGCCGCAGTGACAGTGTGAACGAGGTGTTGTGTTACTGAACTCTGATCGGCCTCCAGAAATGTCCCATAATCCCCTTAAGTCAAGTGGCCACTCTTGTCTTTGTTTTGAATCGCAGCAGGAATGCAGATATGCCCTTTGAAAGCTCCGTTTCTGACAGCCAGCTGCTTATCTGCCCCAAGACAAAGCAACCATTAGTGTGGAATGCTGTGAGTGGGAGAGAGAGGTGGGGGGGAGGGGAAGGGAGGGTCTGCTGCTGTCTGAACTTACAAGACAGCATGCTGACATGCTCTCAGCCCCCCCAAAACCCATTCTCTCTCCCCCCCACATACACACAACACAATCCCTGTCATACTCCATCCCACCCACCCCCCATTTGAAAAGCACATTGCAGTCATTTGCGTGCGGGGATAGCTGCCCATAATGCACTGCTCCCAATGCCGCTGCAAGTGCCGCAAATGTGGCCATGCCAGTGCGCTTGAAGCTGTCAGTGTGGACAGACTGCAGCGCTTTCCCTACTGCACTCCATGAAGGCTGGTTTAACTCAAAGTGCTCTACATCTGCAAGTGTAGCCATGCCCTAGGTTCCAATTTAGTTCAAACACTGCAACATATGGGAAATGGCATTCTCTCCTGTTCAGCAAGATATCCTTAGAGATGAGTTTAAGCACAGTAGGCTATAGTGGCTTCTTCCATTGAGGAAAATGGCTATCTTAAACTTTATGGGGCCAATACATATTTCCATCTACTTGTACATTTCCAGGATATAAATTATCAATTACTCATTGTCAAATCTTCAAAATACTTCTACCTTTTATCAACAGTATTTCTTACAAATATATATTTATTCAATTAGCAAAAGAGATCTCCCTTACCATTAAAAAAAATGTCAGAACAAATGACATCTGCAAAATACATTCTCAAACATAAAATTCAATTACAACAAAAAAGCGACATTTGGACAATGATCGTTTGAGAAAGCAATATAAAATGTACTCATAAAACATGTTCCATTTTCAGATTACTTTTAATAAAGCCAAGCAGACAAAACTATAATTAAATTTATTTTATCTGAAAATATGTCTAACATCAGAGATTGCACCATTTGGAATCAACTTATAGAGACATTTTGGATGAGAACAGAGGGGAAGGAGGAATTTATTTTGTCATCCTTATTGAACTCAGACTACTGAGAGACAGACATAAGAAATGGCTTGCGCACCCACATCTCTACTAAAGAGAGAGAAAGTATTTTTAAACAACTCAATCAAAATAACAATTTTAGCAAAAAGGTTAGTTGCCCAAATTACTGACTTCATTCATATTTCTTTCCTGGGCTCCTTTTGTAAAGACAAACATAATAAACTGAAAATTTTGAAATACTATTGAATTAATACTAATACAGCTCATTACAGCATTTGAGACCTGATTTAGTTGGGAATTGGTCCTGCTTTGAACAGGGGGTTGGACTAGATGACCTCCTGAGGTCCCTTCCAACCCTGATATTCTATGATTCTATGAATCATTTTATGTTAAAAGTTGCTATAAATGCCCCACCACTTCACACTTGCCTAGATCACAGTTTTATTAAACAGGCATATTGCATTTAACAAAACATTAAAATGCCAAAGACTTGTCAGTTTTTGCTACAGGCCAATAAGTTACACTATCTGCTGTCCTGAACTGGGTAACAGTTTAAGGAGTAAAGGCCATTTTGGTCTATCTGTCTCACTCATCACTGTTTCCAGGTAGGCCCTCTTGATTCTTCATTTGTATGTCATAAGTTATTTTGCTATTAATCACAAACCCCTTCTTCACGGGTCAACTATTTCCCCACATCCATTATTTATTGTTGAGCTCGGTAGCAAAGCATTTTTTTGCTATGACTATAGTAATGTTATCCAAAGGTGCCTTTTATTAAATTTAGTGAAAGTGAAGCAAGCAGCAGTGACCACAATTATAAAAATAAACAAATGAGTGCAGTGCTGGTTTGCGGAATTAGATTTAGGGATATAGGCTGATGACAGCTCTTCCACCCCCTCACCCAGGAACTCTGTCACCACTAACCCTGGCACTATTTTTAGCTTAGCATCTTATTTTCAGTGGATGTCTCCCTAGTCTCCAATCAGTTCTATACCTGCAAGTATTAAGAGGTTTCCTTTTCACTATAGCCGGACATCTGGGAGTCAGAAAAAAAAATCCCAAACACAGGTTAACCCAAGTCATTCAACAGGAATGGGTTAAATTCCTGAAAGGGCAGGGTCCCCCTACACACTGCTGGAGATGAGGAAACATAGGCCAGTGCATAAGACTTGCTTCACTTCTCCCTCTCAGAGCAGGCGCAGCTCATTTGTATGGTAACAGTCCAGTCACACTGACTGCTCAGGCCTGTACTGTTCCAGCTGGCGTCCCCCAACGCTGAGCTAGTGTCTGACACAGCTCTCCTGCTGTCTAGCCCTGTGTGCGCGCTGCTGGGCAGCTCAAGCGGCTTCAAAGCCTGAGAGGGGCAGGTTGGGGGGCTGCCCCAGCGAGATGACACAAATCAGCGGTGTCCCTCTGAATCACAACGAAACAGGCATCGCATTGACTCAGTGCCCTGCCACTGCGGGGAACCTGCGGCTGCCAGGACCTGGTCTCCCGCGGGCTGTGTAATACTTGGGTCGCGTTTCAGGTGTGGCGTTTAGGGTGCGGGTGCTGGGGGTGGCCCGGGATACGCAGGAGTTAGGCTGGACGACGGGGTGCCGCCTTCTGGCCTTAATATCGCATAAGAGCTGACGCTCTGCCAGGGATTGGGAACGTCGCAGCCAAGGGTGCGACAGGGGGAGCCCCGGGAGAGGGGAAAGAGGAGCCCCGGCGCAGCAGGCTTCTGGGGACAGTCCAGCTGGGGCTCACGGCGGAGGGGAGGCGGGCTGGGAGAAGCGGAGCCAGGCCCCGCGGCGGAGAGAAGGGGGAGCCGCAGGACGGGACAGAGGAGCAGGGCACGGGGAGGAGAGGAGTCGGTCTGGGCATGGTTTTGGGGGGAAAACCCTGCGCCGTGCGCCCCGGGCTGGGAGAGCGACGCCCTGGCTGCGCGGAGCGGGAGCCGCGCCGACCCCGCTGAAGTTTTCCGGGGGAGTTTTACGCCCCGCAGAGCGTCTTACCTGGGGGTCCTGCCCGCGGCTCTGGCTCACGCTAATCCCGGCGGGCGGGCGGGCTCGCTGGAGAGCGGCGGCGCGGCTGCTGAGCGCCCCTTGGCTGCCGCCGCTGCCTCCGGCTCTGCAAGTTTCCATAAAAGTCCTGGTGCGCAGCCCGCGCCCGCATTCCAGGCGCGCCCGGCCCGGCTGCAGCTGTCCCGACACACGCAGGCAGGCAGGGCCCGCCGCGGCCCCCTCCCCTCCGCCCAGACCGACTCAGCGCGCCTGGGGCAGAGCCAAGCCCCCGGCCGCGCCGCAGGGGGCCAGCCCGCCTAGCCACGGCGGCTGGGTTATTTCGGGCTGGAAGCGCCACAGACTATAAATAACCGGGGGCTCTCGGGAGCAAAGCGTTCCCGGGCAGGCTCCCCCGGGGCCGGCCTCCCAGCCATGGTTACTTGAAAGGGGGGGAAGGTGACCCAAGGAAGCCTGGCCGGTGAGACAAGCACGGGACCAGTGCAGCAAAACTGAGCGTGCCGTGGCCGAGTGGCACCTGCCATGCTGGGCAGGGGTGAGGCCGTGGCAGGTAGATACCCAGTGCACCTCTCACCCTAGTGTCGACTAAACAGTCAGAAAATACTCACCCCCAGCCAGCCTTTCCGGGCGTCTTCCCACACAAAGTTCTGCCCCACGGCACGCGCAGAAAACTCACTGGCGTAGGCTTTGTGAGCAACTGTGCTCTGGGCCTCAGGCCCTAAAGCCCTGGGGCATTTTATAGCACGGAGCCCATGAAAGCAGCCAGCTAATAATAGTATGTGACAGTTAACTGTGGTGGAGTGGGGAAGAGTCCAGCCAGTGTCAGCTCTAGAGGAGTAAGGTAGCTACCTCATGAAGAGTATATAAATTATTCTGAAACAACCATTTAGGGAACAGAAGGTACCTGTCTTCCTTGCCCTGGAAATTAAGAACTTTTCTGTACTAGATGCACAAATATAACTTTAAAACTTGAATTTGAAATATACTCCTCATTGCTTTAAACTCTACTATAGAGTTCTTCCTTTCTTAGATTATAATCTCTCTAAGGCAAGAAGGACTGTCTTCCTAGTTATCTGTTGTACTGTGCTTAGTACAGTGGATTTGACTTAGTTGCATACACCTTAGAATAATAAATGATAGTGCGGCTGGCAGTTTGAACATCAGACTGGAAACAAGGCATAGTTTTTTAACACTGAAAGTAAGTAACAGGTGGAACAATTTACCAAGAGTTGTGGTGGATTCTCCATCACTGAATTTTAAATGAAGATCAGATGTTTTTCTAGAAGATCCGCTCTAGGAATTATTTTGGGGAAGTTCTAGAGCTTGTGCTATATAAGAGGTCAGACAATGATCACAACGGACCCTTCAGGACTTGTACTCTCTGGCGATTTAAAATAAAATAAAATAAAAAAGTGAGGGGGAGGGAAAGGAGACACAAGAATTCCTCATCCTTTCTTCACTCAAGTGGCTGAACCAATATCTCTGAACTAAACCTTTGGGTTAAAATGAAGATAGGATGATTTAACTTGACTTCTTTTTAGATAGGTATGAGCAATTTGAAAGAGAGGGTTAAAATAAAATGTCCTGTGACCTTGTGTTACTGTGTGTAGCTACAAGAATTAGATGGGAAAGTACCATCTATTTAGGTTGTTAAAATGACGCTTTTTGCCCCACAAAACTATTTATAATGTACCCATCACTGTGGAATCTGAGATCTTTAAAAAATATTAGTAATCTTTGCTCCTCCTTTCTACTAAGAAGCATGATGGCTTAGCGCAGGAGGGGTGTCAAACTAATTTAGAGGAGATCACTGGATTCCATATCAATTTATGGCCCTGGATATAAATTCATAACTTCATACACTATTCAATCTAGACACTAGGGAGGTTTGTATAAGGGAAAAATATCGTTTATGTAGTAACTATACTTTTATTTATAACTTTCATATGCTGTCATTATTCAGTGAGAAAACCCACTTTCCTTTAGGCCACCTGTTTCTGTTCTCTTTCTTTGCATGCATTCTCTGTTCTGTCCTTCAGCTTTCTTTCCTTGCAGCAACTTGCAATTCTCATCCCTTGAAGGCTTCACTTCCATCCCCTTTCCCATTAGCTGTTAAGAGTTGACACCAATACAATTAACAGAGGACAGGAACATTCACACCTCATAGTCACTGTTTCAGACTCTCACAGACACCGTTATTGGCTTACACTCTTTGTAGTAGTGCACCCTCACCTCATAAGTACCATCTCATTTTTGATTGAAGTGGCCTTGTCTCTAATGCTCCCCTACTGGGCTCTTCCTTTGACTGCAGTGGCCTCTCCCAGCCTGTTTCATCCCCCAAATCCCCTCTTGATGGTCAGTGGTTTGGCTCTCCAGCCATGTCACATAAAAGTCAAAACCTCTTCCAGGCTACCACAAACAAATCAAATAAAAATTAAAAGAAGTTTTCAAACTCATGTCCTTCCACCCCTCTGAAGCTTCATTGTAGTTGACTTTACCTCAGGGCTTCCGCTGCAGGAACCTAACCTGCTCCTATGTTCTTCCTCCATTGTTTTCTAGCTATTAAACCCTATCCCAGGGCTTCTCTCTGCCAGAGAGACCTGTCTCCTCTGCAAGTACTCTCCAACCAAGCTTCCTCTTGCCTCCTGGCCAAAGGAGGCAGAGCTATTAATTACCCCCCAGATGCAAAGCATGACTAACTGGGGTTCTTTCTCTTGCCTTGCAGCTGGTGGGGGTTAAGCCCCATCCAACACTCCAAAGTCTATGAAGGTCCGTCATGCCACTTACATTCATGACATGGTCTAGATCTTTTCTTCACCTATGTTTTGGTTGATAGAAAAAGGAGTAATAACTTTTAAACTACAGGACTAAATGACACCAATTTTCTGTTAGGCTTTTGCTAGATCATCAGCTTACCATGCTGAAAATCATGCTTGGGATTGTTTAATGTGTAGAATTAAAAAAGGGCCATACTATCAGTTTAAATTAATGCACCTAAATGAAACATGTTCTAATAGTTTCTGCTTCCCTGCTTTTTCTTTTAAATATTTAAATTTAAAAAAAAAGAGTTTGAGAAGAAAACCCCAATACCTACAAGTTTAATTGGTGCCAAAGCTGGCTGCAAATAAAATATTGAAGTACACATGCACATTAGAGGAAAACCTAATTAAAATTTGGACACATGTAATCAGGCTGGTCCAACTACATATAATGAATGAGCATTAGAGCAAATATATGGGTTTTTTTGCTTTATATATGGAAATTCATTGTATAACTCAAAATGAGAATTATTTTTCTTCTAAAGTGTTTTCATTGAATTGTTATATTTGGATATAAACATTTCATTTAGGCAATAGACAGTTCACCAGTATGCTTACCATTAGCCAACTTAAGTTGATGCATGCTTAGTTTGTAAAAACCAAAGACTACGTAAGTGAAGTACAATAATCATTAACCTATTAAAAGTGAGTTTACAACTAAATCACAGCTAATATAAATATTTTAATTCTTGTATCATTTAATGTTTCTGACTGACCTTAGCAGTACCATATGGCTTTTGCATGTAACTCGCTCCAACTAGCATCGAAAGTTGCATTCAAAAGTAGCATGTTTGAACAAATAAATTCAGTTCTGATATTATGAAACACTACATATAAACTACTGTAGTGCAGTAGGAGACATACCATAAATGCTGAAGTGTAACTTTGGCATTCCTGCTTCCCAGGATAGCAGGCACAGGTAGAAAGCACTTCAGATATATGTGGCTGGTTAGCAACAGATCTTCTTTATGTACTTTCTTCTAGGCAGCTATGCAAAGGAATTAATTTCTGTGATAGAAGCAGCCAGCTGTAGGATGAACTAGAAAGAAAAAAATTACAGTCCAGAATAACTGCATCCATGAACACTGACTCCTTCTCTCCAAATTTGTATTCATTTTTCTCAGCACAGTTTATTGGAAGTTCACATGATAAGTACTACTTGCTACATACTATCTGAAGCACACAGTGGGTGACCATCTCGCTGAAAAGCAAGATAGTGACAACATCAGAACAGGAAACACGTGAACCTGATTTAGAGCCTAATCCTAATTCTGTGGGATGCTGATTGCCACCAGCTTCTACAGGTTTAAAAGGATTAAAAATTAATATATTTAATTTTTATCTATGTTCTACATCAGTGGTTCTCAAACTGTCAGTCAGGACCCCAAAGTGGGTCACGACCCCTTTTTAATGGGGTTGCCAGGGCTGGCGTTAAGACTTTGCGAGTCCCGGGGCCAAAGCTGACGTCTGAGGGCTTCAGCTCTGGATGGCGGGGCTCAGGTTACGGGCCCCCTGCATGGGAGGGTGGGGGAAGGGTCAGGTTTTGCCTTTGCCTCCTCCCCCGCTCCCACAGGGTCACAGGGCTCAGGCTTCGTTTCCCCCTCCCGGGGTCATGTAGTAATTTTTGTTGTCAGAAGGGGGTCATGGAGCAACGAAGCTTGAGAACCCCTGTTCTACACCACGACTTAAAAATAATTGAGAGAGAAGGTGAATGCAGTAATATCTTTTATTGGACAAACTTCTGCTGGTTAAAGAGACAAGCTCTTGAGCACCATGGAGCTCTTCAGGTCTTCTTCTGCTCTCTGTTGCTCGAAAGCTTGTCTCATCTCACCCATATTGTTTTTCTCGTATCCTGGGGCCAACATGGCTACAACACCGCATATTAACAATAATTGTTTCATTAATTTTTCTCTATTTTGCATTTTTTTAAAATACAAACTGCAGTTTTCTCATTTTGGTTATAAAATAGACTATTCAGTTTCCAGTCAATTCTACATTTATATTATGCACAAGCACAATGGGTTGCACCTACCAATAGGGGCACGTTTGTTAGTAGGGTGGGAAAAACTGGGTCCACTAGAATTTAAAAGAAGACATTTCTATTGAACTTTGGTTTTGTAAAAACTAATTTCCACATCCTCATGAGCAGTGTTAGATGGCAGTGTTCTAAACATCTTACGTAGAACGAAGGGAGGAGAATGGACAGGGCTTCCTTTGACATCATCCCAGCTGGTGAGGTTGCTGGATAGAGCATGCTGTTTCCTTAATACTTCCATTCCCAGTTTGATTCTTAATTAAATATCTCATTATTCAGTATAATTCAGTTTTATACATCACAATAAATTGTTAAAATGTGAATTTCTGGAACTGTGTGCCTAGGGAAATGAGTATCTTTCTTTTGAACTAAACAAGAAAGGTGAAAGATTCCACACACTATCTGAAAATACATATAATGAGATGCCAGGTTATGTGTCTTGAAACAAGACAGATCAGCAACAGTTTTTGGTATCTGTATTACACATACACATCAAATATAATTCTGGTTTTAACAATATTTCAGTTGACATTTCATACAGATTCACAAGTAATAACACCCTTCTTATATTCAGAATTTTTATCTTTATCCAGGATTTTACCCATGATTTTTTTGGGATTGGTTTTTGCAATAGAAGCAGAAATATATTTAATGAAATACAATTCCAGTTTGTTTACATATTCCAAACTAGAAACTTTTAGCTACAAAGCTGCAGAGTTATTTGTAATTATCCCATATTAAGTTTATTATATATGGGACAGTTTCTCCCAATGTTGTGGCTGTTTTATGTCACACTGCTGGTGCAAAAGCAGTTCAAAAGCAGCCTGAAAGCCAGTGAGGCCAGCCATGGAAAGATCACTTCAGTTTGATATACAGGATCCTGCACCATCTTTACTCCTCACTGCTAGTGTAGGGAACGTGGCCAGGGAAAAGGGACTTGGCTACAAGCTCTCTGCACCCTGGTGATCCCCAGCTACTGTACTGGACCATATGGCAGTTGGCAGCCAGCACAAGTTACAGCAATCTGAAAGCTGCTCTAATATATGCTATGAGACCAAGAGAGCACAAAGCACATTTTGTCCACATCTAAGGATCCGGGCCAGAAAGTGCAGAGTAAAGAGAGTAGCTACTAAACCACTTACAATCTAGCATATGGTGACAATAGTGCTTGTAGTCTGCATTAGCAACTACTGTCAAGAAGTCACAAATGCTGGTGCCAGCACATTAAGATGCTACAGGTTATTCCATATTTTTATATATATAAAAATAAAATGTTTTAATCTGTTTTCCTTTAAAATCTGAATTGTGGAAGGGCACATTAATACAAATAATAATAAAAAAAAATCTTACTCAACTCTCTTACTTTTGATTTTGGACTATAATGCAACATTAAACTTAACACTTTCAGCTTTGGAGCCTTAAGTATCAGAACCTGGAACTCTAATCTAAAATGTTATTTTAAAAGCTAAAAATTTATTCTGTGTATCATTCAGATGCTGAAATACTCTATTCTTATAAAGTACCATAGAAAGGGTCTTTGGGGATTCTTTCAAAGGGATACCCATGAAAAAGTTTTTCCTCAAACTTTTTATTCTGAAATTCAAGACAAGACTACACAAAAGATTCCCTGAACTGAGCACCAGTGTGTACAGATACACACACACACACACGCACTTACCAAAACTCATATATAAAATCCTCTCCCAAACCGAAGGTTGGCTTTTTGAAAGAAAAGACCGAGACTGATTTAATTGAGAAACAACATGTCTTTAGGTTTTATCAGACAGCCTTACTTTAAAATATAGTTAAAATGCTACATTTGAACCAAGAATGATACTAGTTTATTCATAACCGCATCATTTAAAAAACCTAGAAAGATGGGTTTTAAACCAATTAATTAACCTGAAAAAACTGTCACTACTTTTAGAATATACCAAACAGTGATCTCACACTAGTGATTTCAAATGTCAACTTCAGTGATGATGTATTTACATATTTTAAGCCAACACCAATTAGCATTGAGTTTTTCGTGTTATTTTCACCTGCCCAAATGGTGACTGCATTCACTCCATTATGTTTCAATACAAAATGACTGCTTACATACACAAACACAATTTTAGAGCGTAGTTAAATATTTTGTAAAGGTGTTTTTTTTTGGGGGGGGGGGCAGGTGTATCACATAATAAGTTGAAAGATGTGTATATCTTGGCTGAAACACTTTCTAGACATAAAGCACATTGCAGAGTTTGTACTGAACATTTCATATAATAAGGCTTAAAGACAAACTCATCTAATAACTCCATATACCACATATCACATAATATCTGTGGCAAATGTACAGTATTTCATAAATAAATTTTACCCAAATATTGCAGAAAAAAACTTTGGGGTACATTATATATATATAAATACAGAGACAGCTGATCTGTGATTTTAAATTTAGGTATATATACTGTAATATGCTCACCAGTTCTTTTCCTATTTTTTTTTTTTTTAAATCTCCCTGAGTCCATTCCATATTTAGCAACACAGTTACATATTCAGATGTTTGCTCAAAAATAGCAATGACAGCATTGGAGGGGGAAAAAAAAGGCAAGGTGCACTCAATTTAGGTTTTTTAAGCTTATTGTACTTTTTCTTCCAAAAGCCCATTGGCCACGATGTGTCCATGACCATTTATGCAATCACTGACATGCCTTAGTGAATCGGCTCCAAGGTAGGCCATTAAAAGTTCAGTGCGACGCATTAGCAATTGCATAAGATCTTCAGCTAAATTCTCCATAGTTGAATATCGCACCTTTTCAAAGTCAAAAATGTCTTTGAGGAAGTAAAGAACTTGATCCTAGTGGATAAAAAAGAAAAACCTGTATTTACTTATAGCAATGTATAGAGTTTTGTTAAATATTAATCATACAATGTTATATATTTTTCCTCATTTATACATAATCTTTCCGAAGCACATATAAAATATGCACACAAATTTATTGGGCAATTTCTTACCGTGTCTAACTACCAACATTCATTTACTAACTCTTTTGATTTTTTAAAAAAAAAAAAAAAAAAAAAAAAAAAAAACTTTAAAAATAGACACTGTCAGGTAGGTTTTGGCTCCAAAACCAACCTAATATGAATAGAAATGTTCATGATTAATATTTTTTTTTTAAGAAGTTGCATTGAGCTGAACTGTGCGAAATAAACAAACAAGAAAACTTCCAGCACTTTGCTAGTGCATGGAAGAACAAGAAAGGGAACAGACTATAAATACGTAAAATTGACCAATCTAGTTTTACTGTTCACACATAATGAAGTGCAAAAATTAGACCAACGCCATAAATAGTGAATTGCAAATTATTGTCCTAATGTTGCAAGCAAACACTTATGTATACCAGTAGTCTCATGACTTCCGCTGGATTACTCATGTACAAAGTGTTACACAGACTCATAAGTGTTTTCAAGACTGGGGACCCTATGTTCTGAAAATTCTTAGTGTGTTAATAACTTACAGTAGGGGTGGGGAACATCCGGCCTGCTTTTTAATTTAATCTGACCCGCGGCAAGTCTACGCGCTGTGGGGTGGAAGGCCCGAGCCTCGGCACCCCCCACCCTCCCGCGGGGCTGTGTGTGGCCCGCGACTGAGCCTGTATCCCTACTCGCGTCCCAACCCACTGCCCCAGTTTGGAACTCCCCCCCCAAACATACCCTAACTCCCTCCCAGAGCCTGCACCCCCACCTACACCCCAACCCCCTGCCCCAGGGTGGAACCGCCTCCCGCACCTTAATGCCCTCCCAGACCCCTACCCCGACCCAGCCCCGAGCCTCCTCCTGCACCCAAAACTCCTTATCCCCAGCTCCACCCCAGAGCCTGTACCCCCAGCCGGACCCCTCACCACCTCCCACACCCCAACCTCCTGCCCCAGCCCAGAGGCCTGCTCCTGCACCCTGAACCCCTCATTTCTGGCCCCACCCCAGAGCCTAGGGGAAGCCCTGAGCCTCTGCACCCCTCCCACGGGGCTGCATGTGGCCCATGACTGATTTTTTCTGGGGTCAATGGCCCCTGATAGAAAAAAAGGTTCCTCATTCCTGATTTACAGTATAATTAGCAACATAGGTAGGGATTGTTTTTCTAGTATGGGGCAAATTAATCCCTGTTATTTGTGGCACTAGGCTGCATTAATCTCTGGTATAACAACTGAAAATCAGGATGAACATTGACTATCAAAGATTTTTTTATATAAATTATTTGTATCGTAATGGTGTTCCTTTAAGTAAGATCCTCCCATCTGATGGGTGCTTTTTTATGTTAGATAAATGATCATTACAAAAAGGATGCATACCTTAAAGAAGCAGCATAAATCATAAAGAGAGTTTCTAGGTCCCAAAAAGCCCCATGCCAAAACAGGACTGACATGCTCACAAATGGCATAGAAGTGTGCAAAAAAACCATCAGGTACCTGGTGATGTAAGAAGTAGAGAAAGAAGTTATTTTTCTCAATATAAATCCCGATTATATCAAATTAGGGCATTACAGACGCTCCCCAACTTACGCAAGTGTTTCGTTCCGGAATGCCTTGCGTAATTTGAATTTTGCTTAAGTCGGGAACGTATACCCGACAATTACTCAAAAAAAGAAAAGAAAAAAATCTATTTCTAGCTTACGGAACTTTTTCTGTATGTATGCAAGTCTCTGGTAACTAGCCAAACTACTCATTTAAATTACATTGTATATCAAGTAAGTGGAAGGATTGTTAAAAGTTTTTGACTTCAGCAGTATTTTAGAATATAAACATTTTGAAGGAATCTTGATTTAATATTGATATTCATACATTAATAATTTAAGGCTAGATGAGACCACGCAGCACAGAGCACAGGGTCAGGCCGGGTTCTGTAGCTGCGCTGCCCCAAGAGCTCAGAGCCCAGAGCATTGTGCCAGCGGTGGAGCGAGCGAGCTGAGGCTGCGGGTGAGGGGGAACAGTGGGGGAGGGGCCGGGGACGAGCATCCCAGGCCAGGAGCTCGGGGGCCGGGCAGGACGGTCCCACGGACCAGATGTGGCCCCCAGGCGGTAGTTTGCTCATCCCTGATTTAGATAATATGGTACTGGGGGCCATGTAAGTACTTATATTCAGACAGGACTAGAGCCAGATCTTGACTCCAAATTCTGTGCTCTACCGACTAAAACATTCTGCCTCCCTTGTAAGTGTGTCTTCAAGCCTCAGGGCATGTCTACACTACTAACTTACGCAGACCTATGTTGGGTCACCAGTAATTACTGCAGTGGTACATGTCCACACTACTCTCCTTCTATCAGTCATGCGCCTCCTCACGAGGAGCCGTTCCACCAACTTAAGAACAGTGTAGGGGACTCAGAGCCCCCCCGCCAAGCTCTCAGCTCTGCCGGGAGTCCGGGAGGCAAAACTGCTGCGAGTGGGGAGCTGGGCAGGGACAGCCAGGCTCTTGGCAGGAACCCCAGCAGCAGCCCAGCTTGGAGCCCGGTGGGCAGCTGGACTCTAGCTGGAGCCCCCCTCCCTGGGATGACAGGCCAGGAACCAATGTCAGTAACGCACAGTGTACAGTGTGTCGCCATAACTAAACTGACATAAGCGCTATGCCTCTCATGCAGGTGGAGTTATTATGTCGGTTTAGTAGGGCACTTACATTGGCGGGAGGAAGGCTGTAGCGTGGACACTGACAAGGTTAGGTCAATGTAAGCTCCTTACGTCGCACGTACACACTCACCCACCCTACGGAGTGAGTGTGTGAGAGAGAGACACACACACAGTTTTTCACACTCACCTCCCAACACATAACTTGTATTATTTTTGTTGTTGTTACTTCTTGATACTTCCTGCAATGCACATATATTCTCTGTAAATTTATTCTTTCGAAGTGCAGTTATTTTAGTTTTTTGACTAGTCTTTTTTATTTCTCTTACATTTAAATTTAATTCTTTGATAAGTGAGTTAAAATGCCTAACCTGTCATGGCTGGAGTAATTATTCCTATGGTAACTTAAAAAAAAAAAAATTATATCTAGGTTTTTTTCTTTCTACCTGTGGCGCACATCTGCACATTACCTTGATATTGGTGCACATAACAAAATTCATTCCACACATGGATGGAAAAGATTAGAGGGAACATTGCACATGAGTTGTCATCTTATCTTCCATGAATCCACATTAATTGACATGGTAGACTTTACACATGTACACATTTAAGTGTCTGCAGGCAGGGCCGGCTCCAGCTTTTCTGCCGCCCCAAATGGGGGGGAGGGAGGGGAAATGATGAGAGGCGGCAATTCGGCGGCAGGTCCTCCCTCTCTTCCTCTTGGGTGGCAACTCAGAGGAAGAGAGGGAATGCGGGACCCGCTGCCAAATTCCTGCCGAAGACCCCGACGTGCCGCCCTGATACTGGACGGAGTGCCGCCCCTTTGAATTGGCCGCCCCAAGCACCAGCTTCCTACGCTGGTGCCTGGAGCCGGCCCTGTCTGCAGGATCAGGACTTTGTAATTTATTTCTTTGATGGCACATAGCGTGACTTCAAACTCCAAGTATTCTAAGAGTTGGTCACTCAAGTTTGGTCAGAATCTCTGAATTATAAAATTAAACAGGCTTCAGATTAGATCTCAAGACAATTTACCTTCATTTGCTGCCTTTTTTGCTTCAGTACTGACCAGCAGCTTGAAGCCACAGCCTAAATATAAGAAGAAATTATTTAAGTAACTTTTACACAAGAAAACTGACTATTTAAAAAAGCAGAAGACTATAGGATCTTGCATTTGATGACCAGTTATTTCCTTAATTTTAATGCTGTGATAGCATAAGTTCAAACATAAAATGTCATCTGTTGTGAATAGCTCATTTTACTATCAGTTCATATTTCTTATATTTAAATTTAAAAAAATGAAATTGTGTATTCTTTCCCAGAAATTCTGTCCCATTTTGCATTAGTGCCAAACTGTTTTGAATTACTAAGCCTAACTTTTTTTTCACAATTTAACATTAGCAACACTTACATTCAACCTCGCTGACACACAGTATGTTGTGTGCCAAAATGTGTGTTCCAAATCCGTAACTATCTCAGATTTTAAAAGGAAGCATATGAATACATGGTAATGGCCTTTTTCACTTTAAGAAAGAATACTTGAAATAGTTTTGCATACAGCTGTGGAGTTTTGTCCAAATAAGGATCTGAGTCAATACAACATATTGATGGCAAATCTAGGCTCCCCTCCCCTCACAGCACATAACATTCAGATGGAATGTGATGCTACTTCAATACCATAAGGAAACTTGCTACTCACAAAACACAACTTTACCACATATGCTACAAAAAATATGTGCCTTACCTTTTTTCTGTAGAAGAAATATTTCAATTGAAGGATAAAAAAGGAAAACCAGCAGTTTATAGTTCTAAATAGATGCAATGACAGCAACATCTCTCACCTATGAACAATTGGTCACACCACAATCCCCTCCTTCAAACATGCATGGATAAGCTCAGTTATTATGAACATTTTCTAGCAAGCAAAACAGGCTGATGCACTTATGAAAAAACCTAAAATACGTTTCTGAAAATGTTCTGAATGTTTGAGTCTTTGTATATTTTACAATGCCTGCTACTTTTCCATACCCGACCAGTACAATTCTAGGATATAAACTAATACATTTCCCCCGTAAATCAGTATGTCTTATTTCAAATGTGACTAACACATACACCAGCCCTGCAAAATTCTACTCATCCAGGGCAAATAGTTATTTTTGCCAAGTGAGTACAACAATTTTTTCCATTATAATCAATCGTCATGGCAAAGGGCTGGCAAGTAAGTCCGGTAAATTTTAAATTAAGATTTTACAAGGCTGACACAGCGTAGTAGTTTTTGCTCAGGCGTATTTTAGGATTCAGCTATGGTTGGAAATGGAATTACCTCTGACATAGAGAGAAAGGTCTCCCCAGATCAGAGTTAAAGCTACCCATTGTGGTTACTTGCATTGTTCATAGCCCATGGATAAAAAGGATGAGTTTAGCTGCTACAGATACTGGTATTTTAATCTTTAAGAGTAAGATAGGTATCTATTCCCAATAGTATACTCATTTAAAAATTTTAGAAAGGAATGTTGAAACTAATGTAATTTTATCACGTCTTCTATTGGTTGCAATAATCCATAAGAATCATAGTATAAGAAATTTTAAAAACTACTTACAGTTTCTTTAAAAGAGGAATTTAGCCAGCGGTTGTTTACTACGTTCTGTATAGATGTGGGTGGATTCTCTAAATCTTCAAAGGAATCCATTAATATAAAGTCCAGAACAATGTCGTAAAAATTTAGATTTTTCACCTGCATTCAGTTAGAATAAGATCAAAATAACTTAACTTCTCTTTCAGTACTGGAACAGAGCATAAGCCAGTATTCCATACTCTACATATATCAGGCAGATTTATCATCTTAAGTTATTTAGGTAACATTAAAAAGCATTTCACTAATGGAAAAAAACCTTACATTGCAACGCAGCGGTACAGAGGTTTTAAAAAAACAAGTGGAAGCATATTTCTCTAAATCATCTAAAGTATAAAAAAGCAGCTGGATTTCTAGTATTTATGAATTAATAAATATCAATTTTGAGAGGGAAACAGGTTGTGTAATCAAGTTTAATGAGGAAAAAAAGCACTACAGAAATCCAAACTTACCCCCCTGGCAGCAAGTTCCATTTCAGTATTATCCCAGTGGTCTGTTTGCTCTAAAAAATGTATCATTTCATCAAAGACCTCTTCAAATTTCTTTGGATTCTGTGAAATAAAACCAGTTAAGTGTCATATTTCCTAGTAGGATGACTTGTTTTAGTTCTAAATTCTTAAAAGGCAAGTTTTTTTTTTTAATAATATGCCCAAAGAATTATCATGGTTAACTCCAGGACCAGACAAATTAACTTTGATCTCTGGTTACAATGAATACACTAAAGGAACAACAAAAAAGGAATTTACCTTTCGAGCTCTCACAATTAAAGCAGACAAAATTTTTCTTCCACTCTCAGCAAGAAATATTCTGTTAGCTGTTTCTGAAAGAATTACCTGGAAAAATTTCCAGGCAATACAGACCTATAAGTACACAATTTATTTATAAAGAGAATTGCACTAAATGAGGCTATTAGATTCTTTAGTCAAATCAAACTAAGAGATGCTTGATATTAATACAGTATGCAAGTACAATACTTCTAACCCATCCAAAAAGATGGGTCTCCCATCCAGTGATGCACATCATTATCAAAGAGGCCATTCATTTTGTCTTAACATATTGGCCCAGATTCAGAAAGGTACTTAAGCATGTCCTTTAAATTGAAGTATCAGAGGGGTAGCCGTGTTAGTCTGGATCTGTAAAAAGCTACAAAGAGTCCTGTGGCACCTTGTAGACTAACAGACGTATTGAAGCATAAGCTTATGCTCCAATACGTCTGTTAATCTTTCAATTGAAGACACCTGAATACAACAACGTTCTGAAGTAGATAAAATGTTACTCAAAATGCTTTAAAAGTAATGAAAAAGCGCCCCCCCCAAAAAACCACTCATTCAGTGATCTGAATATTAAAAAATAATATGCTACTCTCATAAACAGCATTCAGTAATTACAATATATAACTATTACACTAAAAATAGGTCACTGTAGAAGTAGGGCGAGACAAAAACTCTTAGCTTTGACCTAACTCTGCTCCATTTAAGTTATACATATCGTAGAAGAAAGAGAATGTGTGTGTGCGTGCACCACATTAATAACTAAGTATTTACCTGAAAAGCCTGTCGAATACAGTGAAGCTTAGCAAGAAAGTCACTGTCCCCCAAACACTCCAACATTTCAGTCCTACATAAAATAGAAAAAAGTTGTAAACTATATTTAAAAAACAGAAGCACAGTACAATTTGACTAGGATTTATTTAGAAATAGCATCCATTACTCTGAGATTAGGGAATTAAATGTAGTATTATGTAGAGTATTTATCTTTACTCCTTGGCTTTTCTTGGAAGTTAATTAGTAAATACAAATCAATACCTTAATATTCTGGAATAAATTTTGCCCTCTTCTGCTAAGTGCATAGCTTCTTCATATAATGGACAATGGCAAAGAGACTCTAGACCATAGGTATTTCGGATCTCTCTGTGTTCAGTAAGCTGAAAGATATTTTTTGTTAAAGCTTATTAACTAACTTGCTAAAATGATTTTAAAAGTAAAATAAATTAATTCAAAGTCTGCTTGATATTCTGATGAAAGGAATATCCTTTTCTATGTTGGTTAACTACATCTATAACTGGTCAACATTCAATACTAAAAACAAAAACAACATTCTAGAACATTGTGGATTTTAATATGAAAGCTATGGTTTCAGATTTGAGCTTCTGAAGAGTTAAATTGTAGAACAAGTTCAGATTAGTTTGTTTTGAATTTGAATACTTAAACCCATAGGGTTTGTTGAAAGGAAATGTCTCTCTGCTGTTCACGAAGAATAAATTGATGATGAGGCACTGAAAGGGGCAGGAGGATCACATCATAAAGAAAGCTGGGAATGGTTATAAAAAAAATCACTGTCATTTTCCTAGTAAACGTGGCTCTTAATTACTAAAACACATTTCCTACGATTAAGACATTAAAATCCCGTGTTTTACTTTGGGTGCCAAAAAAGTCTCTTCTCTGTCTATGATTTTTAATATTTGAGTTTAAACCTTTGGCTGACATTACTACAGAAATGCATAATTACCCATCCCACAAAATGTTATTAAGTAAAATAATATTTAAACCATTCAAAAAACATTAATGTAGAGCATCCTATGTTAGGAATATCGTAATTTTTCACTCTGCATAGCAGTGGCTGGTAGGTTAAACAGTTACCATTTCATTAGAAACATTACATCATTCTTATTATCTATCCAAAAAACTGCAGAGGCAAACATTTTTCCATTTACTAAATGGCTAGAACACACATTTTAACAATTTCAAAAAAAATTACTTTACAATATTACTGCAGATTGCCTGAAAAGACATTTTGCACTTCTAGGCATCAAAACCCTAATTTAGAAATGTCTTAAATAAAACTAACTTTTACAAAAATTAAAATATACTCTATCTGGGTTTTTAATACATTTATGTCCCTGTCTTCTAGATGTTCAAAGTTGTTCTAGACAAACACTGTTACTATGTTTCCTTCAAATACAGTCTTTCCTTAACATTAAGTTTTAAGATGATGTTGTTACATTTATCTTCAAGTTAAAAAAAAAAATTATGGGCACATTTTTCCATCATTGGAAATACATCTCTGTAAGTGGTGGCAGGAGAAGTTCTACATGCATATTGATGAGAAAAATATACTCCTGGGTGGGCCTTTTCTGTGGTCCCTATTGGAGGAAACCCCAGTGACTACAATGGGAGTTAGCCCAAGTAAGGATTATGGCCTTGATTCAGTAAAGCACTTAAGCATGTGTTTAAATTCCACTGATTTCAATGGGACTTAGTGTGTGTAAGTATTGTCCTGAAGAGAGATGCTTTCCTGAACTGGGTTCTAAAGCAAGACATGGTACTTAAGAGAATAAGTGAACAATAAAAACTTTAAAAAAATCGGTAAGATAATATACTTAGAGCAATTTACGAGCAATTAAACTAGCATGAAAATTAACTGTTCTGTCTTAAGAGTTTTAAATCTTTGTCCTGTCTTGTTTATTTGCTGGTTCAGCAGAATGGACTAGGATAAACTGACTTCCTGAAATAGATCTGCAGCTGTGACAACATATCAGATTAAAGTTTTGATACTAGTTAACAATAGCATCATATTCATAGTAACAAAATAGCCTAAAACATGTTTAGAGAATTTACAGTGTTACTCTCTAAAGTTGCTTTATCTTATTTAATCAAGAAAGCAACAAGTTCTTTTATGTGAAGATTGTCAAATGTGTACTTGAGAAGTTGTAAGTAATATTTTAGCTGATTAGCAGTGGTAGGAATAAACAGATTTTTTAGTATTTTTCATATTTGAGATATAAACATACTTGTTATGCAAGTTTTTCCGCTAGTTTCAGAATAAGAAAAAAAACCTTACTCCAGGTAGAATCAGTTTTCCAGTGTTACAGCCCAACAGTGTTTATAGAAAGGTATTTTTCAAACTTTAATGTAAATATTTTCAAAAAGAAAAAGCATATAATAGGACACACTGAATCATACTAATGTTAAAAGGTCCAATCCAATGCCTACTAAAGTCAACAGACTCCCCTATGCTTTATTTCACCCACAAAGCATGAGAAAGAATACAGGTAACATGAGGCCTGATCAGACTTCCATTGGATTTGTATCAGGCCCCATGTTACCTGTAGTTGTTAACTCCTTATACTTTGCAGATGAAATAAAATAGCAACACACACTACAACAGCTGAACCCTATGAGAAAGCAACTGCTTTCTTGACACATTCCAGTCAAGTCAACACATGTAGACAAAGGAGATAATTTACAAGTTAGTTATTACAGCTATAGAGTGTTTCTATTTTACTTAATTGTCTGTAAGGGAGAGTTAAAGACCTGAAATGCCCTAGACAGGGTACCAACAGTGTTTTCACTTTCCCGGATATGAAAAATAAAAGTCATAGCGCTTTCATAACAAAGAAAATATTAAATTATTTTAAAAGGTTCCTAACAGTGAAACTGTAATAATATTAATCTAAATTAATAAAGTAAAAAATATCCAAGTCAAAATCAAAAGGAGGCAAATCTATTAGTAAAATAAGGTTTGTGACAATTATTTAATCTATAAAATTTAGATGCAAGTGTACTGATGAACATACAGTTCTTTCATAAAATTAGAGGACAATAAAAAGAGGTGTTTTACCTCTATTGTGGCTCGGTTTTTAGCAGCAGGATTTCTGGAATCAGAGAACTTAAAAAAAAAAAAAAAAAAAAAAAAAAGTAATAAATTTTAAGTCCAAAGCTATCAATGCATTCCAGCAGCTTCAGAAATGGGGGGCTTTGTCTGGAAAGGCAAGGGAAAGAGTGTTGTCTAGCTTTTTGAAGAGTCACCCTTCACTGGTCTAATGGGTGGATCAGCGGTCTCATGGATTTGGGAGATGACTGGCTTGTCTAGGGGGTGCAGTGGAAGCCCATATGGTCCTATACACCCCCCCCCCCCCCCCCCCCCCCCAAAAAAAAAAAAAAAGCACATAAGCCTTCTTCCCCTGATTGGGGCTCCATCTCATGACCTGAAAAACAGCTCCCACTCTGAGGTTAGGACCAGGATTTTTGGGGTCTGGTGTGGGTATTGTGCTACTTGCCTTTTTTGGGACTGACAAGGACTTTCCCCCTCATTGCCAGACTGGCCAGGGTTATTTTTGCCTTTCCCATAGCAGCCCAGCAACCTAGTGGGCTGGTTAGAAGGCAAGGGTGAAGTTCAAGTTGTTGCAACTTGACAGGTGTCCAGTGCAGATACTTGTTCGACGGGGGTTTGCTAAACTGGAATCTGAAGTGGAGTTAGAAGCAGCAGCTGGGGAACAGGGCTGGGGTTCCTACTGTATGGCACAGGGAAGAGACAACTCTTTTTTCCCCGGCCCCTCAAGGACAGATGCATCCCAGCAATGGGTTAGGACAAGATGTGGAGAGGTGAGGGGAAAAGGGGACTGACAGCAGTCCTCCACGAGGTGGAACAGAATATGGAGGAAAGGATGATCTGCACTGGGCAATATATTGCTGGATAGCTCCCAGATGAGTTAAATTAATAAAGTTGCAGCCTAGTTAAACCACATCCCATGGGCCTTGTTTGTCCCAGAAAGAAAATGCTCTTGGAAGCCAAGTAGAACCAAAGGGTCTATTCAAGACCCTGCTCTGGTAACAAAAAGGTCTGTAACTTCCTGCCCCCCTCGAGAATTCCTGTCAGAACAGAGCAGGCTCTCTCACAGGAAGGGAGCCAGAGAAGGGAGTATGGCCCGGGGACTGCTGGCTATTCTCAGCTACCAAAATGGCTCCTTGGTGGCCACTCTAGCCAACCATAGCCCCTACTTGAGACTGAATTGTTCCCAAGCAACCGCTAAAACTTGAGGAGTGCACAGATATTTTTAAAAGTCTAAGTAGCACTGTAACATAGCTGAGGATCTGGGTCAGAGTGCCTGTGGCTCCAGAACTCACCTTCTACACAACCTTCAGCCCCAGCCCCATTCCTAATGAGTGTCCACCCACCTCCGGAACTTTTATTTCTAATTGAGTCTAGAATTTATGGATGTGATCTCACTCAGATTGCATGGAATAAATTAAATGGTACTTTCTTCAAATACCTTCCAGTTGTAGATTTCAAGAAAGTCTTTTAAAGCATAAAGAAGAGCAGGACCCTCCCAAATAATGTATTCTGTTTCTATAATCAACACAGTGTAAACAGGAATCAGGTTACTGGGTCTAAAAGCAAGAAACAAAATTTGTAGTTAAATTTCTTTAGCTGTATCTACCACTCAAACTAAGTGTCAATCCACCAGCAATTAACTAGGACAGGAAAATTAAAAGGGTACAACTGTTGTGACATCTGCGTGCAAAAGCTGCTTCACTGGAAGTTAATGTCTCTGAGAAATAATGTCTGGCAAAGGAATGCAAGTAGGATCAGGCAGTTGGCTTGAAAATTTCTTCTATGTCTGACTGACTTCTCTTAGCTTACAAAGATATCTGAGCCAGAGGGGAATGTGCTCTAACTTTAACTTGAAAAAGGTGCCTGTACCAATGAATAATCTTTGAAAATACATCTGTAACAATATCATCTCATCTGCCCATTTCTTCTTTCCCCTTCTCACCATAACACAATTTAAAAGTTCCTAATGTCTAGGAATGGTCAGTCAAATTCTCTCTCAGAAACAAGGTAAGGGCAAAAGTTTCCCAATATAATTTCCTGGTCCAAATAAAACCTTGAGGGGCTTCAAAAGGAACAATAAACTTGACTAGTAATTTGAAAGGGGGAATTTGCCACAATTCCATCACAAAACCACTCTCTGAATCCAAAAGGTGAGAAACACTGAAGCTCTAACATGTAACCTTCACATCCCCATTTTTAACACAGTGGAGGTAAGTCTTGCCACAAAGGGTCAGATACTATAGTGTTGAAACTCAGACAGAATTAACAACATATAGAGCATGGAATGTTTCTTAAAGAGAACCTCTCATGCTAGCACCAAAGGGAGCACTAACTCCATAATTTGTAAGTCCCTGAGGCACACTACCTCCAAGATTTTAAAAGACGTATTCATAGCTTTGCCAAAAATTCCTAAGAAAGTACTGTCTGACTCTTACAAACCACTAACAAGAGAATGTTCAGGATGATTAGTAAATCATTCAGGATGATTAGTAAAATTAACTAAAATCAAAGAACAAGATGAAAGAACAGTTTGTCTTGCAAAGAAATGGAACAAGAGGGAAGATGTACAACAGCGACAGACAATAATGGATAAGTAGACTCCATACCCCAGAGCAGAATGTAGAAACTTGTGGTTCATTCCAACCCCATGAAAAATACAACCTACTCCTCGGTGATCACAGTTCTCTACCAATAGCTGAAATACACTGAGAAGTAATAATTGTTAATTCTCCTATATGGACAACAGACTGCCTCACCGTTTTTTTTAAAGTGTTTCTCCTCCCAGAGACAGGACAAGCTTCTACTGGAAGCAAGTGCAGGTTCACCCATCAGAAAAGATGGCTGCCTTGTTGCCTAGTTTGGAAATATATCCTTTTTTAAAAAGTCCGTGCGTGCGAATTAGATAACCCACATTAACACTGTTTAATTCTTCGCCCCTCTCTTATGACTAGACCACATGAAGATACTTGAGTATGATACTGCCAATAAGTTAACGAACCAGATCCTTTAGCTCAAGCTGTGGTGGCTCACACTTTTAGAACCAGAAGTCTCAAGTTCAAACCCCACATGTAACCAGGCCAGGGGCATCACATCAAATAGGATTGGTTTCCCAAAACCGGGTTGCCTGAAAGGTGAACTATTAAATCTCTGAAAATTTTTTATTTTTTTTTAATTGTAAAGTGAGGCTTTTAAGATGTATGAAAGATAATTCAAACCGCCCCCCCCCACCAGTTGTGTCAGATGTCTCCAAAATAGTAACACCTCCAAAAACACTAGTAACTTCAGCTCACAGAGTTACCTCTGGTTTGCACTAGACAACTTTGGGGATGATGAAAACTTGGACAACTGTGGCTGAAGTAAAGATGGAACATCCTCTTCCCCCATGCTTAGGGACTGGGAATACTGCAGCTCAGGTTTCAACCTACAGCTATGATGTTCTAGACCCTCTAAAGACTATCAAAATCCTCTTGCAGGTTGAGGTGTAGAGGAGGCAAGTTTGGATATTTCAAATGTAATGCTGAAAACACCGTTTATACACTTTGTAGTCGCTTTTAAACATCAAAGGCCTTCCTCTCTAGGGTATTCATATGAAGATGTTTCATTTACCAGGCTTCAAATGTGTTTCCACAGCAAGGAGGCTCATAAATGGTAATCAGACACCATTTGACTCATGGTGGGTAGTCCTTTATTGATTTTTTGTTTTTAGTATGCATTCCTTATTTGTGGGACTACTCAACTTGGATTGAACTAGAACTAGGTCCTGAAGGTGTTTATTCCCACAGAAACAACTGTGGGGAAATAAAATATATCCCAATACACTTCTGAATGATAAATCTGTAGTTCCCTATGAACTTCTGAAGATCAAGGAAGCGGCAAAGGACTTCCTCTTCCAACATAAATTTCATTCCTAGGGAAGTAACAAGTAGGATCCCCAAATGAATGTCACTGGGAGGGGTCACGATGTTTAGGGTATGATTGCTAAGTGGCCACGACAACTGAACAGGAAGAGAGCATCTTACACCATTTTCTGTGCTTTTGGGAGGAAGGGAATCAGAACTGGTACTAAGGGTATGTCTGCACTGCAGTCAGGAGGTGTGACTGTAGTACAGGTAGGCATACCTGATCTAGCTTACTAAAAACAGCAGTGAAGCCACAGTAACACAGGCAGTGGCACAGATCACTCTCTCAAATACAAGCCTGCATGGCACCCTGGATACATATTCAAGTGGCAAGCGCATGCCACTGAATCTTCACTGCTATTTTTAATGAGCTAGCCTGTTCAGCGCTAGCTTGTGTATATACCTACTGTGCTACCATCTCACCTCCTGACTGAAGTGCAGATATACCTTTAGTGGCTTTAGAATATCAAGATGGTGAGACCACCTTGACGATTTAGAAAGCCCCAACAGGCCACGGCTATTGTTCTTGCCAGTTATAACCATGTTTCTTAAGAAGACAGTCACTTTAGGCTCTGGATAGGAAGAATCTCCCCCACAAAACATATCAATCTCTCTTACTGAAAGACTGTGTCCCCTACCTGTTACCAACCAGACACAAGATAACAGACTGCATTCTCTCTGCATATCTGCTTAAATAGTAGGAAAGCTCATGTAAAAAATGGGAGGCTCTCTCATTTTTTCTGTATCCTCTTGAATTGACAGCACTCACTCATCTGAAGGGACCTTGGATAGTCTTCTCCAAATTACAGGAAAGGGCAACTAGTCACAGGAGATATATTCCTTGTTAGAAATTACTTTTCGTCATAGACTGCAAGTTACTTTGAGCTTTCAAACTCAGGGAATTTTGGACGGTTTCATATGATCAAGAGTTTAATTGCAATCCATTTCAGATAATTCACTTCACAAGGGAAGCATCTTCCCCAAAAATCTTTAGATTATGGGTAGGTGGCAGGGGGAAAATAATACAGTTATTTAGATGGTTGGTACCATCCCATCTAATTTTGCTTCCTCAGTAATCAGAGCCATTATAGGTGTTCATAGATATCCAGCTCTGATACCCAGAAAGATGGTTGTTTACACTCGTTAGCAATTCATTTTTAGAAGGATGGATAACTCATGGAATGTGCCACCAGGTGACCAAAAAAAGCACTAAAATGACAGTTTTGAAAGCAAAACAAAGAGGACAGGAATTAGTGTGATTGTGACTCCATTGGTCCAACGTAAAAAAAAAAAAAAAAAAAAAAGTACTAGGAAGTTGTCTGCAAAGGGAAGCTTTTTTCATGTAAGATGCAATTTATTTCCCCCACAAAAATTAGTAGCTTTTAATTTACAGTAAGAAATGAAAAACATTAGTAATCTATTTATTTTTCATGAAAGAAAGATTCTAGTATGGTTAAAGAAGAAATCCTTCCGACTCTTACCTCAGCTGCTGAAACAAAGGAGTCTGTTGATGCAATGCTCAGTGTATCTCGCAGACAGAAATCTTGTGCGTTATCCTTCACAGTTATATCGGTATCTTTATCTTAAAAATGAAAATAAATCAATTTACCAGTTTGTCATTTTCTTTGACAGTCTATTGATTTAGTTACAAGTCTTGAATTTAAATGGCATTTTTTAAGAAGGCCTTCCTTTTAACTTTGTAACAATAAGATCTCATACATCTTATATGTAAAAGTTGTTTAAGCAAATTTTGATATAATGAATGCATTGAAAACTTTGCAGTTTTAGTATCACATTTATTTTGTTGAGGTACCTAGGAAGCTACAGCATACAGCTGGAAGAGTAAAAAGTTACCAAATCAAACCCTTACTCTTCTCCCCAACACACGCAATATTTGGGTTTTGGTTTTTTTTCCAGTTTTTATTCGCAGGGTGGCTTTATACACACCAGCTTCTTTTGCCATATACGAGACTTCCAATGGAAAAAAACAGCAAGAAAGAGCCAAAGATGCTTTATGGGTTTTGTCCTCTCAGGCTCTTTTTCTCTCCTCAAACATCTACTACTTCACTAAACCAATTTAAATAATCAACTAAGACTTTAAACCTTACAAAATGTCAAACAACATTTTTTTTTTTTTTTTTTTTTATAATCAGGACATGTTATGTGTGGTATAGGTTTTTTTAAAAAGTAAGTTAATTTTAACAACTTTTAAAACAGCCAATGAGGTACATCCTGTGAGCTTCAAAATATAAAGAATCCTAGAAATACTTAATGCATCTTATTGCCTCAGGTTTTTATTTCCATTCATTTTTGTAATATTTTAAATATACATATCCTTCACAATTTTTTTATAACATGACCAATATTCAGTGTGATCTCAGTTGTACTGATCATTTAAAAAAGGAAGAAAGAAAAAGAAAACTATAATTCTAGTTAAACCAGTTGGCGGGGGGAAGGGGGGTTTTGGTTGGTTTTATTTTTTAAATTATCCCAATTCTGTAGTTTTTCCATTTCACTCAGCTTGGACAGTAACCAGAGTAAAATCAGTTTATTTTCTGGTTCTCATTCTCTTAAAAGGGAACTGCAAGGGAAAATTTAAACCTTCACCCACCTCTCCTATCTCCCCCAACCCTCTTCAGTGAAATAAACACATCCAGAAAAATTTCTAGCAGCATTATGATTTTTAAAACCTCCAACAAAGCCTATATTTTCCACTAACATCACATTCTATTAATCTGCAATACAAATCCTTTCAATTTGCATTTAACTTTTTTCAGATTTCAACAATTGCTGCACACACTGCCAGCGTATATGGTTTTGTTTTCATCATGCAGAAGCACTTTCACAGAAGGATTAGATTCATAAGTCATTAAGTCAAATCTTGGCTTGATGTACTTCATACTGCATTCTCAACAGAGCACAGGCATTTATCTTGGATTACTTTACCTTCAAACATTACACATGTGTTGCTAAAAAGTCTGTTTTATTTCCAGCAGTCAGCAACAACCAGCTACCCAATGTCATCCAGATCAGTTACTATGGTTATACTTTATAAAAAACACTATTATACAGCAAAGTGGCTGCATGCCAGTTTTACTGGAATGGTTTACTCATCAGTTGAAATGCTACAACCCACATGATCATTTCAGTAATTGTTATATATTTAGAATGGCAGCTCAACAATTATGCACTAGATATCAATAAATTAACAATATCAAACTAAACTGTCTTTGAGAAGACCCAAGGAAAATATATATATTAAAAGTCTGGACAAAAGCTTTCTTAGATATTGCTATACAGCATTCAGTCAGTCAGACTGAATCCAACTTTACATCATAATTTCACTATTATACATTGTGACAGGTTCCCCCGCCTGGGGTGCCACTTGATGTACTGGGGTACCACTGAGCCTGCCTGTTCCACCAGCCTGGGTTCCCTCACCCTGTCCTGCTGACCCAGGCCCTCAAGCCTCCTCCAGCACACACACAGGTAGGGCCACACCCAGCTGCAGAAAGACATGGACACTGAGATCACCTGTGAGTGGGAAAACTCAGCCTGGGAACTGTCCAGAACTCATGTGCACACCCCCTATGTAATACACAAGTGTAAATCCAAAATTGTATTGTCCTGCACAGAAAACTGTACAGCGTAAGCTCATGAAATTCGCTCCTTTCCTCAATGTGGCGGAAGATATGCACAGCTTTCTGCCCCTCAGTTATGAATTGCACGAACTGGTTTATAGAAAACAAACACAAGCTTATTAACTACATAGGATAGATTTTAAGTGACTATAAGGGATAGCAAACAGATCAAAGCAGATTACTGAGCGAACACGCAAACTAAGCATAATACACTAAAGAAACTGGCAACAAGTAGTAATTTCTCACCCTAAATGTTGTTTTAAGCAGGTTGCAGAGTTTCTTGTAGACAAACCCTTCTTACTTGCAGCTTAGAACTCCAGATATTCCTTTCACAGGCCAGACACCTTCTTGCCTGGGTCCAGTGCTTTCTTCCCCAGATGAGTTTTAGGTGTTTTCAGCAGTCATCTTGGGCTGGGATTCAGTGAAGGAACTGACCTAGATTAACTCACTATCCTGCCTTAAATGGGATTTACATATGGCAGGAATCCTTTGTTTCCCAGTTTGATCCCCACTCCCTATTAGTGGAAAAATACTAGCAGGCCATGATGGAGTCCAGTACCAGGTGACATGATCACATGACCCTGCAGTGTCAAAGCAGCATCCCAGGAAGTGTCTCAGGAAGGAGAGAGATTAGCATCTTCAAGGTCCTATTGTTCTCCTTAATGGCCCCTTGACTAACCAGCCAGCCTGATTGCATTTGGTCTGGTGGGCATTCCACAGGTGCAAACACTTTTGCAATTGATACATAGTCCATATTGCTAATTTTAGATACAAAAATGATACAAGCACATAAATAGGAAAATCATATTCAGTAAATCATAACCTTTCCAATGATACCTCACATGACCCATCTTGCATAAAATACAACTTAGTCATGCTATATTCATATCACAACAATATCTCTATGAAGAATATGGGGCATAGTGTTACACACATATTAAAGCACTGATTGTCAGATACACAATTGAAAACAATTAGAGTGTTTTCTCTCTCTGCTAGCCTATCACTTCTTAAAGATAAGAAAACAAAACCATTACAACACCCAGGTGGATTGTCCAAGCATCAAGAAACAATCATATATTGTACTGGAAATTGGAGGGCTGGGACAGCAGAAGGCTTGTCTAGACTGGCAAGTTTTGTCGCCAAAAACTGCCTTTTGGTGACAAAACAGCAAGAGCATACACACTACAATGGGACTTCTGTCACGAAAAACGCCCAGTTTTGGCGACAAAAAACTTGTCTTTCCCCTCCCTTTATTGTCAACAAAGAGCCAGTGTAGACACTGCTAATTGTTTTGTCGACAGAACTCGCTTCCGCCAGTATCCCACGTCTGCCCTGGTTGCTCTGCTCAGTGTTTTGATCTCTGCTGCCCTACAGGCATGCGCCCCTCCCCTTTCAAAGCTCAGAGAAGTATCTGTGTGCTGCTCCGTTTGGGGAGCAAACAAAGAGCAAATCATTAGAATGCTCCTGTTCTGCCCTGCGCTAGGAACACAGCAGCAGGCAGACTGCTGTGCTGCTTTGCCATGCTTCAGCACGGAGAGCTCACAGAGCTACTCATGATGCTGCTCTTGGCAGTTGAGGGGGCTGTGGGAGAACTTGGAGAGAATCCCAAGATGCGCACCGATCAGCTCTTCCTTCCCACAAACACTGCACTGTGGGATACATACCCATGGTGCATTGCTCACCCTGTCGATGATGGTGTCCCCAATGTAGACATGATCTGTCGACAGAGGGAGCAAGCGTGAACACCCTTTCGCGAAATTTGTTTTGTTAACTTTTGGGTGTCGACATAAGTTTTGTCAACAAAACTTGGTAGGATAGACAAGCCCAGCGGTTCTCAGACTCAACTGTAGATCACTGGTGGCCTGCAAAGCACTAGCTGGAAGTCTACAGAAAGCAGGCTGGTAAAACGATACTGCCTCCTCATTTCTAGCTCATAATTTGCATTAATACCCTTCTAAAAATACATTAAATGCTTTTTTTATTACTTTTCCACATAAGCAACTGATATAGCTGTAAAACGGATGTTAAAGACAGGGCTGCATGTAGATGTAGTTTGGCTGAAGAATTTTCCATAGAATTGATCCTTACCACAGAACTGTGTTCCATAATCTAAACTTTCAGTTTAAAAATAGTTTCTATCCCTCACAGTTGTAAAGAAAACCTCTAAATCAGTGGTTCTCAACCAGAGGTACGGGTACCTCTGGGAGTACGTAGAGGTCTTCAATGGGTACATCAACTCATCTAGGTATCTGCCAAGTTTTACAAGTAGTTACATAAAAAATAATAGCAAAGTCAGTAGAAACTAAAATTTCATGCAGATAATAACTTGTTTATACTGCTCTATATACTATACACTGAAATGTAAGTACAATATTTATATTCCAATCAATTTATTTTATAATTATATGGTAAAAATGAGAAAGTAAGCAATTTTTCAGTAATAGTGTGCTGTGACATTTGTATATTTAGATTTTGTATGCAAGTCGTTTTTAAGTGAGGTGAAATTTGGGGTACGCAAGACAAATCAGACTCCTGAAAGGGGTATAGTAGTCTGGAAAGGTTGAGAACTACTGCTCTAAATCATAAGCTAACTGCAAGCCAAGTCAGTATTATCTTCCAGATCTTCCTGAGTCTGCAGACAGACTGTTACAATTGGTCTAAGAGATGTGAACTGCCACATTCACCTCCGTGAGGTGAACTCTAAAACCTCTGCTGACATTGCAAGTGTTAACATTATCCATTTCACAGCTGATCCCTTTAACAGAAACACCTAGATAGGGCCCGATTCTCATTTACACAAAGATCTGGGTAAAGCAGCCTTTGTGTAAATAAGGATCAGGCTAGGTCTAACACTAAAAAGTTAAGCCAACTTAACCCCGGTGTAGATGGCAGTAGGTTGAGAGAAGAATCCAACTCTCGGGGAGGTGGATTAACTATAGTGACAGGAGAACCCCTCCCCTCGCTGTAGTGAGTGGCTACACTTACATCGCCATAGCAGTGCAGCTGCAGCACTGAAGCTGTGCCACTGTAATAGTGTAAGTGTAAATATAGCCTAAGGCAGCATTTCTCAAATGCGGCCACCATGACCACATGCAGCCACCAGGGGCTTTTCTTGCGGCCACAGCCTCCTGGGCTGTGATTTGGGGGGAGGCAGGCAAAGCAGTTGCCCCTCTCCCAGGGCCGCCAGCAGGGGTTCAGCTCTGCATGCCTCCGGAGATACAAATGCTGGAGATGCAGGGAGTTGGTGAATCCCCCACTTTCCTGTGGGGGGGAGGGAGGGGAAGGGCAGGCTTTGGTCCCAGGGCTTCAGGCTCCATCCATGTGGCTCCAGCCCCAGGCTCACCACCCTCACCATCGTCCTTTGCCCTGCTGCCTCCTACCCATCTCCCCATCCAGGGCTTAATTTGTCCCAGGGCTTGCCGGGGCTGAATAAGTCTGTTATGAAAAGTGATATTAACAAACATACAAATATCACTTTTCACAGCAGCATACTTACTAGCCAATGAGTCTTAAAAAAAAAAAAGGCAATGAAAAAAGCAAAAGAAACAGCAACAAAAAGACAAGAACACGCAAAGCATCTTATTTGCGTTTCTATTCTGTTTAGGTCCAGTAATGACTAGAGCAAGGGTAGGCAATCTATGGCACGTGTACCAAAGGCAACACACAAGCTGATTTTCAGTGGCACTCACACTGCCCGGGTCCTGGCCACTTTACATACATCAACAGTTTAGTAATATATTATAGACTTATAGAAAGAGACCTTCTAAAAATGTTAAAATGTATTACTGGCACGCAAAATCTTAAATTAGAGTGAATAAATGAAGACTCGGCACACCACTTCTGAAAGGTTGCCGACCCCTGGATTAGAGACAGACGTACATTATTTTTATTTGGTGACACTCTGAGGTCACCAAAAAATTTGTTGTGAGACTCCCTGGCCTAAGGCCTGCTATATGTTTATCTCATAATCCTATAAGACAGGGGTAGGCAACCTTTCAGAAGTGGTGTGCCGAGTCTTCATTTATACACTTTAATTTAAGGTTTCACGTGCCGGTAGTACATTTTAACATTTTTTATACGGTCTCTCTCTGTAAGTCTATATTATATAACTAAACTATTGTTGTATGTAAAGTAATCAAGGTTTTCAAAATGTTTAAGAATCTTCATTTAAAATTAAATTAAAATGCTGATCTTATGCCGCCAGCCTGCTCAGCCCACTTCCAGCCTGGGGTTCTGTTCACCTAGGCCGGCAGCGGGCTGAGCAGGGCCTGTGGCCGGGATGCCGGCTTGCAAGGGGCCGGCAGCCGGGACCCCAGACTTGCGGGGAGCAGGGGGGTTCAGGGCAGAGGGCTGGGGTGTGTATGGAGGTGCAGGGCAGAAGGCTTGGTTTGGGGGGGTTCAGGGCAGAAGGCTGGGGTGCTCAGCTCGTGGGGGTGCTTCCAGCCCCCTGCCCTGAGCAGCTCATGGCAGGGGGCTGGAAGGGATATGCCCTGTTCCACTCCCTTTCCCAAGGCCCCGTCCCTACCTCTTCTCTGCCTCCTCTACGGAGCAGGGAGCACGCTGCGGCTCGGCTCTGCTCCGCTCCCCCTTCCCCTTGCAAGGGTCAACAGCTGATCGGCGCAGGGAAGGAGAAGAAGAGGGGCAGGAAAGCACCATGCTGGGGGAAGAAGCGGGGGAAGGGGAAAGCTTGGCTGCCGCAGGACCAAGCTTCTGCCCCCGCAGGGGAGAGCGGTGGGCAGGGGGGAGGGGGCTGAGGGCTGGGACCCCCCCACACCGCTCTCCCCTGTGGAGGCAGAAGCCTGGTCCTGTGGCAGCCAAGCTTCCCCCGCTTCTTCCCCCAGCGTGGTGCTTTCCTGCCCCTCCTCCCCCTCTCACCGGGCAGGCAGCAGCGTGCCACTTAAAATTGGCTTGTGTGCTGTATTTTGCACGTGTGCCGTAGGTTGCTGACCTCTGCTATAAGGTCTCCCGTATCGTCTCAGTGGTAAAAGCTGCAAATGCACCTTTACCCTGCTGCCAAAACCTCCCCTTAGTCTCGTGAGGTTGAGATGTAAACTATGTAATCATGAGTCAATACAAAAATCTTCAGCACTTTGAAAACTACAAATTTTAATCTTGAAATTAAATTACGTAGATCATGTCTCATCACAACATGGGGGCCACTGAATTGATTAAATATGAACATTTATAAACACAACTTATTAAAAATGGTTCCTGTTGTAAATGAAACAGCCAGAGAATTTTCAGTTTGCTGCACCACATTCCCATGGACTCTAGAGACTTGGCTGCAGAGTTTAGGCCTGGCTTGCTGTAGCGTACATGGGGCTCTGGTTATGGAATTTTGAATAGATGGGGAAATAGTCTGCGCAACTTGGAAGCAGTGTCAGAAGCCAATCCTTCTGTTATAATGGAGTTCACGGGTCATAGGATTATAACACCAAACCAATTCAAAAGGAAAGTATTAACTACTAAGTGATAGAAAATTAAGTCTTCTGGAAAGTGACATACATCCACTCAAAAATCAGACTTTACAAACCAAAAAAAAACCTGCTTGGTCAGATATTCCTGGCTTCCTATTGCTGCTCTGAACCTCCAAAACTCCATCAGCTAAGCAGGTGCTTAACACTTTCAACACACTACAGGAAGGGTACATTCTGAAAATTTTAGGGTAAAAATTAAATTACAGCTGAAGTGTACACTGTGAAAGTATTACAAGAATATTCCTAGATATGAGTACACGAGAAAAGACAGTAGCACAACGAGAGTCTAAGAATGAACAGCTGCTTGAAGAACGTACTAACTACAGACCACATTTGCTGGTAAACTAGTCCTAAGTTCTCCAATAGCTTTAGTTTAATATCTTAAGAAAGTAATGCTAGTTAGTTTATATGCTTCCAACATATTACTATTTTAGAAGCAATAGCTTTTTTGAGATCATGTCTTTGTAAAGAGGATGATGTAGAATTAGCAGATATTCTGATGACAAAAGTAATGACTATAAAAGCATATTGATCTTCTTGTCAAAGTGCTCTGAAATTTAAAGTTGACTTAAAACTAGAATAAAGGCTATTGAAAATTCTAAAGAAATGGAACATGGCCTGAGTTTATAAATCCATGCTTCGTTTCATGTGGGATTTTGCAAACATTTGTCAATTTGGAAAAAAAGTGTTTTAAAAAGCTTTAATGGTTACAAGTTATTGTAGAATCTGCCTTATGTCTATGTACTTATATGGCCCTGTAACAGCGTGAGCACTTCCATGCACTGGAACACTGACACATCATACTCTCAAAAGAGAAGGGGCCTGGACTCTTCATGGGTAGCTCCGGCTCCAATTAACAGAGTCCTCTCAACATCCAGATGGGTAACAGGTCCCATAATGAGACTGCAAAGTATTTAAAAATATAAACATCTTTTCTCAGCCCCCACTCTGTATAAGAAATGGGGAAGAATGGTTCATAAGGTGTTTGGGGATGTTATTTTTGTGTATGTATTAGTGCATAAAGAGCTTTCTGCAGGTCAGAGAGACACAGCTTTGTATTTAGTTCTGAATGCCACGAGGCTTGTTGCTATCATCTGTAGTGTCAAGTTGCATAGTTTAAGTCTCTTGCTGAAAGTTCTGTGACTTGAACTCATAATTTAGTCCTCTTGGCTTCTCAGTTTCATAGTTCCAATGGAATATAGTTGCAGTGATAAGTTACAGGAGGTGGGATGGGGAGCTGATAAGTAACTATAGCCAATCCCTTGGATGACTCTGAAGATCCAGACAGAAACCTTATAATGGACTTTATTCAATGGGAAGCCAGTGCAGAGAGTGGGAGGTGAGTAGAGAGATTGGAGCTGATGCACTCACAGTGAAGTATGTGGCTAAACAGACTGGCTGCTCTTTTGTATCAGTCAACTTTCTCATGTGTAGCTTCACACCTAGAAATGAGCTGCAATAATCAAACCTTGAAGTCACAAATGGATTACTTTCAGAGTGGTAGCCATGTTAGTCTGTATCAGCAAAAACAACGAGGAGTCCTTGTGGCACCTTGGAGACTACTTAGCGATTACTGTAACAAGATCCAATTTCAACAGAATGGGGCACAGCATTCTAGCCAGTCACAAATTAAATGGTCGTTATTACCATAGCTCTTTGGGCATCCAATGTCACTTAGGAGCCCAAAAAAATCCCAAAGCTAGCTTTAACTTCATTTACCTTTGTCAACAATCATGATTCAAACACAGCTCCGGGGAGTTTTAATCAAGGTGTTAAGTAAATGTTTGGAAAAAATTAATCAGTCCTGTCAAGTAGGAACTGGCTATTGGTGCATTCAAGTTAAAATTGCCAAGATTCACCTATAAACTGGTCAACTTCACTTCAAAAGTCATATTTGCCTGAGAGAAAAAGTTTGTGAATCTTCAGTAGATATCCCCTGAAGATGAAGCCATGTAACAATAATCAAAAACAAACAAGGATTTAGCAGAGTTGCCAATGGGATTATTTTAAGTAACCACTATTATCTGCATGTATTATCTAAATTTTATTTCTCTAAGAGTACATTCATCACCAGCACAGCATCCCTTTGCAGCCCACCAGAGTCCTCAGAGAAAATCACTAGTCTCCAAGTTATATCCTCCTCACAAATAGCCCATTTAGTTGACAAAGTTCCAGTTGTTAGCACAAAAGAAGGGCAAGAGACTCAAATCTTGCCCCCTTGACAGTTCGCTCAACCTGGCTGTCACACCAGTTACCAAATACAGCTACATTCTTCATGGTTTAAAGCTTAAAAAAAAAAAAATCTTATGTTTGATATTTTAAATTGACGTGTAATTACATTTTAGCTCCTTGGACAAATTACCAATATCTACAAATAAAGATAAAATAGCAGTATTTCTTTTAGGTTATTTAAATATTTAACCTAAAACTAAAACCTCAAAATAAGACCAAACCACCACAATAGTTTGGCCCATCTCCTTGATTATTCAGAGAACCATATTCAGTAAACGAACCTGATCACACTCCCACATAGATTAAATATGATCTTGTACCTTTTCTTTATCTGTTACTGATTAACTCTGCTTGACCTATATAACAAGTTTTATTGAAATTGGTAATTTGTGGTCCATACACAATGAGGCCTTTTAGGGTCTCACTTTTCCTTCGATTGTTTTGAAAATTACATTTGTTTGTTCACACCTGCACGTTATAAGATTCTACCAATGACTCTCAATAAGACTTCTTGCTCTTATGGTATACTTATGTGTAACCAATATTTGTGATATTTTCTCTTATGTTTGCATAGTAAATTAATGTCCAAAAGTTAGTCTTGTATGTGTTCAGTGCCATAATCTCTGAATAATAAAAATTCTTTGTACTATGCTGTCTTGAAGTTAATCATGCTGAACTTCTGTGAAGAAGCTCAATGGCAGAATTTAGACATTTATACCTTTCCTTTGCCTCCTGCACAATTTTAAATGTATGAAAGAGTGAGTAGTGGAGCTATTAAAACATATTACAAACAGGAATAGTTCTTGGAATAACAGCATCTTACTCATTTGTTGAGCTCAGGCAACACGGTAAATGCTTTGCGTTTGTTTGTTTAGTGCCATTAACATTCCACTTTGCTACTCTGTCATCACACAATCAAATTTGGAATTTAACACTGGTAAACCCAAATTAAGCTATACTAAACCTCTAAATTAGTTGCTGTCCGACATATTCTTGCACTCCAAGAGGAAGTACATCATAAAATAACTTCTTAGTTATTGCCTCCCAATACCAGTGAGTGAATTCTTAGTCCTGCTTTCAAATTGCCAGCATGTTTTTATTTCATAAAAGATCCTGTTCCCTTCACAAGCTTTAAGTCACATTTAAAACATTTATGTAGGTAGACAATGTCCATATGCTGCTTTTTTCCTCTGCTAGGCCCTGAAGCCAACAATCAGTGGGTCCTGTCTGATTTTAGACTAATGTTCTTAAATCCCAATCCAAAAATTCCAGTACATCTACTGAAGAATTTGACTGGCTTTTGGCCATCCCATTTGTTTTGAAGCCTAATAATTCATGTATCATTTGGCTTCTATACTTAAATTTGATTTGATTAAATAAAGCAGAGATTTGGCATCTGTGTTTGTCTAATTCCTTCACAGTTAATTCAAATAGATTGTCAACATAGCTTATTCTTGTTTCTTCCTTCCTTCTCTGCATTCTGTTTTCCTGTAGCCTAGAAATCATCAAATCTATTTTGGCCACAGCAAACTCTACTTTGGATTCCAGGAATACTTTTCAAAAAAATCTAGGCTGTCAATTGGGAATTTTATAACACAGAGTGCCATGATAACTTCCAGATATTACATAATCGTCTGATTCAGATGTCACTGCCTTTTCTTAGCTGTTCTTTTCATATTTAAAAACAGGCTTTGGAATCCAGTCCCTCCTCTACTTTTGTGCAGAACTGTTTCTCAGCAATTATGAAGTGATCTGTCCACTCAAATTCAGTCTGATAGCACGTTAATTAATGTATTCAGATACAGAGCTCACTAAAAAAGTAGTTTTGGAGGGGAAGAGGGAGGAAGATTAATTACAGGGCTTCCTCTCAGAGAAACTTAATTTCCCCCCTAGGGTTAACTCCCATCCTCCTCCAGTTCCCAGTCTCACTCTCCCACAAGGGAGGCCCGAGATTTTAGGTAGTGAATCCTTCTCACCAGGCTTGAAGTTCAAAGGTCTTCTCATCCCTAAGGCAAGGTACTAAGCATGTAATGGGACTATTCTCATGATTAAAGTTATGCACTTGCATAAGTACCTTACTGAATCCGGGTATTAATCTGGACCACCTATTGTTCCTGTGTTAAGCAGCTCTCTACCACCTTCCTGGAGCTCTGCTGTGCTGCCCCAGGTAGATAAGCAGACAAGGAGGGGAAATCAGTAACATAGAGGCATAGTAATGACGAGAACCTGCTAGTAACTACTCAGTACTTTGAAAGCTTTTTTAAAACAGAATGTCCTGGGATTTTTATCTTTTGAAAAAGGAAGAGAGGTAGATTAACATCCAAGAATTTTTAACTCATTTCTGGAGACTACAAGAGCACAGCCCCACAGAATATGCTCACTCATTGAGGCATGGGCTCCAGCCAGCAATATGCTAGCAATATTTTAAAATAAGGAGAGAAGCGTTTGCAAAAACCCTTTGCCACTGCTAAATCTTATATCACAGTGGCATACAGGCTTCCTGAAGTAAGTAGTGAGGGCCAAGGGAATATATTTGGTTTATTTCCAATTTAACGAAAGATACACTGTCCATCATAACCAAGAGGGTAGATTACATCACTTGGCAAACAAATCTATTTTAAGCACGTATTCAGTTCTGAAAAATATATTATGTTTATACCGTCTGCAAAGTCTGATTTCATGGAGCATGTACTTTAAGAATCTAATTCAGCAAAGCTCATGGTTAACTTTAAGACACGTGACTTAAACATGCTCAAGTAGTTTGCTGAATTGGGGCCTGAATGCATTGCACTTTCTCACAAGAATAATAGGGAGTGAGGCAAGCCTCTCCAACACATGTATTGAACGAAGGAGGGTTCTTTCTCTAGCACCCTACTTCATTCCATCTACACTTGTGCACTGAATGACAGGGTTAAAATTTTTTTTGCCCCAGCAAAAATTCCTGTCATCTTAATTAAGCAAGCATACAGGGCTACAACAATGTTGTGAAATTTTTATTTAACTTATTAAACAAATGAATGCACAGGCAAAAAGTACATTAAATAACTTGCAATCTGATCAAATCAAAATGGATTAATCCCAGACGACTGAAATAGACATATCCGAACTACAAACAATTTGTGCTGCATTTCAGCTTTCTTCTCACACGCAATAAATAGCTAAATATTTTGCGCCTATAATAAATAAATTATATATATATATAATGACAGCTTTTACCCCCTCTGTTGTCTTTGTTCTTAACATAACATGTTTTTATTCTGACTTTCCAGAATGACAAATTCGCCCCGAGCAGAGATTAGAAAAGCCTGAAAAGTGAAAGTTTGAGAAAGTTATAAGTAAAGAAAGAAGCCCTTTAGAATGGAAACATTTAAGCAAGCTCAACTATATATATTACTATTTTAGAAGTAATAGCTTTTTTGAGATCATTATGTCTTTGTAAAGAGGATGATGTAGCTATCTTTAGAAATCTCACATTGGTACCTTCTTTGCGTTTTGTCAAATCTGCAAGAAAAGTGTTCTTAAATTGAACAACATATGCTGGGTCGTCATCCAAGACTCCCATTACACAACATATATGTCAGAATGTGGCTAAAACCACAGAGCAGGAGACATTGAACTCCTTGGGGGAGAATTGTGTCACAAATTTAATAATGCTTTTTAAAAAAGAAAACGAGTGCCATCAACATGGAAGCATGTCCTCTGGAATGGTGGCCGAAGCATGAAGTGGCATACAAGGGTTTAGCATACCTGGAACATAAATACCTTGTAACGCAAGCTACAGCAGTGCCATGTGAACACCTGTTCTCACTTTCAGGTGACATTGTAAATAAAAAGCAGCAGCATTATCTCCCGTAAATGTAAACAAGCTTGTTTGTTTTAGTGATTGGCTGAACAAGAAATAGGACTGAGTGGACTTGTACAACTGTAAATTGCACTTTTATGATAAAGAGATTGCACTACAATATTTGCCTGAGGTGAACTGAAAAATACTATTTCTTTTGTTTCTCTTTTTTACAGTCTAATATTTGTAATCAATAATAATATTAAGTGTGCACTGTGCACCTGGTATTCTATGTTGTAACTGAAATCAATATATTTGAAAATGTAGAAAGCATCCAAAAATATTTATAATAAATTTAAATTGGTAGTCTATTATTGTTTAACAGTGCAATTAAAACTGTGATAGTGATTTTTTTAATTTAATTAATTTGTTTTGAGTTAATTGCTTGAGTTAACTGCGATTGACAGCCCTACTATTTAGATTTAATTCTTTTGACAAATAGATTCTAAAAGCACCAACAATATATGAAGCACTGAAGGATTATGAGAAAATATGTACAATTTGTAAAATCTTTTTCCCCTATACAAAAACATACAGGAAAAATAGATAAAAAAGGTAAAATTATTTACATAAATTACAATGTAATGGCTACTGCTGCTAAGTAGTAATGGTAAGAATCAGAAAAGGTTACTAACCATGAATAGTTTAAATCACAGGTTCTCAAACTTCATTGCATCGCGACCCCCTTCTGACAAGAAAAATTACTACACGACCCCAGGATGGGGAACTGAAACCTAAGCCTTCCCGAGCCTCACTGCCCCGCATGGGGGCCAAAGCCAAAAAGCCCCACCACCTAGGGCAGGGAGCCAAAGCAGAATCCCAAGGGTTTCAGCCCCAGGTGGGGGGCCTGAAACCTGAGCCCCGCCACCCTGGACTGATGCCCTCAGGATTCGGCCCTGAGGAGTGGGGCTCGGACTTCAACCCCAGCAAGTTTTTTTTGCCAGCCCTGGTGTCCCCATTAAAATGGGGTTGCGACCCACTTAGGGGTCCCAACCCACAGTTTGAGAACTGCTGGTTTAAATCATTCCATACAAGGTTCCGTATTATACATTCACATCAGGGAAGATTCACACATCACATTCATAACACTTTACAGGAAGATTGTGCATTTAAGGTCTGATCTGACTCCCACTGACCTCTATGATAGGCAGATCAGGCCCTTTGTCCTGGCTTGGGACAATTTTTATAGTAAGGTTGCAAGTATAAAACCAAGTGGAAGTTAAGTGCACCCATAGATTTCTCTCACGAGGTTTATTGAGGTCAGATTCCCTGACAAGGGAGAAGACAGGAATTAGTGTCTGTCAGTCTCCAACCTTCTCCATTCTGTTCTACCCCTCCCTGATCCTTCCCCAAAAAGCTACAACAAAAATTAACTTGAGAAAATTGGATCCAATCATCATGTCATTCTATTTAATATCTTTAAATATCAGACTATACGGTATAGTGACTAGCCATATCCAACATCAAAATAAGTTACATCAGATAATGATTTTGTCTTCTATATGTAAAGAAAATCTTGAACAAAAATATTTGCCACAATAAATCCTGTCAGGTTACTCCACAAGAAATGCCATAACTTTTCTGAAACAATATTTTTTAGTTTGACTGGAGAGACTGAAACATTCTTCTCAAGTTAAAACTGGCTGTTCAGACCATGAATTTAAGATACCAACAAAAAAATCATAGCAACAACATAGCTAGCCGGCACTACCTATCAAAATGCTTTATTGGTTGTTTTCCCAGCATAAATAAAATTCATAATAAATTGACATTCTTTTGACAATCATATTAAACTGACAAACTCTCCTCAAGGGAGCTACAGAATGAACATTTGAAAAAAATACAGTTACTTGGAACAGACACTTAGTAAACAATTAATAAATTTGACACAAACAATGGAACATCAATTTTTAAAAAGTCTGTCTTAGAAATGAAGTCTTTTAAATGTGTTTAATCACAACTATAATTAAACAGATTAAAAGATACCATATTAACTCAGCCCTTAGAAAATTACTACTTTGTAATCAATGTTTAAAACTTGAGTTTGAAGGAAAGAAGAAGTTACAAGTAAACTGACACAACAGCTGATATGCATGGGAACCTTGTGCCAAAGGAAATTTATATGACTGATTTCAGGCCTCGAAATGTAACATCCACACCCCTTTCTGCTTTATGAGTTACGGTAACAGGTGTAAAAAAACATGCCAGAAAGCTAACTTTGACCTAAATTTAAACTCCCATGTTACTAAGAGCTATATTTAGTGGTTATAGAATATCAGCAGGGTTAACAGATGAAAAGTACTGCCCCCTGGCGATGTTCAAAGTTAAAGCTAACAAATACAAGATTTGTTTTGCATTAAGTAATTGGCAATTACCCATTTTAGATCAGGAGGCCTTTGAGTCAGGGACATATCTTTGTCCATCGCTGTGAAAATCCCCCCCCAAATTTGGCAAAGTTATAAGCCTTTGAAATAACTACAGTTCACACATGATCAAACTTAATAGGGTTGACAGAGAAAATCTCCTAAGGTTCCATCCACACTGGCATGCTTCAGCTCACGGCTGGGCAGGATTTTCCCTGCAATGGCAGCTCTGAGCTGCTGTGGCCTGGGCCAGGACTGGGTCCTGAGAACAGGGGGACAGCATTTCCTCTACTTTTTGTGCCCCCTAGCTGATGCCCAGGAAGGAGAGAGGAAGCTGCCTGATTCAAATGCAAAGGGGAGAAGAGACAGGGTTTTTTTGGAGGGAGGAGGGAAGAGAAGGGGAAAGGAAAGGGGGGTAGGACTGGTTGGGCATTAGACTGGGACCTGGGTAGGGGGAGACTGGGACTGGGTGGGAACTACTAGGGTGAGGGGAGACATCAGGAGGAGCCAGGATACAGGCAAAGAACTGATAACTGGCTGGGCAAAGAGAATAGGAAACCTGATTTGACTAGGAGCCCAGGGATCAAAACAGGGACTATGATCCGATGGAGAACGGGAAATGAGAAAGGGGCAAGAGGGAAGATGGGATGACACTGAGACAAGAAGCCTAAGGAGCCCAAAGTGAAATGGCTTGGTGAAGAGAATGGCAATAAGACAGGTTGGAAGGGACAGGGCAGAAGACTCCGTGCCTAGTACAGCACATTCCCCTTCAGAACCTCGAATGGAACCTAAAATTTCCTGAGTCTCATCATTCCTTTGTCAGCAAACATCTGTGAAAAGTCCTCTGGCAAAGGCTCTTTCTCATTCCCATCTAATACTAGTCTATCCAAGGATAATAGCCTATTAATGCTCTTTAGGGTGACCAGATGTCCCGATTTTATAGGGACAGTCCCGATTTTTGGGTCTTTTTCTTATACAGGCTCCTATTACCCCCCAGTCCCGTCCCCATTTTTCACACTTGCTGTCTGGTCACCCTAGTGCTCTTAGTTGCTCTACCAGCTCAAGTGGCAGAGGTCTCTATGTTGGTTCTAAAGGATCCACCCTGCCACGTGACAAAATAGTTTTTGTCAGTTGGCTTTTTAGAAAGCCTAGGAAACTGCACACACGCAAAAAAATTATGTTAAGGCTGCAAAGTCAAACACTCAAATGTTAGGAAATGCCAGAATTTAGGTTGCCTGTGCAACCTCAGTTTCGACCTCTTGTGCACTTGCATTAGGATATAGTTTTTCATTATATGATCACATACTACTTTTTCCTCCACGGGGCCTCTGCCTCATTCAGTGCACAGGACGGACGTGCCTCGGGGATAAATCAGGGCTGAGGCTGCTCTGTGAGACTCCTGCTTCATTTGTTACAGAAATTGGAAGGTGTATAGTGAATGAGGCAGGGGACTGAAGGAAGAAAAAGGACAGTCTCATACTTAAGACAGTTTAATGCTGCCCTGGAGAAATGGATTCTATCCTTGCCCTTGGCACAGAGTTCCTACATGACGCTAGGCATGTCACAAACTTTTCACAAGCTTTTCACTAATTATATGTTCTTCATTTTCTGAGTGTCTGACTTGAGATGCTGGGGTCTAATTTGCAGAAACACTGGGCTCTTGCAGCTGCAACTGAAGTCTATGGAAGCCAGGCCTAAATATATAAAGTGCTTTACAACCCTAAGTACTCTTGAAGTATCTCAAATTGGGCACCCAACATTAGTGGATACTTCTGACCATAACCTCTGTACCTCAAAGCTCCATCCATAATACGGGGATAATACTATCCTCTCACCTCATAGGGGTATTGTGAAGATTAATTAGTATTTGTGAAGCACTCGGATATTAGCGATGAGAACCATAGAAAAGCCCATGAGGAAATTAATAATACTGCCTTTAGAACAGGGTTTGAATAATGGGACTAAATAAATTCTGGGGCCACACACTGAACTATGCAAGTAACACAAAATACCAAATAGCTGCTCATTGAGCACCATCCATTCTGTGTACTGAATGAGGCAGGGGACTTGTGGAAAAATATAATATGAGCTCATGTAATTAAAGATTTATCACAGTGCATATCCAAAACAGGGCCAAATTAAGGTTCCAAAGATAAATTAGGAAATGGCAGAATTAAGGTTATGAGTGTTGGATTTTGCAACCTTAATAATGTTCTTTTAACCTAGTTTTTGCGTGTGTAATTATCTCTCTCTCTCTCACCCCCCCTCCTCCCATGGACCCCATCCAGGAGACTGTATGCCAATTTGAAGCCTAAACTGAATTTTTATAGCCTTTCCTACCTTCTGGGGAAGAGCACCCAATCATGGCTACTACAGGAGGCAGCAGAGTTCTTCCCCTCAGGAGCGGACACAAAATTTTGGGAAAAGAGGGGAAAGAAGCAGCAGTCAGTACCTTTTTCACAGGGAGGGAGAGCAACAGCAGAGCTGCTATGCTTTTTCTGCTAACTCCTCCCCTACTTGTGAAAAACGGGTCAGTCTGCTATCTGCTTTCCTGTCCTCCCATCTTCTTTGCTCCAACATTAAGCCTGGGAAGGAGAAGAGATGATGGAACCTTAAAAATGTTTGCAATGCTGTTGTAGGTGTTGGACACACACTGGAAGTGGGCAGGGGAGTTAACCCCCCTGAATCTTTTATTTAAATTTTTTTTTCGTGTCTGATAATTTTTGAAATTAACACTAATTCATGTGCAGGAAAGAAAGGGAACAGGACAGGTAAAGTGATGAGCAAGAGTGTGGGATTAACTTTCTCCCTTAAAAAAAAAAAAAAAAAAAAAAAGGCAGCTAAAATAGAAACACTCCTAATATTGCTCCAGTTCTTGTAGTTACCACAGGGGTGTTATGTGATCACAAATGGAAGGGGAGGTAATCCATAAGACAATTTTATGGAATTTATTAGGGATACAGGACAGATGTGTTTGTGGATAATTACAAAATTTCATCTCTTTCATTTTTTGTAGGTCTATGCCATGATTATTTTCTTGCAATCCTTGCACTCTCCCAAGTTCTAAATAAAATTTCAGGAATTATTGTTAGCAGTTCACAAAGTTCAAAGAACCCATATCAACCCATTATAAGTATCATCTTACCTAGCCAATTTAAATAGACTCATAAACTTTAAGGTCCATATATTCTTATTCTACAAATATTATAATATATTTTGGGGTTCAGAAATCCTGGAACATTGAGTAATATAAATATACCAGAAAAATACTCTTCCTGAGCCCATTTATAAAGATGGGTAAAGTTTGGAGATTGAACCAAATGACATGTAATTATACAAAGCCAGATAATGGGATAAAAATTGAATTCTGTAGTGTAGATGGTCCATTTACTGTTCAGTATATTTCTGTTTATTGGGTCTTTGGTTTTTTTTTTTTTTTTTTTTTTAACCGTCTGGATGATCATGTTAAGAATGATAAAAATATAAAGATAGAAGAACTCACCAATATCATTAGCTAGGGAAGAAGGATCAGATGCCCCAAGGGTTGCCTCAAACTCCTCCTGAAGACGATAAGCTCTTTGAAGCAAGGATTCAAGCTTATGAATGAATTCAGCACTAATGATATCCTGCAAGCAGAATTAAATTATACTGTACTCAACAGAAAATCACGTTTCTTTCTAAACTACTTCTTTTTAAAACACTAAAACTATTAAGTCTTCAAAGAGTTCACAGTACCCCATTAACTATGCAAAAAGTAAAAAAGTTCAACAGACATTGTCAAAGAGCTCAGGCATCTAAAATTCTTGCCCTACTGGGTACAGATGCACCTTATTAGGCATAAGTAAAATAAAACCAGCATTTAAAAAAAAAAATCTTTGTAAACTGAATGAAATTATCATTCCTGATATTTACTGCACTAGTGATGATGAACACCATGGTGATTGAGATTACTTTACTATCAGGCATTTTAGGACAGAGTTTTATGGGCAAGGGGAACAAAGTTTAATTGTATTATATTGTGCATGTTCACCAATTAGTCCTCCCTCCCAGGAGCCGTTTGTACTGAGCCCCTATCCCATCTCACAGAGTTTTTCTTTACGCTTAGGGAGGAAATGACCAATGGGTGTGCTGCAGAGAACTGGTTCAGGGAATGCCAATACACCTCTGATTGTGTGGTGGTTTGATAATATCTTCCAGGAGGAATGCTAATGGAGCAACAACTGTCTGTATGCCTTAAAACAGGCTAATGCTGGGGCAAAAGGGTGAGGTGGAGGAAAAAAAGAGAAAGTCCTCCAACTGCAGATATTCAGAAGAAGTCTCAGCAGCTGCAGTAGAAGCTGAGCTCTGTTACTCAAATATTTTCAGACATTTGGCTATGCTACAACTATATACTATAGTGTATATAATACTCACTTCTACACTCTCTTCTGCAATGGCATCTCCTGCTCCTAGTTTGATGGAACTACAATTTGCTTCATCTTCAGCCTGTCTGCTACGGAAAGTCAGTGCCTGCTCCCATCGACGTAGTGCCTCTTCAAAAAGCTCCATACCTACAGGAGATCATGAACACTTCCATTACATCAACAGAAATCCTCTGCAATCCTCCGGACATTTCACTGTCCACAACTAACCACACGCAAAAAATAAGATAAATTATAGTACACGTGGAAATGTTGTTTTAAGGAAATAATGTTGGAATTGCTAGTAATTTAATTAAGTTCATTACAAGAGGTAATTTATGATTAAAACAAAGCACATAGGAGTTCAGTAAAAATCTCTCTCCTACTTACAGAATTTTATATTAACTACCAATCTGTTAATGTAACAAACATATATTGTCTACTTCATCTTTTAAAATAAATGCATGTCATATCTGGGAAAGATTTCCCTTTCTAAATTAATTAAAATTAAAATGCTGGGTGAAAATTTTTGGCTGAACTTTTTTCAGCCAAAAAAAATAAAAATACAGATTTTTTTGATGCTGAAACATTTCATGAATGTACGTTGTTTTTGCCAAACTATATCAACAACAACAACAAAATTCTAAATGTTGAAAAGCAAAGTTTTAATTTTTCATTTCAAAACTACTTTTTGGTTTGAAATTTCTTTCAATGTTATCAAAAGTTAGTCGAAAACCTTTACAAATTGTCAAAAATTGGAACATTTCATATAATTTCATTCAACCCAAAACAAAATCTCTTGACTTTTTGATTTGTCAAATAATTTTGTTTTCAGTTCGACCCCAAATCATTTATTTATTAAGATTTTTTCAGAATTGCCAGTGGACCAAACAAATGTTATTCACACAGCTCTAATTAAAAATCTCAGTGCCTATCTTAATTCCAATTAATTAGTTTCTATAAACCTAATTTATTGGCTTTTGGTAAAATAAGAATTCATGGATATCTGTCTATAGGAGATACTTTGTCTAGCATAAGTAAAAAGACCAAGCTTTTAGGAGGCCTTGGAAGCATATCATGAAAATATTATGAAGGAGTCACTGGTAATCTGTTCAAATTTTAAAGCATCTGAAAGTGGCTAGCAAAAACACAGTACTGCAGCATACCACATATTATTATAACCTACCCATCAAGTATAAGTTTTCAGGTGTGGTCACTGGAATATTTACAAGTTTAATATCTTCATCTGCTTTGTCCCAGGAACTGGAATTGGCACAAGCACAACTGTGAGAGGAGGTGACACTTTGGACCTAAAAAAGTGAGGTGCTTTGTTAAACAAAGGGTACTTTAATAATAATTATTTCCTGGTGCAGTACACTACATAGCCCTTATAATAACTAGTTACTGTAACAGATTACATTTCAAAAAGCATAACAAAGTATTGGCTCTTTTCAGGCCAAGAGTAATGTTAATTGCTTTTCATGACACCACACTCAAGTATTAAAAATGATATAATAGAAGTGTTAATACTCAGTCTCACTAGGAAATTCAAATGCATGACAAAAATTAATCAGCAATAATCCATTACTACAACAAGAATATAATCAGCAATCTGTAATGGTTAGTTTTCCAAACTAAGTTTGACTGATTGAAAAACCATATGAAAAACCAAGTTTAAAAAATAAATCTTGATCTCTAGCCTCGTGTTTTATTGGATATTTTACACTAGGTTCACTAGGTACTACTGCTATACAGTGAAAAAAATTCCACTCTGATCTTTCTTTACCACCTAGAAGAAATGTGATCTCCAGGTACACTTGTTCTAGGGCATGGAATCTTGAGCGGTGCTGGAGGAAGGGGAAAGGCAGATCTATTTTTTGAAGCTTCATGCAGGGATTTGTCACTCTTCTTGAGGGGCCTCTTGCCTTTGTTTTGCTTGTATTTCTGCTTCTGGAGTTCCTGTACTTGGAGGAGGACTCCAAACCACTAGTACTAGATAAGAGTGCCACCTGATGGCTCCAGATAGGTCGAAGGGTAGCGGGAGGGAGCAGGATCCAAACAGGGCCTCGTGGAGAGCTCCATAAATTATCCCTGGATCCTGAATTCACGAGATTGCCTGGTACACAAAGGGAAAGTGCAGCAGATGCTGCACTTCGAGGGGACATGAGCTTCCCTGAAGGCACTACAGGCTGCTCTCTCATGGGTTGCTCAAAGCAAGGACCCAGGGGTAGGCCAGGCAAGGCTTAATGCCTGGATCTTTGGTCATAATAGATGCCCAAAATCATGGGGGAAACAAAGGATGGGGAATTCCCACCCCCGATTCCCAACTGACTAACACTAAAAACTAATTACAATATTTACGGATTCAAACAACAGAATGCTGAAGAAAACGGACACAGGAGTTTCCATCCCAGTGAATCCCAGATCCCAAGCAGCAGAAAAGGAATTGGAGAGGTGGTCAGTCTGCATGACCTTTTATGACATTGCTATTAAAGAATTTCTGGTCCCAGGAGCACCCACACCCACTGCGAATACCCATAGAGATCAGCACTCAAAGAAGAACAAGTCCTCTTCCCACTGCTCCGAGCTACCCAACACCAGGTTTGACCTCCTCTGAGCTGTGCTAGCACAAAAAAGTAAAAGACATGTCCAGAGGGAGATATACACAGTAAACAGAGGATTTATGAGAGCTCCTCCTCCACCTTCAAAGCTGTTCTCATGTGGAACTTAGCTCACTCCTACGTAGAAGATTAGCTAACCTTCACCACGCCTGGGTCTTTCTACTGTGCACCCAGCATCTCTAGCCTTCTGAGGCTGTGCAGCCCATACAGCCAGACATTTTCAGCTCAAGAGAATCATTGTGTGCATTCACGATAGGCAGTGAAAATTAAAGTTCAGCAGTTTATTCTGTTTACTGTATAACAGATCCTTAAGAACAGCTAATACTTACCGAGGCCAAACTTTGTACTGAACCAGAATATTTACTGAAAAGTCCTCCATTTGCATAAATACAAGACTGAGATCCTTTTTCTTTGGCTGAACTCAAAGAAAGAGTCAAGTTTTGTCTGCTACTGGAACAACTGGAACCTAATAAACAGAGAGACTAATTTTAAAAGCTTCTGCAACCAGAAACATTCATTATATCAGCAGGTGTCCAGCTCTGAATTTTATCTAATTATTCACTATGTCTCATGAGAACTTGAACCATTAATCTTATCTTCCGAATTTGATGTTTACATATAAAAGTATCAAAATACCTGCAAGAATGAGCATAATATTAAAACTATTTGCTCTTAAAAGATATCAAAAATACTTCTATCAATATTCAAGCTATCTTCAGAACTGTTGGAAACTTAGCAGTAACTATTTAGCTCTCAAAAAGCTTTTGATTAAAAGAGATTTTATTTTCAGAGATTATAATTAAAACATTAGCTTTCAGAGCAATGCCTGCCTGAGTTATTATAGTGTTCTAATTTTTGTTGTTATTCTTGTCTATTTTGTTATTTTCTTTAAATACATTAGAATTACACACAGTTTCCTTATTTCCAAAATTAAAGAAAAATCTGTCTTGAGTTTGATTACATAGTATTTAAAGGTTTATTTAAGAGAAGAAAAAAGGCTTCTTTGGTTCTCTCATGTACCTTTTTCTGATGCAGCTGTTTTAGTACATTCTAATACAAGATGGCCTGGCTCCCATGCTGACACTTTTGTGTTTTTCTTTCCACGTTTTCTTTTAAAATGATGGGCCAGAAAAATTACAGAAACTGCACTTACTGCTGTTACTACAAACAGCTTCTTCAACCCAGGGGAAAGTTTTACCTGAAATGAAATCATGAGTATGTCATCATTGCAGATTTAACACAAGCTCTGATTCAGGCATGGCCCCTAATTCCTTCTCCTGTCCACACACAAAACCCTTTAATCTGAGAACGGTGGCACTTTCAACCAAAGCTGCCTGGAGGTAACCCACCCGCTTTGCAATAAAGACAATCTAAATCACGTGTGTGCTGACAGTCCTTCAATGCCTTCCCACAATTCCCCCTGCATGCCCAGGATAGTCAAGGTCTTCCACAATTCACTGGGAAAGAATCAGAGCCGCTCAGCTTACTGCTGCACAACGAATTATGGGATATGCCCCAGATGACTTAATGACACACATGGGTGAGTTACTCCTGGCGGAATTCTGCATCCCTCCGCATACACAGAATTCATGCCTCCCGCAGATTTACTTGCTTCCTGCAGAAAAATGACTTCTGACACAGAAGCAAAGGGAAGGCACAAGAGTGGCCACGCGCCCTTCTCCGGCAGTGCAGGCAGGTTGGTTTGGGCACCCAGTAGAGACATAAATCATTGTTGGCGGGGGGGCGTCACTGCCCCTCTCGCTCTCTATTGCGGCACACTTGGCATGGAGGAGCAGGGCTTCAGCATGTTTCTGAGAAGGTAGGTGTGGGGCAGGCTCTGTCCCCTCAGTCAGAGCAGAATGTAGCAGCCCGCCTGCTTAGTGAATTGTTCCCATTGTCTTTGTGAATTCCCCCAGGAGTATAAAACAGGGGTAAAAGTTGTAAGGCTCCTTTACATTGCCAGTCTGGTGTAAAAAGGACAGTATGGTTTTATAAATGCTTATGGTGTTTCAGTGATTAGAACTGGTCTAAATTTTTGGACTGAAAAAAATGTGCTCCATTAACTGTTTGCTTCTGACCTCTCTGAAGATGGTCAATAGTCAATATAAATTGTGAGTTTGATTTCCCCAGCCCTCACTTGCCCTTCAGTTGCCTACGATGCAATACTGAGCATAAGGTTGCATATATTTGTTGACTAATAACTAGAAATAAAGGGTCAAACCTAGCTACATTACTATTAGGCAAGGGGGGCTGGGCATTTCCTCCAATGTTCCCCACTCTCATTCTCCATCCATTGTATTGTAGTTTAAATAAATTACTGAAGTAATTGAAACCAGAGAGATTATATTGTGTTATTTTGACAAATAAAATAGGCAGAATTTTTAATTTTTTGGTGCAGAATTCCCCAGGAGTAGTGAGTGCAGCACCAGTGAAGACACAGTAACTCAGTTATGGCTTTGCAGTGTGGCTTCTGACACCAGAGGTAGGCAATCCTGGGTGCCAGCCACCTGAGTGAAATCTTCACTAAAGATATAACCCTAGAGTTGGGATCTTTTTAAAGCATTATTACAATTTTACTGGCTACCTAAGGAATTGACACTGAAACTTTCACGTAAGCATTTTTAAATTTCAGTGACTGTCAAAGATACCATAGCTACTTTCCAAATTATTTACCTAACAGCTTTAAAAACAAACAAACAAACAAAAAAAACATGGAGGAACAGCAAAGTCCTCACTGGACTAATGTTTTTTGGATCTGCATCCCTCCTCTTTCCACGATTTATGAAACATAATTTATTCCTTTTTTTAGTTTGAAACACATGTATTTGGCTATCAGAGTGATATTTTACGTCTACATTTTTGTCTGGATATAGGCCACTTCCATTTGAAATTTTAACATTAAATTTTAAAGAAAACCCGACATTATAAATGCACAATAAAGCACAACTCTGCATTGGCAGAGAAATAAACTAGGTGATTAAATATAATAGCCTTAGACTGCATCTAAGTCTCTAACTTCTATCAATTTCTTCCATGAATCACTCTCTATATAATGTGATAAACAGTAATGTTCAGATACCAATGAGAAGCAGTCTAAATATGCAACAACTGGAATTAAAAATATTAACAAAACTTTGAAAATCTGAAGTGGCAAATAGTTCAGGAAAGTAAAGAAAAAAATTATTTAAATGGAAAATAAGGGGCCAGATCATAAGTAGTGGATTTATGCTGTTTTGGTGGTGGAGAGCAGAACACAGAAACCCAGCACTTTGGGGCTCCCACAGAGGGTGGGCATAGTGGTTTTACAGCATGCCCCTCCCTCAGAATAGGGGAATTTGAGCATCTCCGCCATCTGCCAATCCTCAGCTGTAGATTGCTTGGAGCTATAATTAGCCAGGTGTAATTTAAAGAAGCCCTAAAGTTGCAAATTACACTGCAGGCAAGGCCAGCCTTTAGCCAATCCCAGGGTAAGACAACTGGAAAGTGGTCTAGAGCCACCTCTGCCCCCTCATCCCCACCCTCACAGTGTATCTTGGCCAGAGCTGTAGATATAGTTTCAAGTCCAAGATTGAAAACACAAGTTTATGTAAATACTAGGGCTGTTGATTAGTTGCAGTTAAGTCACATGATTAAAAAAATTAATCACGATTAATTACAGTTTTAATCATGCTGTTAAACAACAGAATACCAATAGAAATTTATTAAATATTTTGGATGTTTTTCTACATTTTCAAATGTATTGATTTCAATTACAACACAGAATACAAAAGTGTACAGTACTCACTTGCTATTTTTATTACAAATATTTGCAATGTAAAAATGATAAAAGAAATAGTATTTTTCAATTCACCTCATACAAGTACCATAGTGCAATCTCTTTGTCATGAAAGCGCAACGTCAAATGTAGATTTTTGTTGTTACATAACTGCACTCAAAAACAAAACAATGTAAAACTTTAGAGCCTGCAAGTCCACTCAAAAATAAAACAATGTAAAACTTCAGAACCTACAATTCCCTCAGTCCTACTGCTTTTCAGCCAATTGCTCAGACAGACAAGTTTGTTTACATTTATGGGAGATAATGCTGCCCGTTTATTTATAATGTTACCTGAAAGTGAGAACAGATGTTCGCATGGCACTTTTGTAGCCGGCATTGCAAGGTATTTACACGCCAGATATGCTAAATATTCGTATGTCCCTTCATGTATGTCTCCTGGTCTATGGTTTTACCTGCATTCTGCCAGGTATTTCATGTTATAACAGTCTCGGATGATGACCCAGCACATGTTGCTCGTTTTAAGAACATTTTCACTGCTGATTTGACGAAATGCAAAGAAGGTACCACTGTGAGATTTCTAAAGTTAGCTACAGTACTCAACCCAAGATTTAAGAATCTGAAGTGCCTTCCAAAATCTGATCAGGATGGGGTGTGGCGCATGCTTTCAGAAGTCTTAAAAGAGCAACACACTGATGCGGAAACCCAAACCACCAAAAAAGAAAATCAACCGTCTACTGGTGGCATCTGACTCAGATGATGAAAATGAACAAGCGTTGATCTGCGCTGCTTTGGATCGTTATTGAGCAGAACACATCAGCAGCATGGACGCATGTCCTCTGCAATGGTGGTTGAAGAATGAAGGGACATCTGAATTTTTAGAGCATCTGGCATGTAAATATCTTGCTGGCTACAACAGTACCATGCAAATACTTGTTCTCACTTTCAGGTGACATTGTAAATAAGAAGCAGGCAGCATTATCTCCTGCAAACGTAAACAATCTTGTTTGTCTGAGCGATGGGCTGAACAAGCAGTAGGACTGAGGGAATTGTAGGTTCTGAAGTTTTACATTGTTTTATTTTTGAATGCAGTTATTTTTTGTACATAATTCTACATTTGTAAGTTCAATTTTCATGAGAAGGAGATTGCACTATAGTACTTGTATTAGGTGAATTGAAAAATACTCTTATTTGTACTGTGCAAATATTTATAAAAAATATAAAGTGAGCACTGTACACTTTGTATTCTGTGTTGTAATTGAAATCAATGTATTTGAAAATGTGTAAAACATCCAAAAATATTTATATAAGTAGTATTTTATTATTTAACAGTGCGATTAATCACGATTAGTTTTTCAATCGCTTGACAGCCCTAATAAATACTGTCAGAACTAATCCAAAGAGAAAAGCATTAAAAACCCATCTGCACTGCAAAACAAGATTACAGTGAGCAAATATCAACAGAATATTTAAGAATACACACAGGTATTTAAATCAAAATCTAGTTGCAATTATTTATAATAATGAATTACATATGATTCAGGTTTAAAAAAAATTCATTAGATATTCTCAGATTTATTTTTCATGCAATTGTGCATGCATATATGATGGCAAACAATTGAACAGACATAAGGGAGAGCCTTAGGATATAAAATTAATCCCAGAGTTGGACACAATATTTATAGCGTGCATTAGCTTGGTTACAACATTGCAGCAACACAGGGTGAGACCAGCGAACTCAGTGAGTTGAGATCTGAGTTGATTTTACAGGAGAAAGAATGAGTGTATTTCAGCAGTGACTATTCTCATTATTTATAGTAAAACAAGAAAAATACCGGATAATCTTATTTTGGGTACTAACAAGTATGCAAAGTTATACACCATAAAAATGTTTATAGTTGTATTTCAATACATAATGTATTTAATGAAGCCACTGGTTTTATACATTGAAATTAAATATGAATCACAGTATTTACTTTTTAGAAACATCTGTAGACGGTCCTGACTGTAGATCAAGTTTTGATTTCCTGTCAATGTTGCTGTATGGATTAAATGGAGAACAAGTTCTGGATCCGATTTTATTTATTTATTTATTTTACAGACTATTAGCATTCCATCTTTTTCTACATAGTAGGGCAACAGGACACATGGCCTTTTCTTCAGCCATAATACCCTAAAAGGGAATTCTGTGCCAAACAATTAAAAATTCTGTGCACAATATTTTAAAATTCTGCAAATTTTGTGTGTCAAAATAACACTATATAATTATGCCAGTTTCAATTATTTTGGTAATTTACTTCAAAATACCTATTAGCAACTACCTCTGCAACAATACAGACAACAACAACAACAAAAAGATTCTCCCCAGGAGTAGAGAGTTAAAGAAATCCATACGACAACCCTGTTTCTCTGCCCCTTCCCCCCAGAATCTAGCTGCGGGGCCAGACACCTACACCCCATCCCTGCAGAGCCCAGCCATGGCCCCAGCCCAGACACCCGCACCCCCTCCTCACCAGAGCTCAGCTGCAGGGCCCTCCTGGCGCAGACACTTGCACCCTCTTCCCCCAGAAGCCAGCCACCGGGCCCCATTCAGACACTTGCACCCCCCCCCCCCCCCGAGCCCAGCCACAGGATCTGACACCCATACCTTCTCCCCCCCACCCTGAGAGTCCAGCCATAGGGCCCCCCTGCCCAGACACCTGCACCTTCCTCCCCAAGAGGCCAGCCGCGTCCCACCCCAGACACCTGCACTCCCTCCACCACAGAGTCCAGCTGCAAAGTCAGACACCCACACCTTCTCCCTCCCAGGGCCCAGCTGTGGGGGACCCCAGCCCAGATACGTACACCCTCTTCCCCGAGAGCCCAGCTGTGGGTTCCCTCGCCTCTGGCTCAGACATCCAGAAGGGATAGCTCAGTGGTTTGAGCATTGGCCTGCTAAACCAAGGGTTGTGAGTTCAATCCCTGAGGGGGCCATTTAGGGATCGGGGCAAAAATCTGGGATTGGCCAGGAGGTTGGACTAGACGACCTCCCAAAGTCCCTTCCAACCGTGATATTCTATGATTCATTCTCTCCCTGCCAGAGCCCAGCCATGCCCCCCTCCACTCCCAGTCCAGATACCCACAGCCTCTTCTCCCAAAACCCAGCCACGGGGTACCCCCCAGCACAGACACTCTCCATCAGAGCCCAGCTGCAAGGCCCCCCTGACCCAGACACCCACACCTTCTTCCCCCAACCCAGAGCCCAGCCGTAGGGCTCCCTGGCTCAGACACCGGCACTCCTTCCCAGAACCCAGCTCTGGGGCATCCCACAGTCCTGACACCCACAGAGCTACCAGCTAAAACTTTTGAAGATTTTCAGTTACAAGGGGGCGTTGAAGATAGAAAACAGGCTGGATGTAAACCAAGAGATTCTCAATTATGGACCACCCCTGTGTATGTATTACCCACAATACAACCTCAGAGTTCTGAGCACCAGAGTTACAAACTGACCAGTTAACCATACACTTTATTTGGAATCGGAAGTATGCAATCATATCAGACAGCACCAGTGACAAAAAAAAAAAAAGAAAAAAAAAAAAAAAAAAAAAAAAAAAAATAATGTAATGTGTTAAAAAAACTACTAAAAAAAAAAAAAAAAGGAAGGGCAGTATTTTTCTTTTGCATAGTAAAGTTGCAAAGCTATATGAAGCCAATGTTCAGTTGTAAACTTTTGAAAGAACAACCATAATATTTTATTCAGAGTTAGGAACATTTCAGAGCTATGAACAACCTCCATTTCTGAGGTGTTTGTAACTCTGATAGTTAATAACACTCACCTCATTAACCTTTATATTTAGTGTGACAATTCATTAGCACAAGTTCATTAAAAAAATCAACACTCTAGGAGAACGTTTTGAAATGAACCAAATAATACTATTCAAGGATTAATCATGTTTGAACATAAAGAGTGTGATATTTGACTTATCGGCAGAGACTTGTTGCAATGAAGGCATATACCAGGTGGCCAACCTGAGCCTGAGAAGGAGCCAGAATTTACCAATGTACATTGCCAAAGAGCCACAGTAACACGTCAGCAGCCCCCCCATAAACTCCCCCCACCTGCAACTCCCAGCATCTCCCGCCCACTGGCAGCCCTGCCAATCAGCACCTCCCCCTCCCTCTCCGCACCTCCCGATCAGCTGTTTCACGGCATGTAGGAGGCGGGGGGGGGGGAAGCGAGGACACGGCAGGCTCAGGGGTGGGGGCGGGAAGGGGTAGAGTGGAGGCAGGTTCTGTGGCAGAGCCAGGGGTTGAACAGTAAGCACCCCCCGGCACACTGGAAAGTTGGTGCCTGTAGCTACAGCCCCAGATTTGGTGCCTACACAAGGAACTGCATATTAACTTCTGAAGAGCCAGATGTGGCTCCGGAGCCACAGGTTGGCCACCCCTGGCATATATTAATGCAGAGAGAGTAGCCTGTGCTACTACCAAATATTATGCACAGAATAACTGAATTAGCATTTAAAACAAACATTGTAAAAATTAACCATGAAACATTTTCAGATCTGTTTCTAAAAAAAGACCACCACAAATGAGACTACTGAAATATATTAATTACCTGGATGACAGAATAATACCAGGAAAGGGGAAAATCAAATACCCGTAAAGCTGCTGTCCTCAAAGAAAAGTGTGTCTCACTAACAGCTTCTTCCGACATGGCTCCTTCTCTCCCATAACCTCATTAAGTGAAACTACCTCGAAAACATTTTAGTCGCACATGGTATCTCACAGTCTGCGAAATGAAAATTACATGTTAAATTATATATCACAAGCATATAAATAGTTTTCTTCTGAAAACTTCCAACAACTTTACATTATAGGATGCATGTTTATTTTGGATAACGTTTACATGAAGGGGTGAAATTAGTGTTCTCAGTAGCAACTACCAAGAGTAGGGTGAAAAACAGAGATAAAATTAGGCCGAAATACTTTTAACTGCTCTGTAGAGAAAGATCTCCATATTCAATCATGGTGATCCACACATGGAACAGCTTGCAAGATAGAGACTTCAGTTCCTTTATTATTCATAACCCCCATACTGAATTTACTTCTGCAAGTCATGATCTCTATTTCTTAGGAAACAAAATTTGCTGTCTAAAAAGATTTGGAAATCTTAAAATTGAATAATCAGTGACCATAGAGTTTAAGCACCTGAAGTAGCTTCTCTCCCCTTTAAGGTATGAATCTCCTACAATCACACAATGGGGAATAAATAACATGGCTGCTCAAAGTTGCTGCAGCTTCTATTTCTTAAAGGGAATTTCACTATTTACTCTCAATAAAGCCAGATACAAAGTAAAATGTAGTAAGAATTCTAGATACAAGTCTCCTTTGGACAAGCTACTTACTGGAGTAAACAAAAAAGCAGAAGGCCCACACAGACAGGCTGTAGGGTCAGTTGTAGAGACAGGCCAATTGGTACTTGTCAAGTAGTTCATCATATGGCAGGGGGAGACCCTCTGAGCAGGATATGACAATCTTCAGAAGTTCGAGAGCCGGGGTGTAACTGCCGGGGCTTGGGGCTTCAGCCCCAAGACCTGGCAGACACATCCGGCAGGGCTGAAGCCCCGAGACCCCTCTCCCTATTGGCAGAAGCCATAGGCAATGCATGGGGGAAGGGCATGGGGGTGGGTCACAGGACCCCCCAGATTTTTGCCAGGGTTTGCTGGACCAGCTCAGTCACATGGTGCTGCCAGGCCACCTCCCTGCAGTGCAGCTGCTGGAGCTCGAGAGCTGTGGCCATGGTGAAAGGCAGCAGCAAACAGCTGGGCGCAGCAGGAAAAGCTGCTGCCTCTCTTTGTAAAGCTAAAGCAGGGAGGCCTCTCCCTGCAGCTCCTACCTGTTTGCCATTATGTCTCCACAGGGAGCTAACACTTGGGAGCTGCAGGGAGGGGCCACTGAGGATAAGAGGGGAAGCATGTCTGGTGGGACCTGACTCAAGCTTGGGGCAGGAGGTTAACCTTTAAATTGTGCCCCCCCCCTCACCTCCTCAGCCAGCACCAGTTATATCTGGCAGAAGCCCCGAGCTCTCCCCACCACAGGGGAGAAGCCCCGAGGGATATATGGGGGGAATCCATGAGTCACATTTTAATGGAAAAAGAACGACATAGTACATACAGCTCACGCGCTGCAGTCTGGCCACCCCATCATATGGGGAAAGGCAGAGAAATTTCTCTCCATCCTAAACTATCCACCCAGCCTGGCCTGTCTCCGTGATGTTCCTGGGGAAGGATGTCCTTTCCCCTCTCTGCCAGCCCCACCTCCGAGGCGCTGCGAACAGAGCACCCTTGTCCCCGCCTCAGGCGGGCTGGCGCTACCAAACCCCCGCAGCCTACCGCTGGGGCGGGGGACACACCTGCCCCGGGGTGGCTGACAGCTGCCTCCACCTGGCTTAGGGTTCCGCGATAGGTGCTCATAGGGCCCCTCGCTTAGCACCCAGCCCATCTGCGCCAGCAGAGGCCCGGTCCCCACGTCTGGGCAGCGCCGAACCCCCCGTGCCACCGGGACCCGGGTCACCAGGGCGCTCACAGCACAGTCTACGCGCTGCACGGGTTCGGGGTCCCCCCGAGGCCAGGACGGGGCGACCCGGGGAGGGACCAGTGAGGGGCCTCGCTCTGCCCTTACCCGCTCAGGAGCAGGACCCGCGCCGAGAAATGGCCGCAGCCAGCTAAGGGACGAACACACAGCACAACACCCCCCCCCATGCGCAGACAACGGCTCCCTCCCCCCAGCTACGCCCCACCCAGGCTGCGCTGCAAGGCTCCAGCCGACGCCCCAAGTTACCTGCCGGGGGTGAGAACAGCAACCAGTGCCCTGCCCCAGCAGCGCCCTCACCCGCCCGCTGCTAGGAGACAGACAGGAGATCTACTTCCGGTGTCAAAAAATAAAACACGGGCTGGAGGGAGTCTCCATCTACACCACGTGGGTAATACAGTGCAAGAGTCAGTCACGGCCATCTCAGTGCGGGACAAACCGGTGAATGAGATACGCTCAGCACCGCCATCTTTGTGCGGGGCGAAGCTATCTGAATGTGAGAGATACGCTCAGCACCGCCATCTTTGTGCGGGGCGAAGCTATCGGAATGTGCGAGACGCTCAGCACCGCCATCTTTGTGCGGGGCGAAGCTATCGGAATGTGTGCGGGATATACAACCAAGCATCGCCATCTTTGTGAGGGGCGCACATCAGCATCCGGGGCAGACAGCAGCAGGCGAGCGGAAGGAACCGCCGCTGCGGGTAGTGAGGGACAAGCGAATAGCGGGGTCCCTGTGAGCTGGGCACCGCGAACCAGGTAAGGCCGCCGCGCAGCGAGTCCTCGGCCCGGACGCCAACCTCCGCACGTCGCCTGCGGTCTCATCTGGGCGCTGGGTCCTTCCTGCGGAGAAGTGACCCTCTCCCTGGTGGCTCCTTCCCTGAGGCGGGCGGGCCCTTCCCCTCGCGCTGCCACTGCCCCCCTCGGGCTCTGACACTGCCGCCTCGGCCAATCCCCAGCGCTGCCCCGGCCCCCCTCGGGCCCGGCACGCCCTCCCCCCCCTTCGGACCCGCCCTCCTTCCCCGTGCGAGGCCGCCCCCTTGCGCCGCCGGTGCCGCGACCCCTCCTAGGCAGCGGTCATGTAGAGCCTGTTCTCGGTCAGTGCCACTCCCCGAGCCGGCGGGGCGGGAGGGGCTGCTCGTTCCCTAACTCACGAGAGGGGCGGCGGGAGGGAGCGCGGTGGAGAGGCCAGCACCAGGGGCCGCTAAGCAGGTTTGCCCTTGGTTGCGCTGTGTAATGGGCCTGTCAGGGGCGGGATGTCCGGCGGGGTCTGCTCGGCGCTGCTGCCTGCCCCCAAGGGCCAGTCCCGCTCCGTGCCTCTCGCTTTGCTCGCTCAGAGCCGCTCGCGTTGCTGCAGCATCAGCCATTGGGCCGCCTGAGCGAGGAGGGGTCTGCAGAGTGTGGGTGCTCTGCGGGAACAGATGGGTGGGTAGCTGTGAACATCAAGTCTCCCTAAGCGGAGTTTTCCTAGGATGTTAATACTTCCTTAGCCCCGGTATTAAAGTATAACCGTTCGGGGTGAAAGGTACATAACCATGTGGCAGTATTTGCCGGTGATTTACATTTATTTTACGGTGGTGATTGCTAAGGGGCATGGAGACAAACTTCAGAAAGATCTAATCGAATGAAGGGATAGGACAGCATGCTTGCCCGTAAAATGAAACCTAGACATATTTCTCTTGTTGCTGTAATGCTTGTAAATGTAAGCAGTGCTGTGCAGTAGATAAAATGTGCCGAACAAATACTGCAATAGGCTCATTATTGTGAAAACCAATCTAAACTTCTACATGATGGTGGACTCTGAGCTAGCAAAATCCTCCTAGAATTAGGGTGTACAGTTCCCTATGCTGTATTAGTGGAATTTTTAATTAAAAAAAAAAGTAAATGAGTTGTTTGGATGTATCAAACTAGGATGGAAAATTAAACAAATGACCTTATACCTAAAGAGCATACTCTCATTTTGAGTGTGGTTTTATTCTGAATTTCCTTTTATTGAGAGAGCACAGGAATTACAAGAACAAAGGGTAATGAAAATGGTTTGCCTGTAAAAATACTATTTGCCTAGGGTGAGTTTTGCATCTCAGAGCAGGGACAGTATTTTCTTCTGTTCTTCTCAGTGTTATCACTGAACATGCTATTGGCAGTTGACTAACAATATGGCAGCGTTTCATAATAAGTGTGAAAAAGTAGATTTTGTGTCTGGGCTGATAAAGCCTTGTTGATGTTGTAAGGATAGAATAGATGTATTGATGGAGTTTACATAAAATGAAGTGGTGGGAGATTACTCCTGGGAAGAAGAATGTAAAGCATCTTTAGTCAATTGGTAAATTAAAGGATAAAGTGAAAATAGAAGCGATGTTTCTTTTGTCACATCTCTTAATGCAGGAACAAAAATGCTCAAAACTCAAAATAAATGTGAAAAACTATTCTTTGTGCAATTTATAGTCAACGTGAGGAAATTACTGCTGCAGGAGATCAAGACCTATTGTAGCAGGACTTTTGAAAGGACTGGATAATTTTGTGTTCATTTATCACGTGTGTGTGTGTATATGTGTGTGTGTGTGTATACACACACACACACACACAAACTGTCAAATATAAAGGGAAGGGTAACCACCTCAGAGTGAGGAGGGAACCCTGACATGTCTGAACTTTAGGGTACAGATGTGGGGACCCGCATGAAAGACTCCCTAAGCTTATTTCTACCAGCTTAGGTTAAAACTTTCCTAAGGCACAAATTCTTTCTTGTACCTTGGATTAGGTAAATGCTGCCCCCACAAAGTGATTCAAACAAAGAATCAGGGAAAGGACCACTTGGAGTCTTATTTCCCCAAAATATCCCCCCAAGACCTACATCCCCTTTCCTGGGGAGGCTTGAGAATAAACAAGATGAGCACAGACCAGCCTTGGGTTTTTAGGATACTAAAAAACCCAATCAGATTCTTAAAAAAAAAAAATGAACTTTACTAGAAAGAAAAAAGGTCAAAGGAGTACCTCTGTAAGATTAGAATGGAAGATAATCTCACAGGCAATCAGATTCAAAACACAGAGGATTTCACTCTAGGCAAAACTTTACAGTTACAAAAAGAAAAAAACAGGAATATACATTCCCCCAGCACAGAGAAATTCACTAGCCAAAACAAAAGATAATTTAATGCATTTCCTTGCTAAATACTTACTAACTCTATAGGAGTTGGATTGCTTGCTGCTTTGATCTGTGTCTGGCAAAAGCCACATGGAACAGAGAGAACAAAACCTCCCCCCCATCCAGATTTGAAAGTATCTTGTCCCCTTATTGGTCCTTTTGGTCAGGTGCCAGCCAGGTTACTTGAGCTTGTTAACCCTTTACAGGTAAGAGGATTTTGTGCCTCTGGCCAGGAGGGATTTTATAGTACTGTATACAGAAAGGTGGTTACCCTTCCCTTTATATTTATCTCTCTCACACACACACACACACACACGATAGAAAAATCTACAAATTAATTATTTGGATACATAAATCTGAAGCTTATTTGGACACATACTTTGCAATACTGTGAATTGAATGCAGTTATTATTTTTTTAATGTACAAGTGGTGGCATAACAGTTGCTGGAAGACCCATAACTTTGAATTTCTTGACTTTTGTATATTTAAATCTGCAGGTATAATGTTGCATTAACAGCACTGCAGCCATATTTCTTTTATTTAAAAAAAAAAAAAAATAAGTGCACTTGAATGTCTGGTTATTGAAGTGAACACAGTTGCAAACAAAGAGCCTGATCCTAAAACTTGATCTACGCAGGCAAACCCTTATGCCATCATGGAGCCAGTTGCAGGATTAGAGCCAAATTTGATCCACATTTATTTCTTCCCAAAGTTCAAAGTGAGGGTCTTTGGGTGGGTGGGTGGGTGTGTTTTGTTTTTTTTTTTTTTTTTTAAATCCTTTTAACTCTTATTAGTGGTCAACTTTTTTTTAATTACTTACATAAGATAATTACATTTCCATGACTGGCATGTAATACCATATAAGGCAATTACTATCTTTATTAAAAATACAACATTCAGAAAAGTTAATCAATAAACAGTCTTAACATAAACTGCATTATTTTTCTATTTGTGCCCAGACTAAGACTTTGTTTCCTCATGATTTTATTTCTGTATATTTAATCTTGATGAACATGAATTCTTTCAGAATCCTACAAAACTTATTTGGATCTGTTCATTATATATTAGTACATATTGATTAGCAATCAGGAAAAAGTCCTATGAAATCACCTGGTAAAATAGTTGTATATTTTAAGGACTTCAACATAATGAAGGAAGTGGGATGTGTGTATTTATGCATTCATTCCAGTAACTATAGAATTTCTATAGTTAAGTGAGATAGATGAAAACAATGGCTTACATTAAATACTTTATATTTTGTTTTAATATATCGTGATGCTATCTAAATCTAAGTGGAAATGGGGTGTAAACTTCAGGTTCTGTGCATGAGCCTGTCGGATGCTTTTGGTGCTATCTGAATTGTCTTTCTCAATGTTTGAGGGGTTAGGGACCCTTTTCAATGATAGGACCTTTATGGATGAGATGGTTCTTCAGTGTTAAGCACTATGCAAGTCTATGGTGCTGTGGAATTGTAAGTAGTAAATGGAGAAAGAGGCTGCCTAACATGATGATGTAAGATGCCATTCACATTGCTCTAATTGTCAAATCTGCTCAGCAGAACACTTATGAAAGAGTATTATATAATATATTTGGATTTTTAAGATGAGCCTAACAGTGTCATTACCTTACTTCTATAGGACTACAATTGTGCATGGTGCTATACATGGTCACTTACCTGGTAAATGAAAATGTGCTAAATAAGTAACAGGTCATATCTTGAAAAGCAAAGGCATGATTGGTTCAATGACCATATGATACAATATACAAGAACATAAGAATGTCCATACTGGGTCAGTGCTGTGGTCCATCTAACCCAGTATCCTATCTTCTGAAAGTGTCCAGTGCCAGGTGCTTCAGAGGGAAGGAACAGGACAGGGTAATTATGAGTGATCCATCCTCTGTCATCCAGTCCCAGCTTCTGGCAGTTGGAGGTCTAGGGACATTGTAGCATGGGATTGTTCCCCTGACCGTATTGGCTAAAAGCCATAGAGACCAATGCTTGATAGAATGAACATCCTGATAGAAGCTTTTGGGAAGACAATGGAGGGAAGTAGGAGCACATTAACTGGAAGGTTTTTCCAAGTGAATAGTAGCCACTTGAGAGGCGCTATGGTCCCGTGGGTAGGACAGTGAACTAGGTATGAGGAGACTTGGGTTCTGTTCCCAACTCTGCCACTGTCTTACTGTGTGACTTTTGGGCAAGTTCACAGAATCATAGAATTGGAAGGGACCTCGAGGGATCATCTAGTCCAGTCCCCTGCACTTGTGGAAGGACTGATTATCTAGATCATTCCTGACAAGTGTTTGTCTAACCTGTTCTTAAAAATCTCCAATGATGGAGATTCCACAACCTCTCTACGCAATTTATTCCAGGGTTTAACCACCCTGACAGGAAGTTTTTCCTAATGTCCAACCTAGACCTCCCTTGCTGCAATTTAAGCTTCTTGTCCTATCCTCAGAGGTTAAGAAGAAAAATTTTTCTCTCTCCTCCTCGTAACAACCTTTTACATACTTGAAAACTGTTATGTCCCCTCTCGGTCTTCTCTTTTCCAGACTCAAAGAACTGAATTTTTTCAGTCTTCCCTCATAGGTCATGTTTTCTAGACCTTGAATCATTTTTGATGCTCTTCTCTGGCCTTTTGCAGTTTGTACACATCCTTCCTGAAATGTGGTGCCCAGAACTGGACACAATACTCCAGTTGAAGCTTAATCAGCGCGGAGTAGAGCAGAAGAATTTCTTCTTGTGTCTTGCTTACACCACTGCTAATACATCCCAGAATCATGTTCGCTTTTTTTGCAATAGCGTTACACTGCTAACTCATATTTAGCTTGTGATCCACTTTGCCCCCAAGATCCCTTTCCACAATACTCCTTCCTAGGCAGTCATTTCCCATTTTGTGTGTGTGCAACTGATAGTTCCTTCTTAAGTGGAGTACTGTGCATTTGTCCTTATCAAATTTCATCCTGTTTACTTCAGACCATTTCTCCAGTTTGTCTGGATCATTTTAAATTTTAATCCTATCCTCCAAAGCACTTGCAGTCCTTCCCAGCTTAGTATCATCGCAAACTTTATAAGTGTACTCTCTACACCATTATCTAAATCATTGATGAAGATATTGAACAGAACCGGACCCAGAACTGATCCCTGCGGAACCCCACCCGTTATGCCCTTCCAGCATGATTGTGAACCACTGATAACAACTCTCTGGGAATGGTTTTCCACCCAGTTTTGCACCCACGGTATAGTAGCTCCATCTAGGTTGCATTTCCCTAGTTTCTTTATGAGAAGGTCATGTGAGACATTATCAAAATCCTTACTAAAGTCAAGTCTACCGCTTCCCACTGTCCACAAGGCTTGTTACCCTGTCAAAGAAAGCTATCAGGTTGGTTTGACGCAATTTGTTTTTGACAAATCCATACTGACTATTACTTATCACCTTATTATCGTCTAGATGTTTGCAAATTGATTGCTTAATTATTTGCTCCATTATCTATTTTTGTACAGAAATTAAGCTGACTGGTCTGTAATTCCTTGGGTTGTCCTTATTTCCCTTTTTATAGATAGGCACTATATTTGCCCTTTTTTAGTCCTCTGGAATCTCTCGTCTTCCATGACTTCTCGAAGATAATCGCTAATAGCTCAGATATCTCCTCAGTCAGCTCCTTGAGTATTCTAGGATGCGTTTCATCAGGCCCTGGTGACTAATTTGTCTAAGTAATTTTTAACTTGTTCTTTCCCTATTTTGGCCTCTTCTGATCATACCTCATTTTCACTGGCATTCACTATGTTAGACGTCCAATCATCACCAACCTTCTTGGTGAAAACCGAAACAAAAAAGTCACTAAGCACCTATCATTTTCACATTTTCTGTTATTACTTTTTCTTCCTCATTGAGTTGTTTCAGTTCTCTGTGCCTTTGTTTCTCCTTTTATCCTGTGCCTACTTTTTGGGGGTAGGACTTGTTGTGACACTGCACCCCATATTTTTCATGATGATATTATGATTGTGGCATAATTATGATGCATATTATGCAAGATGGGTCACGTAGGATGTCATTGGTAAATATGCTTATCCAACTTGTATGCATGTATCATTTTTGTATCTGAAGTTATGAATATTGACTGTATCTGTGTTTCAAATGTAGTTATACCTGGGTGATGCCCACTAGGCAAGATGCTTTCAGTCTAGATGGTGGGGAAGGGCCTATTCAGGGGGGGCGGCCGGTGGCTTTTTTGCCTGGTGTGGCAAAAAAGCCAGAGCCGGCCCTGGTTGGAGTGAAGTATATGAATATTGTAGCTCAAGGGGCAAAGACTGTTGCATATTCCTCTCCACGTTGAGGGAAGAGCAAACTCTATGAGCTTACGGTGTACAGTTCCCTGTGTAGTGCAAGACAGTATCATTTTGGGTTTATACTCCCGGGGGGGAGGGGCGAAGGAGAATCTGGAAAGCTGGAAAATTGGCTGCTGTCTGTTGTATGTATTTAAGTGGCTTGGGTGAAGCTGCTCTCTCAGGAAGCTCAGCTTGGATGTGTGGTGCCACCTGCTGTCGTGTTGGGTGATAACAGGGCCTGGGTTAGGCTGGCTGTGTCTCCAACCATAGAAAGCAGTGGGAGCTGGGCCAATTCAACTGAGTGGTTATAGGGATGGAGCGCTTTCTCACAGCTCCCAGACTGCACCCCAGGGGTGACAACCTGTGACACCTGTCTTTCAATGTATGTATGTTGCCAAGCACAGTGGGGTCTCAGTCTCAGCTGGGTCCTCTAGATCAGACATGGGCAAATTACGGCCCGCGGGACCGTCCTGCCTGGTCCCTGAGCTCCCGGGCAGGGAGCCTAGTCCTCGGCCTCTCCCCCGCAGCCACGCTGCTGCGCAGGCCGCACTCTGGCCCGCCGCTCCCGCTGGGCAGCGTGGGGAGCGCATCTGGCTCTGGCCAGGTGTCACAGCTGCGAGCTCCTGCTGCTGGTAAGGGGGCGGGGAGCGGGGGGGTACTGGGGGACAGTCAGGGAGGAGGGGGCGGTTGGATGGGATGGAGGTTCGGGGGGGCGGGCGGTCAGGGGATCGGGAACAGGGAGGGTGGGGAGTGGGAGTCCCAGGGGGCCTGTCAGGGGGTGGGGATGTGGATAGGGGTCGGGAGGGCAGTCAGGGGACAGGGAGCGGTGGGGGGGGGTTGGATAAGGGTGTGGGATCCTGGGGGGCAGTTAGGGGCAGGGGGTCCCAGGAGGGGGTGGTCAGGGGACGAGGAGTAGAGGGCGGTTGGATATGGGGTGGCTGTCGGGGTGGGGGTGTGGATAGGGGACAGGGAGCAGGGGTGGGTGGGTAAGGGGGTGGGATCCCGGGGGGCAGTTAGGGGCGGGGGATCCCAGGACGGGGTGGTCAGGGAACGAGGAGCGGGGGGGTTGGATGGGTTGAGGGTTCTGAGGGGGGCAGTCAGGGGGCGGGAAGTGGGAGAGGGTGGATAGGGGGCAGGGACCAGGCTGTTTGGGGAGGCACAGCCTTCCCTACCTGGTCCTCCATACAGTTGCACAACCCCAATGTGGTCCTCGGGCCAGAAAGTTTGCCACCCCTCCTCTAGATGCTACAGTCATACAAATAATAAAAGTGAAAAAGGGCACCAAGCTGGAAGTGAGCCATGGACACAGGACTAACTAAAAGTGGAATGGAGTACTGAGGACAGAGGTGGAGCTTATGGAGTACTTTGAAAGTTTAAAGGAGAACATTGAAGTCAGTGCATATATTTGAGAAGTGGCTACTGTGGGAGGGGGAGATGTGGTCAGAGCAATGAGAAAGGAAGATAATCTTAGCCCCAGTATTTTAGATGGAGTAGAAAAGGTGGAAAATGGAAAAAGGAGAGGCGAGCAAGGAAGAGACTACAGTAGTCAAGAAAGGATAAGGCACCAGAACATGAGTTGGTTTCTTGGCCACAGGGATAGAAGGAAAGAAAGGAAGGAATTAATTTTGGTAACAAAAAGAGAGAAGCCTTTTGATCGCATCTATATGAGGGTCTGGCATTAGTATGGGATTCCCTGTATAAGCCAGTAACTGCTGCCTAGTGCTAATGGAGGTAATTCATCATAGATAGACATAAGTGAGAATATATGTTCTTGATTCCAGATTGCTCTTTGGTACAGGCTGCATGTCGGAAAAATAGGAGCTGAATCTGTGATCTTGGATTAACTGCATGAAAGGTTCAGCTGAACTCATCAATCTTAGTTTGTTCAGGACTGCAGGTTGGACTCGAGGCACAATTCCAGAGGTTTAAAGCAGCTTGTTAGTTACTAATCCAGTAATACAAGATGAACTCACTGCTAGCTTGCTTTGTATTACCGGGAGTAATACATTCAGAAATCTTATTACATAAAATAATTAAGCCTTTAGGCCTTACTAATCCATTATACCCTTCCAAGTGAAGCATTTTTGTTGATCTTCAGCCTTAAAACAGTACTGAGGTTTTCAGCTGGTGTAGACTTTATTCAAAACCCAGTCACCCATTTCTAATGCCTTGGTAAGGGCTTGTAATAAGTGCAAAAAGAAGCCTTCATTTCTGCTACCCCTTCCATATACTCAGTGGCTTTCTTCATTCTAACTGGAGTTTATTAATGTTAAAGGAAATTGTGGAGGATTCACCATTTTGAAACTTTCACTTCAGCTTAGATTTTATCTAATGGTAAGAAAATGTGTAAGAGCAAAATCTTTCATATATTTTTAAACATGAAAAGTACAGTTAAGTTTATATTCATTTTGATCCAGAAAACCATCTTCATTGCAGCATTTGGCAGGAAAATTAAAAGTATTCTGCAAATAGAGACTTGGTTTAAATAATTTGAGGAACACTTCTCTAGTTGCAGCTTGGTCTTGGGTATGACATTTTTTAACTTTTAATCACTGTTCTGGTACCAAGGCTTGGAAGATATTTGTACTGGTTTGCAACAGTACTTCTTGCCAAGTCAGAACATTTTGGCTCATAAAGTAAGTTGGTTTGTTTTTATAATTTTGCTACTGTGTTAATGAATGTTAACTCTATTAAACTTTGACATTTTCAAAAGATCTTCCATCAAAAGTAAATGCTTGTATCACAATTATTGTGCTGTCTCCCTGTGGGAGGCTGTATTGCACTAACAAAAGTATTTCCTTATTCTACATTCAAGAGGAGCTAAAATGGCCCAGATAAGTGGAGAAAATATTGAATTTAGAAATAAAAGTGTTTGATGTTAACCCTGCTCATTTAATTGTTTTGATTTATAATGTAGTTTTAAAAAGCATATTTACTTGGTTCTAGGCATCTTTGACATGCATTTAAAATATAGTTTGGTAAAAGATAAAAGCAGCAGCTTCCCTCTGTAACCTCAGGTAACCAATCAAAGATTAAACCAAACCCAAACAATGCATAGTTTCATCTTCAAATAACTTAATTCGGCCTTTTTAACTGGTAGGTTAGGATTGTAATCAATGGTGATTGTGAAGGTAGAAAAAAACAGAAAGTTGATTTGGAATGAGTTTGAGATGGCAACTGGATGAGATATTTGGAAGATGGTTCAGTAGGTAAGACTACTACGTTAAAAAGTTAAGTCTACCCAGCCACATCGCTCATCGGTATAAAAAATTCACATCCCTGAGTGACATAGTTAAGCTGACCTAACTCCTAGTGTAGACAGTGCTGGGTCAACGAAATAATTCTTGCATAGACCTTGTTACCATCTCCCGGAGTGGTGGAGTCACTATGGTAACAGGAGAACCCTTCCGGTCGCTGTACTGAGTGGCCACACTGATTGATCTACAGCAATGCAGCTGCACCACTGTAGCAGTTTAAGTGTAGATGTAACCAGAGATTGATCAAGGGTGGACAAGATGTAAAATTGGGAAGCATTGGCATAGACGAAGTAAGTGAAACCATGAGGTTGGTGGGTTCCTTGAAGGAGGATTTGGAGAAAGAGAAGAAGGGATGCCAACTTATCTGGGCTATAGAGAGGATGAGGAAAGGCTGAAGGTGCAATTGTCAGTGTCTAACATAGTGAATGCCAGTGAAAATGAGGTAGGATCAGAGGCTAAAATAGGAAAAGAACAAGTTAAAAACTACTTAAACAAATTAGATGTCTTCAAGGCGCTAGGACCTGATGAAATGCATCCTAGAATACTCAAGGAGCTGACTGAGGAGATATCTGAGCCATTAGTGATTATCTTTGAAATGTCATGGAAGATGGGAGAGGTTCCAGAAGACTTGAAAAGGGCAAATATAGTGCCCATCTATCAAAAGGGAAATAAGGACAACCTGGGGAATTACAGCTCAGTCAGCTTAATTTTTGTACCTGGAAAGATAATGGAGCAAATTATTAAGCAATCAATTTGCAAACATCTAGACGATAATAAGGTGATAAGTAACAGTCAGCATGGATTTGTCAAAAACAGATCATGTCAAACCAACCTGATAGCTTACTTTGTCAGGGTAACAAGCCTTGTGGACGAGGGGAAGCAGTAGACGTAGTATATCTTGACTTTAGTAAAGCTTTTGATACTGTCTCGCATGACCTTCTCCTAAAGAAACTAGGGAAATGCAACCTAGATGGAGCTACTATACCGTGGGTGCAAAACTGGTTGGAAAACCGTTCCCAGAGTTTGGGAAGCATCTGGAAGTGCATAATGAGTAGGGTCCCGCAGAGATCAGTTCTGGGTTCAGTTCTATTCAATATCTTCATCAATGATTTCAATAATGGCGTAGAGAGTACACTTATAAAGTTTGCGGACAATACCAAGCTGGGAGGGGTTGCAAGTGCTTTGGAGGATAGGATTATAATTCAAAATGATCTGGACAAACTGGAGAAATGGTCTGAAGTAAATAAGATGAAATTCAATAAGGACAAATGCATGGTACTACACTTAGCAAGGAACAAACAGTTGCACTCATACAAAATGGGAAATGACTGCCTAGGAAGGAGTAGTGTGGAAAACGATCTGGGGATCATAGTGGACCACAAGCTAAATATGAGTCAATGGTGTAACACTGTTGCAAAAAAAGCGAACATGATTCTGGGATGTATTAGCAGGAGTGTTGTAAGCAAGACAGAAATAATTCTCCCACCCTACTCCGTGCTGATTAGGCCTCAACTGGAGCATTGTGTCCAGTTCTGGGCACCACATTTCAGGAAGGATGTGGACAAATTGGAGAAAGTCCAGAGAAGAGCAACAAAAATGATTAAAAGTCTAGAAAACATGACCTTTGAGGGAAGATTGAAAAAATTGGGTTTGTTGAGTCTGGAAAAGAGAAGACTGAGAGGGGACATAACAGTTTTCAAGTATGTAAAAGGTTGTTACAAGGAGGAGGGGGAAAAATTGTTGTTCTTGACTCCTGAGGATAGGAGAAGAAGCAATGGGCTTAAATTGCAGCAAGGGAGGTTTAGGTTGGATATTAGGAAAAACTTCTTAACTGTCAGGGTGGTTAAGCCCTGGAATAAATTGCCTAGGGAGGTTGTGAAATCTCCATCATTGGAGATTTTTAAGAGGAGGTTAGACAAACACTTGTCAGGAATGGTCTAGGTAATACTTAGTCCTGCCAGGAGTGCACAGGTCTGTACTAGATAACCTCTCAAGGTCCCTTCCAGTCCTATTATTTTGTGTAGTTGAAGAACCAAAGAAACATAGAGCTGCAAAAGCCAATAGAAGAGAAAAAAAATGGAGTAGACTGTGATAAAAGATGATGAAGGCAGCAGACCTATCAAAAATACAAAGAATAGAGAAGTGCATCTGTGAACTGATTAGTATGATTTAGTTTGGGAACTTGGTATAGGTGATTCATTCTGGAAGGGGTTCTTGAAAAAGTTGGAGGAGAGGAAATCTACACAGTATGTTCCGAATTTTGGTGATAAATCAGAGGAGAGAATAAGATGGTAGCTGTTTGAGCAGTGTGGATCAAGAGAAAGTTCTTGGGAAAGCATAGTAAAGGCTGTCAGATTGCACAGGCTATAGACCAGTGGTTCTCAACCAGAGGTTCGCATATCCCTGCGGTACGCAGCGGTCTTCTAGGGGAGTACATCAGCTCAACTAGATATTTGCTTAGTTTTACAACAAGCTACATAAAAAGCATTAGCGAAGTCAGTACAAACTAAAATTGCATACAGAAAATGACTTGTTTATACTGCTCTATATACTGAAATGTAAGTACAATATTTATATTCCATTCAATTTATTTTGTAATTATATGGTAAAATGAGAAACTAAGCAATTTTCCAGTAATAACGTGCTGTGATACTTTTGTATTTTTGTGTTTGATTTTGTAAGCAAGTAGTTTTAAGTGAGGTGAAACTTGGGCTTTGTAAGACAAATTAGATTCCTGAAAGGGGTACAGTCGTCTGGAAAGATTGAGATCCACTGAATCATACATACCTTGCATTTGAGGGAATATAACTAGTTTAGTTTTTTCCTTTGTAGTGCAAAACAATCAGATATATTTGTGCAACCACCAAATAGTGGATTTAACTGACATCTGGCCAAGTGACTAGGTATGCTTCTAACAAAAGATTTTTGGCATTAAACCAGCCTTGCATCAGAGAAAGTGGAAGTCTGGCAAAGAACTGAAGGAAAGAGTTCTGTACTACGTGTGACGTTTTCCTTTTGACATCTAATATGCCTTTCTCAGGAGTATATGTCACTGTAATAAATGGGACCATGATAAAGTTCCCTATGTCCGCTTCTTTCTCCTTCAACAAGGGAGTCATGGACTGTGAAATCTGGTTTTCCTCCTGTGAAATCTGTGTTTTTTGGGTGCTTTTACCCTATATTATACAGATTTCACCAGGGAGACCAGAGTTTCTCAAACTGGGGGTCCTGACCCAAAAGGGAGTTGCAAGATTATTTTAGGGGGGTTGCACTATTGCCGTCCTTACTGCTGTGCTGCCTTCAGAGCTGGGCGGCCAGAGAGTGGTGGCTGCTGACTTAGCACCCAGCTCTGCAGGCAGCAGCGCAGAAGTAAGGGTGGCAGTATGCCATCCTGACTTGTGAGCTACTGCTGGCAGTGGCTCTACCTTCAGAGCTGGGCTCCCAGTCAGCAGCTGCCATTCTCCAATTGCCCAGCTCTGAAGGCAGTGCTACCGCCAGCAGCAGTGCAGAAGTAAGGGTAGCAGTATCACAACCCCCTCTATAATACCTTGTGACCATCCTCCAGCTCCTTTTTGGGTCTGGATCCCTACAATTACAACACCATGAAATTTCAGATTTAAATAGCTGAAATCATGAAACTTACAATTTTTAAAATCCTATGATCACGGTCAATTTCACAAATTTGGTAGGGCCCTAGTGATTAGGTTCTCCCTCATTGTTCAGTGTGGGGGAACATGGCTTCACCTACATTGGCCCTGTTGCTTGCACGGTAGCAGGATTTCATAGGTCTATGTCTCAGTAAGTTATAAATACAAAAATCCATTTTAGTGCAGGCTTGCTATTTAGCAGGTTCAGCTATATTTAATTTTATTTACTAGATTCTGTTACTTTCAATAAACAGTTACTTGCATTCATTTTAAAATGCAGAGTGTGCATTTTCCAAGTGTACTTTTATTTAACTGAACAGATAATGGGATTGTCCTGGTTTTATATTGTAAGGTTAAATGTATACAGCAGCTCTGTCAAATGTCTAATATTACTGTTTACAAGAATAAAATTTCTTCAGGTTATACTTATTTTTTTTTTATTCCTGTCTTGTAGATATTACCTCATCTTAAATGCTACAAGAGCTAGAAAACTACTGTTATTAAAATGTCAGCTCTCAGCGGTGATTGCCCACACTTGGAATCGGTTGGCGAAATAACAAAGGAAGAATTGATACAGAAATCTCATGTGAGTTTCAGTTCTTTAGTTGGTTCCCTGCTGGAGTAAAACCAGTTGTGTATTTTAGCTGCAAGGCTTGTTGCTAATGGATCGACAAATTACTGTTTGTGCAACACATTTAAGTGGTAAATGTCATGGACAAAATATTTAGGTTAAAACCTTACCATTTACACTGTAAATTGCAGTGTACATGATCTGAGTTCTACTGTTAAACAAAAGAAACAAGAAGAATGGAGCTGATTAAGCAGTAAAACTAGTTATTTCATACATTACATTTAAAGATGAATAATTATATACCAGCAGTACCAGCTAGCCTGTCTCAAGGGTTCTCTACCTCTTTCATAGTATGGACTATATTTTGAGATAGATTTTTGTGGGCTGGCTGCTATTTGTGATTGTACAGACCACTTCCCTTTTCATTTGCAATCTGGTAACGTACCTGTAGCAACTACAGTCACTAAGGTGGAAAAGTAACACGAAGAAAGAATTTATTGTATTTTAGCTGACTTTTAATGCTATTATCAGAGAAAATAAGGAGAAGAAGCTAGCATCCTGTGACCAGCCAACTCTCACTGGACCGCCACATGCTCCTTGGTCCAAGGACCACAGTTTGAGAACCTCTGCTCTATCTAACCTTTGCTTCCTATCTCTTTAAATATGGCAGCTGAAATTTTTAATAATTCATAACTGTAGTGGCTCTGAGATGGAGAAAGACTCCAGCTTCTTCTGCTTTATGTATATTTTCTTAAACTGAAAATGCAACAATTGGGTTCTTGTTTCTCTGTTCAGAAATATGGCACTCCTGTGCTACTACATATTTTTGTATGCTGTTTATTTTGAGATTAAAAAATTTCATGCTTCTGTATTAAAGGAAAGACATGCCCCAGAATGGTTGGTTTTAAAATGATCACCTGTGTCTGTTAGTGTGACCTTGAAAGCTTAAAATGAGATGGTATATGTACTTAAACTTTACACTGAGTTTCTTTTTTAAGCCCCAAATAACAAGTGAAATATCACATTGTGCTGTATAGCAGACTTTTCTCTTGATGTCTGTTCTCTTCTATTCTAGAGAGTTTTGGTACATTCTAATAAGATAATAGAAGTGGAACAAAAACTGAATGGTATCAACAAAATTCTTGATTTTAAACTAAGACTAGATTACAAAAATTGTAAATTCATCTGGGGATAAGCTACTGAGTATTTAAAGTCTTCATTGCAGTACCAGTTACTTCGTGTTGTTTTGCACTGGAGTCTTGTTTTCTTGGGCCATGCTACCGCATTGGTTTTCATAGATTCCAAGAAGGGACCATTGTGATCATCAAGTCTGACATCCTTTCCAACACAGACCACAGAACTTCCCCAAAATAATTCCTAGAGCAGATCTTTTAGAAAAACATCCAATCTTGATTTTAAAATTGTCATTGATGGAGAATCCACCATGATCTTATTAAATTGTTCCAGTGGTTCATTACTCACACTGTTAAAAATGTACACCTCATTTCCAGTCTGAATTTGTCTAGCTTGAACTTCCAGCCATTGGATCACGTTAGACCTTTCTCTGCTAGACTGAAGATCCCATTATTAAATATTTGTTCCCGCGAAGGTACATATAGACTAGGGGTGGGCAAACTTTTTGGCCCGAGGGCTACATCAAGGTTACAAAACTGTATGGAGGGCTGGGTAGGGAAGGCTGTGCTTCCCCAAACAGCCTGGCCCCCGCCCCCACTTCCCGCTCCCTGACTGCCCATCTCAGAACTCCCGACCCATCCAACCCCTCCCCCCCCCCACCCCTTATCCCCTGACGGCCGCCCCCCGGGCCCCCCCCCGCCCCTAGCCACCCCACCCCCCCGGGAAGCCCACACCTATCCAACCAACCCGCTCCCCATCCCCTGACCGCCCCCACCAGAACCTCCACCTCATCCAACTGCTCCCTGTCCCCTGACTGCCTCTCATTCAACTCCCCTGCTCCCCACCCCCTTACTATGCTGCTCTGAGTGGCAGGACTGGCTTATTGGAAAGCCTGGGAGGTAGGCAGGCGCAAGTTGCGCTGCCCACACAGTGGCCTAGCTGCAGGGGAGAAGGGGCAGCAGGGGAGGGGCTGGGGGCTAGCTTCACCTGCCGGGAAGGGCCAGGCAGGATGGTCCCGCGGGCTGCATGTGGCCTGCAGGCCGTAGTTTGCCCACTTCTGATACAGACTGTAATCAAGTCACCCCGTAATCTTTTCTTTGTTAAGCTAATGAGAGAGATTCAAGGAGCTCAGTCATAAGACATATTTTCTAATCCTTCAGTTCACTGGTTCTCAACCAGGGGTACACATACCCCTGGGGGTATGCACAGGTTTTACAGGGAGTACTCAATCTAGATCCGTGTTTCTCAACCTGACAGTTGTGACCCCCGGGGAGGAGAGGCGGTGTCTCAGGACAGGTTTAGGGAGATTGCAAGTGCAGTGCTGATACTAGGGGTGGCAAGCAGGGCCATTGCCTGGAACCACTTGCCACAGGGCATCCTGTAAAGCTAAATTATAGTGCTTCAGCTCCGGGCAGCAGGGCTTGGGCGTCCGCCCCACTCACCGCCTGGGGCTTCAGCTTCAGACAAAGCTCACAAGTGAAAAACAGGCTCAAGTATCACACTGAAATGTAACTTCAATATTTATATTCCAATTGATTTTATAATTATATGGTAAAAATGAGAAAGTAATCAATTTTTCGGTAATAGTGTGCTGTGACACTCTTGTATTTTTACGTATGATTTTGTAAGCAAGTAGTTTTTAAGTGAGGTGAAACTTGGTGTACGCAAGACAAATCAGACTCCTGAAAGGGGTGTAGTAGTCTGGAAAGGTTGAGAACCATTACTTTAGCTAGTTATTTTCCTGGACCTTCTCTGAACCCTCTCCAATTTATCAACATTCTTCTTAAATAGTGTTCACCAGAACTGGCTGGACACAGTATTCCAGCAGTGGTCGCACCAGAGGTAAAAAAACTTCTTTACTGCTACTCTAGAGTCTCTCTTTTATGCGTTCAGGATCTCATTAGCTCTTTTGGCTACAGCATCCCACTGGGAGCTCATGTTCAGCTGATTATCCAACATGACCCCTAAATCTTTTTCAAAAGTCACTGGTTCCCAAGGTAGAGTCCCCCGTCCTGTAAGTATGGCCTACATTCTTTGTTCCTAGAGGTATACATTTACATTTAACCATATTAAAACTCATATTGTTTTCACCCAGTTTACCAAGCTATCCAGATTGCTCTGCATCAGTGACGCATCCTCTTCATTATTTACCATTCCCCCAATGTTTGTGTCATCTACAAACTTTTATCAGTAATGATGACTTTGTTTTCTTCCAGGTCATTGATAAAAATGTTAAATAGCATTGGGCTAAGAACCAATCCCTGGAAACTGGATTAGTAAAATAATTTCTTATCTATATTTTATTAACAGGGCACTTGTCAGGACTGCAAAGTTAGAGGACCAAACCTTTGGGCATGCTTAGAGGTAAGCTGATCTACTGCAGGGGATATGTGTGATAGATCTGGGTACTCCTCTAGTGAAGCTGTATGTAAAGGTTTGCAGCAATTCCTGCACAAACAGCTATTCTGAGGGGCTTAAAATTTAACTCTAAACATTGCTTTATATCAAAGCTTACCATACATGCTTTTAGCCTCAAAGTGATTTGCTTTGTAACCAAGATTCAGACACACTTACATTTTGTAACTGAAAATGATCATGAGTTTAAAAATGAAATTTTTCTGTCTGTTCACTGGCCTTTCCAGGGTTATTTGTCAGTGAGGTAAATTATAAAATAGTTTTAGGAAATCCTATGTTCTGCCTGGTCAGTAGTCCTAGGAAGGTCTTAATGCATCACAACAAATTACATTTCTTGAGTTGCTTTACAAAGAGTGGAAATACTATTGGTATTTATAGTAAATTCTGACTTGTCAGAGCACAGCATTACCTGGCGCAGTGTTTCTCAAATGCGGCCACTGTGTCTGCATGTGGCCACCAGGGACTTTTCTTGTGGCCACAACCTCCTGGGCGGTGATGGGGGGAAGGAAAAGCCAGCAGTGGTTGGGCCCTGCCCACCTCTGGAGACACAAGAGCTGGAGGAGCAGGCAGATAGTGAGTTCCCCACTTTCCCAGGGCTGGTGGGGTCAGGCTTCAGCCCTTGGGTGGCGGGTGGAAGCTCCAGCCACTGGGTTTCAGGCTTTGTTCCCGGGCCATACGGTGGCAAGCTCTGGCCCAAGATCACTCCCCCCTCCAGTGCCCTTGGCCCCTGCTACCTCCATATCCACCTCCCCATCCAGGGTTTAATTTGTCTCAAAGTTTGCCGGGGCTGAGTAAGTCTGCTGTGAAAAGTTATATTTGTATGTTTAATATCACTTTTCACAGCAAACTCAGTAACTAGCACATCTTAAAAAAAAAAAAAAAAGCAACCAAAAATCAAGACATAAGAAAAAAGACAAGAACATACAAAGCACCTTATTTATGTTTCTATTCTGTTAGGCCCAGTAAAGAATGGAGACAACTGTTAATGATTTTTATTATTGAGTCTGGAAAAAAAATCCTACATAAATTACAATGATGTGGACATGTATATGTGCATATTTATTTGTTTTTTCCTAAAGTTAATTAAGTATTTTAGGAAAAATTGTCAGAGTGGCCACCAGCAACAGATGGTGGCTGCACTCTGAGGCCACCAAAAAAATTGTTGTGAGAATCCCTGACCTAGTGTCGCTTCATTATCACCAAGCAAAACAAGTAAAATAAACATTTATTCAAACATTTAAAAATCCTATACAAACATTTAAAAAGTATTCTTTCTTCAGGCTTTGTCCTTACCTACTTACCTCTTTTCCTTCCCCCTCTTAAAATAACTTAACCACCTTATCTGCAGCATTAAGATATATTGCTGCTTCGCCCTCCCAGCTTTTGGCATAAAGGGGGCTTCCAGATGGTTTTAAAAAATGAATGGAGAGAATGTTGCTTCTGATTAAGGCGCATCTCTGTGATACAAGAGGGAAAGTGCAGGTGAATCAGCTGTAAAATGTCACTTGAGGTGCTGCAGGTGTGCAGATCTGCCTCAGCAGGGTTTTTCAACTCCTCAGTGAGCTCAGATGCATATCTCTTGTCAACACTCAAATCTGGGCTGAAAGGTGACAGGGAGCAGCCAGTATGTATATATTTCTAAAACTGCTTTCCACCCCCCCCTCCTCTTCAAGAGAATCCGAGATAGATTTTTCTGTTCTTTCTCTCAAAAAGAGAGAATGTTGGCTGAAGTATTATACAATTTCTCATTAAGCTATTTTTTTAAGCTACCAAATTACATCTAAAAAACCTTTTAGCAGGGGAAACCAAAGTGGAAGGAGTGGAAAGGATGGGAATATCAGGTGGAAAAGTCACAAAACCAAGAAGGGGGGGGGAAGGAGAACACTTGCTAAACAAAAAGAGAGGCGTTTGCTAAACAAAAATCATTTTTTGTCTGTTTTGAATTTATATCCGCTTTAATCTGGAACACTTGGACATTTATTGAATAATTTATTTTAATTTCCTACCAATATTTCCATAGGGTGATATTATAGTCACAATAAGACACTTCAAAGGAGGTGTCATGGTGTGATATCTCTTCTTCTTGGATGATTTGGCACCTTGCCTTCCCCTTTGTGCTTAGCCAAACACCCAGCACATGGTGAGATCCCAGCATGATAGAAACTTCATTATGCCTCATTGCTTAACCAGTATCTATTGTTATCTTCTATAAATGCATGCTATTAAAGTTTTAGAAAGCAGTTAATGCAAACGTAGAGGAGCTATTTGACATTTAATTACCAACGCTTTGTATGAGCAGCATCTGTGTATATGTGTTAATGTACACAAACAGTATGTACAGATTTCTTAAGTGCTTGTGTTTGGTGCTCATGGAAATGAGGGACTAATAGCAATGTCTGGAGGTTAGCGTCATACTGACAGCTTCAAGTTTGCATACCAGCTCTCAAATACATGTTAGAGCAGAACTGTAATAATAGAATTATTGAATTGTAAATAGACACTGCATTTTGTAACTCAAATATGGCACATACTTAAAGGGTAATAAATCTGTAGGTTATAAAATAATGTTCAGATGGTCAATAGCCTTGATGTGCATATAAATGTGCACTGATGTTGAAATGATTGACATATTGAATATTAACAATTTTGACAGATTAGAGGCAAACTCTGAATTAAAGATCCCAAATAATACACACACAATTGATAGTGGCATGTTTACATTTCATGGATTTTTCAGAATATCTTGGACATTTATTTTTTAAATAAGAAAAAGATCAAGTTAAATCAGCTGAAGAGAAGACATACATCAAAAACATTGTCTAACCCCACCCTCAAAATCAAGGAAGTTCAGAGGAAAATCTTGCAGCATTCTCATTGCTTTACTATATTATTTATTGCAATGCTTACCTTGCATGATACCTTGCTTTTTTCAGGATCCTGCAAATATACAATAGCTTGAATTAAAAATGCATTTGGGAGCCTTATCACTTTGTTCTGTAGGTATGTTTTGACAACTCACTAAAAAGAATTAACAGAGTATACTGCACCATAATTATTTCTCTTATTTTTGTTTGACAGAATAGATGTTCGTATGTTGGCTGTGGTGAATCCCATGTAGATCACAGTACCGTACATTCTCAGGTAGGTGTGTGTATATATATATGTGTGTGTGTGTGTATATATATATATATATATGTATATGTATATATAAAAAATATACGGTTTCATTCTAGTTTTTGTCATCTAGGGTCTCCCCGTCAAATGGTAAAAGCCCTTTATTCTAGGACAGCCGCTTTTTCCCCCCCTGACTCCTTAGGGGAGGAGGTGGAGGAAGGGAAGTATAGTTAAAGACTATTCTTGTTGTTTTTCACCAGTGCAGTCAGGTAGTTTTTTGTGAGTTGAAGCTTTGCTTGTTGATAATGCCTTTTTGCCCTTGGGAGCCCATGTGTTTATAATATGATTATGCAGCTACATAATTATTCATCTATTTAAACTTACTGCATAATTGTGCTCCACAACATAAAATGCCCCATGCATCTCACTTGGGAGTTAAGACTGCAGTTTAATTATGCTCTTTTAGATTAACTATTTCATTGCTGATCATTATAACAAAAATTCTTTGTCACCGTTGGATGTAGAGACAAGCAGTAGGTCTGGGTGCAGTGGAACAGTTAATTACTGTCAAGGTGTAACAAGGGAGGAGGAATTTTGTCTCCCTGGTGCAACATTCTGCTTCTCCTTGACAATTTCTGGAAAGCATCTTTGTGCTTTCAGTATTCAAATCTGCATAAAATACATTGAATTTAATGTTGAAATCAATAATTAAGAGTTTGTACTAGTGTGGGGAAGGGGTAGAAAAATCATTATTGCGTAGTCCAGGATTCCTGCTCCATAATTCAGGTCTATTGTGCAGCTCAGCTCACAGAACCTTGTTCATAATTCCTGCAACTCCTAGCAGCACTCTGCCGTCTGACTTGTGTTTGGAGGCTTTACTAAGTTTTTGTCTTTTACTCTACTGTTTATGTAATAATGTCTGAAATGTCCTTCTCTCCTCCCCCTCCCCCCAAATAGATTATTTCTTCCTAGGTATGATGCTTGGGTTAATGGTCTGTCTGCACTCTAAGGGTATGTCTACACTGCAGTAAAAGACTTGTGGCATGGCTGCAGCTGGCCTTGGCAGCTGACTTGGGTTCACAGGGCTATAAAATTGCAGAGTAGATGTGCAAGCTTGGGCTGGAGCCCAGGCTCTGGGACCCAGAGGGGGGCGATTTCAGAGTCCAGGCTCCAGGCCAAATGTCTACACTGCAATTTTCAGCCCTGGAGTCCAAGCCCCATGAGCCTGAGCTAACTGACCTGGGCTCTGAGACTTGGTGCCACAGACTTTTTTATTGGATTATAGATGTAGCCTCTGTGGCTTGTGGATGTTTTTCTCTCATGACTTGAATCTACAGCAGAAAGGCCTTTGGAAAGATTGTGTAAGTCTTTGAATCTTTGGAGAAAATATACTTTGGTGTAGGGCCATTCACTTTATTGTGCATCCTCCTCTTTCTGACTTCCAATACATTGCAGTATAACTTTGGAAACTCTTAGAGAATATCTGAACATTTGGAAAATGTATATCATATAATAAAGTGCATTTGTATAACTATACATATTGATGTACTGCTTCAGTGCATCTCCTACCAAGCTTAGAATCTGGTCTAGGGGGCTGTGCCTTCAGTTATGGGATAGGTAAGGCATGGTTAGACGGGATGCTCTGTGCATATGGACACAGTCCCCCACTTTACACAAACCATCTTGGATAGTGTAAACACATTAAGTAGTTGCAACAGAAGCAACCCCCTGGTTCAAGCACAGCTGCTTGCCATTTAACCCTTCCTTTCTGACCACTGAACTGCAAACAGAGTGAACCTTCTTGTGCATTTGCAGTGGCCATTGACTAGAAGTCCTTTACCATGCACGCTGCAACCTGGTCACAAGATCAGCCAGATTTGGTATATCCCTGGTGTGAGGTGACCAAAACATTCGAGTTCAGTAAGAGTGCTAGAAATGTCTATGCATATCAGGAAAGAGCGAAAAAGCTGGCAGAGTTGGGGATTGACTGGACCGGTGACGGGAGTGGATTAAGCAGCTCAAGAGCAACTGTTGTAAAGCGAGGGATGCGAGCCATACCTCTCGAAACATTCCATCATCCTACCTCTTTTAGAAGGAGTTTGACGGGGTGCTGGGTACTGTGCTGAGTGTGGAGTCAATAGTGGGTCACCATCAGTCGGGATGGCAACCTTCTGAACCCTGAATCAGAGGGGAGCCGGAACAGGCTAGCAAAATGACTCTGGTGCTCACACTAGTTCCTGAGGAGGCTTTGCCACCAGAGCAGCTGTAACATGTCCTGAGTCAATACTCAGAGGGGCAGTTTGATGACCCCCAGGAGGAGCAACCTGCTGCAGAATTGGCAGAAGGAGCCCCAGAGCCTGGTAAGTTTCTCGCTCCATGTTTGCCGCTGCTGTTTTTTGTTAAAGGAATGGGAGGGATTTCTGGTTTATGACCCAAAGCAAAATATATTACTAGCTACGGGTAGCAGCATGCATCCACTAATGGTGGAATGCGTGCCAGTGCCTTGGTATCAACCCACTACCACCATCATCATGTGGAATTCAAAATGGAGACCAGGAAGCACAAACAACAGTTAAACAAGCATTCACATTTTCATTTTTACTTGATACTTGCACATTCTTGCAAAGATGCGCTGGGGTGTTAAAAGTAAAAATCGTATATTTCCTTCCCTTTTCGTATACCATTCTGAACAAATGGTCACACCACAGTGTAACAAGGCACCAGTACACGGAAAAGATGGAGGGTGAAATGTAATCCATGGATGACAAAAATCAATGTCTGAAATATAGCTGAGGCTGTATGTATACAGAAATGTGCTAAGGAAGAAGGGGGGAATGGCTGTGTAGTTCTTTGAAAGTCCATTATATTGTGTGTTTGTATAAGTAAACTTAGTCAGAGGAGGCTTTATTGGAAGCTGTAGGGAGGCAGTAATCCATGTGGATGCTAGTGCAGAATCTTGTTGATTCCCCCAGGAATTTTGACTCAATCCCAGATGCTGATAGCTGCAAACTTTTCCCATACTAGGAACCCCAAATAGCTATTCACATTTTGGAGAAGGACATATTTTCCATACCCACCTCTGAAGGTCACCTGCCCATTCCATTACCAGATGTGCTGCTCAATTGTCATAGCTTGAAAATCTCTCGGGCTGGCTTGCCACTGGCAGCTTGGAATAAAATTTCACTTTGCCATTCAGGAAACTCAAAGGATTGTTATGTCCCAGAGAAATGTGGAATGCCTAAAGGGATAGAGAAGGCTTAGGTAGTAATCTGCATGCCCTCCCCTCCCCCCAAAACCTACAATAGTTTGCAATCTTTAAACCAGTGGTTCTCAACTTGTGGCCCATGGTCCACTTGCAGCCCAAGCAGCACACAGCTGTGGCCCATGTGACATACAGGTAATATATTATTGTGTGGATGTGGCCCAGCTTTCTTGTCAATTTCATGACTCCCCTGGAGCCTTGACATTGACAAGAGAGCTAACAGCCAATGTAAGTAACGGTGTCTACACAAAAAGAACAGGAGTACTTGTGGCACCTTAGAGACTAACAAATTTATTAGAGCATAAGCTTTCGTGGACTACAGCCCACTTCTTCAGATGCATCCGAAGAAGTGGGCTGTAGTCCACGAAAGCTTATGCTCTAATAAATTTGTTAGTCTCTAAGGTGCCACAAGTACTCCTGTTCTTTTTGCGGATACAGACTAACACGGCTGCTACTCTGAAAGGTGTCTACACAGATACTGCAGCACCTGAACTACACCAACGTAAGCCTTATGCTTGTCGTGGAGGTGGAGTTATGTCAGTGCTGTAGGGTACGTACATTGGTGGGACGCAGCTGTAGTGTAGACACTGACATAATTAAGTCAACTTAAGCTGCCTTTCGTCGACCTAACTGTGTAGTGTAGACCAGGCCATAGAGTGCTGCATATGTGGCCCACAATCGTAAATAGGTTGAGAACCATTGCTTTAAACATAATGCATTTGTAAATTTTAACTTACCGTTGTTTGTGCTCTTTTTCACTCTAACTCTGTTGTGTCCATGGAGCTTCTGGGAACCAAAGCATTCCTCTTACAATATACTGAAGCAGCATAATTGAAGTGTCAATTTTTGGCTTTGAGATTTTACAGGCACTTTGCGGATGCACTGAACCATTTTTGAAGTACTGAGACGATAATGTACTGTTGGACATGCAGGTCCTTCAGCCTCTGCAGGCCCTTGTACCTCGCCAGCTAAGCCACATTGCAGCGGGAGTCTGAGATTTCAAACTGTCACAGACCGGTGGAAGAGTTTTTGTGATAAACTTATAGGATATTCTGGGTAGGGCCAACACGCAGGTGCAATATGAAAGGAAAAAGAATTCATGACAAGTGGAAAGGCACAGGCTGAAGAGCATGAGGACAGAATTGTAGTGTATGAGGAGAGACTGGCAATATGGTTTTTGGAGCAAGAACGTTGCTTGAGGGAGAAAGATAGAGCTCAGCAGAAAGACCTATTGAGAGGCTGCTTGTGCTAATGATCAGAGGAGTACAGAATCCTGCTGCTCCTGCACGACATCCTGTGTTCCCTCCATGATACCATTTGCTGCAGACCACAAACGTTTTGGACAATTCCATGTTGGGTGACTCCTGCAACTGGGACTTCACACTACTAGAGAGGGCAAATATAGCCCTCTGCAGGCCTCTGCCCCTGAGCAGTGGCACCAAGTGCCGAAAGTGCAAGAAAAGGAAAGGAGAACTGGCGGTGGGGGCAGAGGACACGGAAAAGTAGGACGTTTGTTTGTTGTCACCAGTTTCACTATTTGCACAGTTCACTGTTTATTTTATGCACTATGTTTTATTACTGGTTTTACAACTGGTGTTGGTTTATTGCTATTGTTTTGATAGAATAATGACAGCTGGCCTGCCTGACAGTGCTTTAATATTTTTTTTTGTAATACTGCCATGTTCAAAAATGAAGGCTTTTATTTTATTAAGAGAGTTTATTACCATCACTGCATCCCATCAGATAATGTGTATTTTGGATAATAAACGCATGATGAGGCACACTGTCTGGCTGAGTGTTCTGGTTCAGCAATCCATTTCCGTCCTAGGTCCGTTCAGGGGGAAATGGCTCACCTTTGGCTTTACAAAGATTATGTAGGGCACAGGAAGCCACAACAGTGCAGGCAACATTGATGACACTGGAATCTAAACAGTTCTGTAAATGGTGCCAGGGGGATTTCAATCTGCCAAATGCTCATTCAATCACCATTCTGCACTTACTGAGAATGTAATTAAACCTTATGGCCAGGGCCTCTGAGATCAGGATACAGTTTCATAAGCCAAGGCAAAAGGTAGTATGCGGGGTTCCCTAGAATAACAGTGGGGAGAGTTACTCCATTTATGCCAGCGTTGTCTCGTGAGCATTGTTTCCCGGCCTGACCATGAAGGTAGACTCCTGATTGGCAGGAAACCCTGGCATCATGAACTCTTCCAGTGCAGCACATATTGGCATCCATAAATAGGCCTCTGTGGTCCACAAGGACCTCCATAACAATAGTGTAGAACCATTTGTGGTTTATGTACTCGTGTGCCCTTGAGGGCAACTGTGGGCACATGAATCCCATCAATGACTCTGGCACAGTTTGGAAACCCCATTCTCTCAAAACCAGCTGTAATTCAGGGATATTGTTTAAGCCCACAACCTTATTGAAAATCACACGCCTGATTGCCTCAGAAACCTCCACTGCCACTTTATCCACAGTTGTCTTTCCAATGCCAAACTGATTAGCAATGGACTTGTATCAATCTGGAGTAGCCAGGTGGATATAGCAACCTGCTTCTGTAGCCATCCTCTTGCATGTGTCATGACACTGAAAAGTTGGGACAAGCTGCTTACAAAGCTCCAGAAATGTAGCTTTCTTCTTGTGGAGGTTCTCATTAGTGGTCATTCCAGGTTCACATGACAATGTGATCCCACCAGTCTGTGCTTGTGGTGCTGCTCAAGAAGCGCTGATTTACATAGGGGCATCAGCGGCTATACTGAGAGTCACAAACAGCATCAGCCAGTTAAAGTTGCCATGTCTCTAATGTCGTCATCCTGCTCCAACAGGGGCCTTCGGTAGGTGAGAAAATGCTGTCAATATGTCCAAAAGATGGCCTGACAGAATGTGTCGTTGGACTGCAACAACTTCCTGTAAGGTGCAGTGTGGACAGTTCAGTTTTCCCATAGTGCACCATGAACAGAGGGGTGTAGAGCAGCTTCAGCTGGGGAGAGCACTAGGAAGCCTGGGATAGGCTGGTTTGACTCGGGTCTGCGTAATACAGTGTAGATGCTTTAGCATCAGTGTGAGACTGTAGTTCAGAAATTCTAAACCTAATGAGATTTTCTTTCTTCCTCTTTTCTGTTCAGAGGTAGTCAGGTTAAGAATGTTACTTTTAACATGCCCTTTCTATGAACATATGTGGGCTATATGTCTAACTTGGTACAAAAATGCTTTGTTGTTCAGGCTTGAGCCCTATTTATTCCATGATAATCCATTACAGATGCATTGCTATTGTTTAGTCAGTCAGCAGTTTGTTCTAGTACTGTTGAATCTAGGCCAAAGCTTAGGCCAAGGCATTGCCCCAGGTGATAATACTGTGCTAGTAATTAGCTCTCGGGTTAGAGCGCTAAGGAGAACTTCAAGGGGTCTCTTTTTTCCAGCAGCTTCAAAGGATCCCCATTACAGTTATTACAAGAGTCTGGTCTGTATACCATGACAGGCAGTACAATGCCCTCGTGACCACAAGTCTCAATTACTGAGATTTCTCTTTGCAGGATAACTCAGCTGCATGCAGCTAGTCCAGACTATACTACATTTGTTCACTGATTGGAGCAGGTGTGTTCATATTACATCCACCCCATGTTGTGGATATTGGCTGTCTACCAAGTGTCAGGTTGACTTTAACCTGGTACTATTGATTATTAAAATCATAAATGGCATAGACCCTGGCTATACTCAAGGGCTCCTCCATGAGTTTTACCACATAGGAATCACATCTCAAGTGGGCAGGTGATTGTAGCTTTGTGGCCCCTTGGATAGGGATCCAGTGGCCCCTAACAATCTTTTTAGATAATTTCTTTATGCTTCTATTAAATACCTTAAGACTTTTGCCTAAGGCCTCTGGGACTTTTTTTTATCACTATTTGCCCTATATATAATACCTTAATATCCCTTTCTCCTTGTATTGAATTTCTCATTTGTTTTTACTGGTTTGAATTTCAAGTAGAGGTTTTCTTTTTGTGATACTTTATTTTTTTGCTTTATAGCACAATGGTGGGAGGTGGCTTATATAAATGTGTTTCAACATGTTGGAGAATGGATGTACACAAGCGATTAAAAACTTTGATTTCATTAACAACACCAGTATCTAAATTCCATAGATCAGTATCCCAAAAAGCTCTGTAGCAAAAGATATCGAAAAGTATACTGCTTTCAGGATTGTTTAGGAAGAAACTTACTCTTACCCTCATCCTCTTTCTCCTTTCCCACCCTTCAGTATTCTCTCCTATTTTTACTTCTTGCAGCTTCTCTTTAATTAGAATAATCATGGGGTACGGATCTTTTTTTACTGTTCACAGCAGGATAGCATATCAATCAGGAATTAGCCTTAGTGTGTTACTATAATATAGCTAGTATTTAGACATTGAGATACTATATTAGGATTATATCACAATCTGATTTGCTAATGACTAGCATTAAAGATCAGTTTTACAACTTTTAAGTAAAATGATATATTGTGCGAGCTTCTTGTAGGGCATTTGTGGAGTGGGTGGTACCTTGCATTTCTTATAAACACTTATAAACCTCTTGGCATTGTACTGAAGTTTATTGCTGCCTCCTTGCACCCTAAATTAGTGTTTGTGTTTTTCAGGTAGCACAAAGGGAAAAGGTAGATTTATCTGCTTTGTCATTTCTAACAACATCTCACATTCTTGTTCAGTTTCCTTTAATTTCTGGACAATAGCCCATATCTAACTGAAGCTCTTTTTATCCATTTAATCCATCCCTCTAGTATTCTAGATAGCCATTTCTGCTCTTTGTTACTTATATGTGGAGTAAAAAATCCCTGAAGTGGCCTTTCTAGCTTGAGAAACAATTAAGGTTGATGTCAGTTTGTCACTCCCTCTCATTTTCACTAGCTTCCTTGCTTTATCTCTCTTGCATTTGTCTGTTCTAGAAATAATTATTTTTAACTCCTCCACTTTGAGAATATTGAGCCCTTGCTGCAGAGGTTTGTAGCAGTTTATTGTAGGCTTCTACATAGCTGAAGCTGCAGATGAAGGCTAATCCTGATAATTAAGGAAGTTCTACTTAATTATTTCAGTTACTCTGCTGAAAATGAATGTAGGAAATGTCACCGTTTCTGGCAGCTTTGTTATCCAAAAGTCTGCAAGTCAAAAACACATATTAACAGAGAAAATTTTATCTGTGGCTTACAACAGCTTGCACAACAAGTGTACTTTGCCCCAAAGCTCTGTGTACTATTAAAGTACCATAGTAGGCTGTGCGCAGGGACTCGGGTGGAGTGGTCATATGAGGGAAGGAAGGTGCGAAGGGTGTGTGTGTGTGTGTGTGTGTGTGTGTGTAGAAAAGAGTGTCTTTGAACCTTGTGCAACAGCAAGGCTGCTTCCATGCCATTATTTATGATAGCACCTGCATGTATTGTGCACTTTGCGAACACTCCTGTAATGAGAAGCTTACAATTTTTATATATGGTATTGTTTGAGTCACTGTAGGCAACATGTGAGGAGTCTTTCAGCTACACTTAAATGTGACAGTGTACCGCTTTGAGGATGAGCTTAGGAATATCATATCATGCATAGAAGGGGGTGGAAGAATCCACAGGGTTGATTTATGTGAGAAGCTGGCAAACTGTCAGAAGAGGCTTGGAGACTTGGTGGAGCAAAGGGGACAGGGGCAACATGAAGTTTGTTAAGAGAGAGTAAGTAGGGAGAGACGAAAGCTGTGTAAGTGGTGACAAGAAGCTTAAAGGTGATGCAGTAGCAAATGGGGAGCCAGCAGGGGGATTCAGAGCGGGAAGTTATGATCAAATCAATAGCCAAGCAATGTTAAGTTTAGCCAGCAGCGCTCACCGTGTGTTTGAGAGAGAAAGCATTCATCATGTGTGAGATTGCTCACTGTGTGTATGTGTGACAGAGAGAGAGAATGCTCACCGTGTATTTTTGGGTGGCTGGAGAAGAGAGGCCTCTGGGATGTGGAGTAATTAAGATCTGAATGAGATATTTGACTGGAGAGAGGAGGACAGATGTTGGAGATATTGAAGAGGAATTGGCAGATTTGGAAATAGCTTGGGACAAAGGAAAGGGAGGAATTAAAAATGACTGAGATTGCAGACCTGAGTGACAGGGAGGAGGATGACATTATCAATAGTGATAGAAAAAGAGGGAAGAGGAGAAGGTTTGAGAAGAGATAAGGAGTTGGGTTTTGACCATGTTCTATTTAAGACATCCAGGAGGAGAGATGTTGGAGAGAGAAGATGAGTGTGCAGATAGATAGGAGACTTAGTGCTGGAGAGAGATTTGTGAGCCATCAGCCCAGAGGCGACTGCTGAAGCCATGTGAACTGATTATTGCCCAAAAATAAGGTTTAAAGTCAGAAGATCAAAGGGCCAAGGACAGAGCCCTCTCACAGAGTGAGAGAAAGGAGATGGATCCACTGAAGGAATGGTCAGAGAGGTAAGAGGAGACCCAGGAGAGGGCAGTATCTGGAAAGCCCAGTGTGAGGATATGAAAGCAAGGAGAGGATGATCTATAATATTAAACACAGCAGGAAGATCAAAGGGGATGAAGGCAGAGTAGAGGCTGAGATTTGTGTAGGAAGAAATAATTGGAGACCCTAGAAAGAGAGGTTTCAGTGGAGTGGAAACACTGGAAGCCAGATGGAGGGGGTCCGAGACTGTATTGGAGGAGAAGTGACTGCATTGATAGTAGACTGTTCAAGGAGTTTAAAGGCATGAGCAATATGGGGCTGTAGCTGGAGGCGTAGGTAGGACTGAGGGGTGTTTTTTGGAGGACAGGGGAGACCAGGACATTGTTCATATTGTAATGGAAGAGGTTGAGAAAGAAGGATAAGGGAAGAATGAACAATAGAAGTAAGGAGACGGGAAGAGGAATGGGATCACTGGGGAAGATATGGGTGTTTATAGGAGAAAAGGCAAAAGACCTTAAAGCTGGTGACAGGAGAAAGGGAAGAGGAGGTGCAAGGGGGATATTCCTGGTGGATTTTGTTGATTTTTTTTATTTGTTTTTGTTTTTCTCTCTCTGAAAGTCTGCAAGATCCTGTGCAGAAAGATAAGAAGGGGAGAGATTTAAGGAGGGACTTGAATGGTGCCAAGAAGTGATGGGGACTGTGGGCATGAGACTCAATGTGGGAGAAGTGTAGTTGCTTGGTCAGGGAGATGATAGTTGAAGGAGGGAGAATCTGCAGTGGAGGAAGTTAGTGAGGTCCCAGGATGTTCAGCAGCACAAGGACAGTAATGGAGAGAGCAGATGCTGGAAGCAAGACAGGTCTGGAATTGGTGTAATGGACTTCACTGTGGTAGAAAGGGGCATGGGTGGAGGAAAAAGCAGAGTGGAGAGTGGACAAGAGGGTTGGGAGGAGAGGCCTGATCTAGTAGAGAATTCATGAACATTGATAGACTGGAGGTTGCAGAAGGCACAGTGACAGGGCAGGGATGGGACAAATGTGTGGTGTGATGTTGAATGAGGGGAGGTGGTGATCAGAGAGAAGGAAGTCAGATGGAGAGATCAAAGAAGAAAGGAGTGTTGGATGAAAATATATTGTGTTAGGGATACCGAGACAGGAGCTTCTGGGTCCGCTCTTACAGCAGCAGTCCCCAAACTTTTGAGAGTTGCAACCCCCCTTATCCCTGTCCGTGCCCTCCCCCCCCCCCCCCCCCCCCCCGCGAGTCTAGAGCAGTGCTGTGGCTCCTGGGGAAGGGAGGGAGGGATATGGACAGGGGTAAGGGGGCCAAGGCTGGGGTTGGGTCTGGGGCCGTGGCCAGAGGCCAAGGCTTAGGGCAAGAGTGGGAGTGGAGCTGTAGCCAGGCTGTGGCGGAGGACAGCAGACAGGCCCATAGCCAGGTGCAGCTCCGCTCGCAGCCTCGTCCCCAGCCTCTGCCCTGGGCTGGGAACAGAGACGCAGTCAGCAGCCAAGGCTGCGGGCTGCCGCGCGGCTGGGAGCACAGCCGTGCTGAGGCTAGTGGCAGAACTGGAGCTGGGGGTGGCTGGGACCTGCCGCACCTTTCCGGACTTTCCTCCATGCCCCCCATGGGGGTGCGCCCCACACTTTGGGGACCTCTGTCTCACAGGAACCCACCGGCTTGGAAATTCCTACATGAGGGACCTGAGGGGTAAACGTCCTTTTCTACCATCATTTAACTCCAGATATTTGTTGGATTAAATCCAAAATGCTAAGTTATAGTTAGACTAACACTGACCTGTATGAGATAAGAAACATAAAAGAACTTAGGCTTTATAAGGCAGCATGCTTGAGACCCGCCCTTTCGTTATTCTGCTTGAACATAACTACACGTTTGAACCCGAGCAAATCAGCCATAGGATTGTCAGGATTGTTATCCATTATATATCTGATGAGAACACACATGCGACTGTTCTAATGTTTACGATTAGAGATAAATCTTGATTTTTGGGGGCAGTTCCGAGTACATAGACTGTACTTAAAAGTCCTTTCTGCTATAACAGTTTGACTAACTGGATTCAGGATATATCCCCAACATTTTCTGGTATCTGACAGTCTTGTTTGTAGGTTTCTAAGAACTGAACTAAAATGTCTCATTTTACGTTCCCATATGACAGCTGTTTAAGGGCCAAGGCTTGATTACTTGCTATCTCCAGGGGAGATTTTTAAATACTGACCTAGAAGTGAAAACAAACTCTATCCCATTGGTAGGGCCTGGGTATTGGTAATTCATGGCTGTGAAAAACGCATCACAGACCATGAAATCTGATCTCCCCCCTGAAATCTTGCACAGGGCTGGGAACTCCTACCCTGCGCAGGGCTCCAGCTGCTAGTTCCAGCTGGGGATGGGGAGGGACGAGACTTCCTCTTCCCCTGCTTCCCCTACAATAGCCTTATGACCCTCCCACCCTGACTGCCTTTGGGTCAGGACCCCTACGGTTACAAAACCATGAAATTTCAGATGTAAACATCTGAAAATGTGAAAATGACTAATTTTAAAATCATCTGGCCGTGAAATTGACCAAAATGGACCATGAATTTGATATCATCAGTATCCAATATCCACATACTTTCTTGGTGAGTGCATTGCAATAGTTTAAGATGATTATGGACAACACTGAGATCTTCTCTTTTCAGATTGTACTGATAGTTAAAGCAGACATACCTCTTGGATGGTGTTTGTGATGTGGTTTGGACCCCTTCAATCTAGGTGTTGCAAATTAAAAGCTTGGGTTTCAGGAACAGCTGAATTGCTGCTAGATTTAATATTTTTACCTTGTACATGTTAGTCTTTTTTGAAAGATTTCACATATTAATACAGTTCTGGCTTGGACACATTGAGGTTTAATGTAAGTTCCGAAATGATTTTTTTTCTTCTGTTTTAGGACACAAAGCACTGTTTAACTGTCAACCTTACTACCCTGCGTGTCTGGTGTTATACATGTAGCAAAGAGGTATTTTTGGATAGAAAATTGGGATCTCATTCTCCATTACCAAATGCCAGACTGTCTCACCAAACACAAGGAAATAGTGTACAGGTATGTTCTTTAAACAAGTGAAATACATACAGCCCTTGTTTTAGCTGTGCTTTGTCTTATTTCCCAGTTGTGTCTTATCTGGTGTTGGAAATAATATGATTCTCTGTACTGTACTCTTCCCTTCTTATGTCTCTGAGGACTAATACAGCTCAACGCCCAACCTACATTAAATCTTTCTGTGTATCACTCTGTTTCCCAAGAATGATGCTATGAGTGTATTTTATTTAATTTTTTAAATCAACCAGAGTATATGAAATTACATTTGAGTTTTTAAGATGGGAATAATCATTTAGCTTTGCTTCCCATCCTGTAGTTAGTGAGAAGTTTTTAATTGTCATATTCAAATTATTACTGACTACTGTATGCAGAAGAGTAAGTTGTTTTGGTGTTTGTTTATGGAGCCTCTAGTCAAAGAGAGGTTCAGATTCACGTGGAGACAAAAGTATAGTGTTTATCAGGAGAAACATGCAGGCAACTGTCAGTCTGTATTCATTCAGCCACTAATATAAAAAAAATTGAGAGGATTTGCATGACCTTATATTTCTGGTATAGCTCAGTAAAACTTACTGTGTTTGCATCGTTATAAATTACTAACAAGGTATGTAATTTTTTTCTTATTGGAGATTTTTTTTTTCCATTGAGCAGTACATCCACAGTTGTTGTAGTAATTTTGGTCTCTTCAGCTATGATATATGCTTCCTCAGAGGCAGGAGTAAATGGTCTCTGTGGGGTGTGTGTTTGTGTGTGTGTTTTTTAAAAGAGAAGTGAACAATAACTTAATCATGAAAGCATGCTGTCATCAAAGACGCATTAAGGTACAATTAAGTCATCAGAGAGCTGATTTTATTTGTAGTGCAGTTAGGATAGTTAAGCTTTTTCAAGTTTACACATGGCCAGGATTTAGGATTTATAATGAAAATGAAACTAGAAATTTAAATTTCTAAACTGTCATTTATTACATGATTATAATATAGAGGAAGTTGACCATTGTTAACACATAATTTATAACAATTAACATTTGTAGCTGAAAGAGTAAAATATCTAGGGGGTAGCACACTTTGTAACTTGTTTAGGCAGAGCTCATTGTGCACACCAGGGCTCCTTGCGTCTCCCCATTCCTCCCCTCTCCAGCTCCCTGTGTGCCACCTTCTAGCTCTATTTCAGGATCAGAGGGGTAGGCATGTTAGTCTGGATCTGTAAAAAGCAACAAAGAGTCCTGTGGCACCTTATAGACTAACAGATGTAGTGGAGCATAAGCTTTCGTGAGTGAATACCCACTTTGTCAGACGCAACGTTGCGTCTGACAAAGTGGGTATTCACCCACAAAAGCTTATGCTCCACTACATCTGTTAGTCTATAAGGTGCTACAGGACTCTTTGTTGCTCTATTTCAGTGATTCCCCAGTCTCTCCCCTGCCAGGGGTTTGATCTGTCCCCCATCTCCCCTCCTCCCATAGCAGAGTCGTCCATTCTTCCCTCATACCAGCATCTCTATGTGCCACTCCCAATCTTCCCTCCCCTCCCCATCAGTGGTTCTTTGTGCTCCCTCATTGCCCTTCCTCTCATACCAGGGTCCCTTATTGTCCATCCGTGCCAGCATCTGTTTGCACTTCCTATTTCCTCCTACCTTCATTCCAGGAGTTCTGTGTGCCATCCATGCCCCTCCATGCCAGGGACAATCTGTGTTCCCTCTGTCATACTCGGGCCCCACAATTTCTCCTCACCAGGAGTTGTGTGTCTTCCATCACTTCCTAACACACACACCAGTGTCCCTCATTCCCCCTCCCCGCATCTGCCAGGGGCTAGATGCACACCCCCATTTTCCCCTTTCCTCTTCACCTCTCTTTCCCCCTCCTCCTCCGTCCCCTGCCATTATTATTTGTCTGGGAGATAAGTCATTCATGGGGTCAACATGATAAATTCTATGGGGAAGAATGGGTAGAGAGGAGATGAGGTATTCTGAGGCTGGAAGGTGTTAATGGGTGCCCTCAAAGAGTTGTTTGATCTATAGATAATTGCAGAGGTCCTTGAAGCTCTGGCTGTGCTAGCAGATGTCATGGGTTACCTGTGTTCCCCATTTTCCTCCTTTCTGATTTTCACCAAAATTATTAGGATTCTGGCCGTTGATGCCAAGAATATTTTGGAATTGATCAGATGTTGCATTCTAAAGCAATCACATTACAGAGAAATGCCATCAAGTTGAGGGTATAACCTCATAAGCTCTTCCAATTAATGAAAAAGAAATAGCTGAATTGGGACAAATAAAGAAAGCAGGGGGGAAAAACAGGTATTTAAAGATTCCATGTACAAGCTAAAACTATGCCATTAAAATAAACTATGCTGTATATTTTAAAAGCAGATTGAAAATACCTTCCTTGGAGAAGGTACTGACTTGCACATCCAGCACATACCTATTTCTCCCACTGAAATCAGTGAGAGTTGGGGATTCTCAGCCCGTTGGAGGACTGGACCTTTTGAACAGTGCTGTGCGCATTGGAACACTAAATAACTAATATTTAGACATACCACATTTTCCTTGAGAAGTTGCATCAGTATTTCCCTGTAGTCAACAGATGAGTGATTTTAATATGAAGAATATTAGATGGACTTTATTTATTTATTTATATGCCTATCTACTTGTTAAATGACAGCTGAAGTTCAAATACAAGAGTAAAAAATAATTGTGTAAAGAGTAAAGTGAATAAAAGCACAATATTTTGTTGGTTTTTTTTTTTCTGGGGGAGAAATTTTTGCAAACCCAAAAATTACAAGAAATTGATTTAAAGAAAATTATACCAGAAAATATACCGGGTATTCTTTTAACAACATATGTTGGAATCTACTAAGTGGTTGGAATCCAAGAAGATATTGGCAAAATGTATACAATACAATATTATTAGGTAAGTCACAGAAGTTCTAAGGGAAAAATACCCCTAAAGAAATTATTGAAAAATACCTTAGCATGTTTTCAATTTTAATATTAGTAGATTTGAAATAGGGCATAATTTTTTTATCTTAAAACACCAACCACAGAATTCTAATTGTATAGTGTTTCAGCTAAATATATTGGATTTTCTGATGTTATTCACGTGTGCTCCTGAAATATATGATGTCTTGACTTAAACATAATGCTTGGCATGATTGCAGAATTCAGATTTGAAATGCATCCAATACCCAATTGTTTTTCTACCCTCAAGGAAGTTGCAGTGTACATGACATTGCATAAGGAGAAATTAGCATGATTTGTGACATTTGTCTTGCTTTTTACCTTAAAATTTTGTTTAGGATTTCCTCCCCTTATGTGCTCACAGAAAAATGACATAAAATACAATAACAATTTGCCTATCTCATACTGCATCTCTGTTAGGGTTGCCAACTTTCTAATCCCACAAAACCAAATACTCTAGCTCCGCCCCTTCCCTGAGGCCCTGCCCCCGCTCACTACATTCCCTCCCCCCCCCCCCCATTGTGGCTTGCTTTCCCCTACCCTCACTCACTTTCACTGTGCTGAGGCAGAGGGTTAGGGTGCAGGCTCTAACTGGAGATGCGGGCTCCTGGGTGGGGCCAGAAATGAGGGGTTCAGGGTAAGGGCTCTGTCTGGGAGTGCAGGCTCTGGGGTAGGGCTGGGGATGAGGGATTTGGAGTGCAGGAGGGGGCTTCAGATTGAGGGGGGGCTCGGGGCTGGGGCAGGGGGTGGGAGGTTGGGGTACAGGCTCTACCTCCGGCGGCGCCCAGTCAGCAGCACAGCAGGGGGGCTAAGGCAGGCTTCCTGTCTGTCCTGGCACTGTGAATCCGCACTGCACCCCGGAAGCAGGTCTGGCTCTTAGACAGAGGTGCGGCAAGAGGCTCTGGGCGCTGCTCTCATCTGCAGGCACCGCCTCCGCAACTCCCATTGGCCTTGGTTCCTGGCCAGTGGGAGCGCGGAGCCGGTACTCGGGGTGGGGGCAGCGCACAGAGCCCTGTGGTCTCCCCATTTAGGAGCTGGACCTCCTGGCTGCTTCCGGAACGCAGCACAGGGCCAGGACAGATAGGGACTAGCCTGCCTTAGCTCCGCAGCACCGCTAACCAAACTTTTAATGCCCGGTCGGTGGTACTGTAATCATAGGGGTCCCAACACAAAAGGCGGTCAGGGTGCTGACCGGAGCCGCCAGGATCCCTTTTCGACACTTATGTCTCTCTTGATTAAATGCAGTGGGCCATCTGATGGCAAATTTTTGTGCTGACTTTCACATAATCCTTTATAATCGTTGTGTTATAATCCATTGTTACGTGGTGAATTGCAAAGCAGGCTTGCTGTTCCTGAAGCAGTGGCAGGAAATCTTACAGTGTTTGACATTGTATTTTGACTGATTTATTTTCTCAGCGTTTTCCAGAAACTGGTGCAGTGCTGTATTCTTACCATAAGTACCTGCTTGAATTAGTAAGCTTTCATAGCATTGCTGCAAACTACTTTTGCTTTACATAAAATGAAACATGCATTTAGAAGTCAGTTATTTTGAATGAACTCCTATGTTTAGTTCATAGGCATATGTTAATAAAACCGTACTAACACTTAAAGAAAAAATGGATTTATAAACATAATCACACTTATATTTTGCCTTTTCTTCCAATAAGGATTTTAAAATACCTGGTAATCCAACACTGAAGATTCCTCTAGTTACTGTATTTGATGCTTTAGATATAGAGGTGGAAGAAGATGAACTGAAGACAAGAGGTAATGAAACTGGAGGATTAAAGCCTACGCTGTCAACTAATTGCTCTGTCCATGCCCTCACTTAAATAATTCCACCATGTACAGTATGTGTATTTCTTTGAATCCATTCCCCAGCTGTTTAGAAATTACTTCTTTTCCAGCTGGAACTATTTCCCCCCACTCTAAAATAAGAGCTGCATTTTCAGTTTGAAGCTTAACTGCAGCATCCTTTCCTTTTCTTCAGAGAAGAGGCTCTCGTGTTATTTGTAGTACATCAGTCACTGATAAAGAAAGCAGTTGTGATGTTTAGTGTAGTTGCTAGTTTTCATTAGACTGAAATATGTGTCATAGCCACACTGGTAACTGGGTAGTTATTGCAAAATTTGTTAACATTTTTTTTTATTTTTTTTAAAGATGCTTTATATGAATGCTTTCTGAATACTGGTTAACATTTTGGGTCTGCCATTCCCAGCACTTTTTTTTTTGGATTTCATGCTCTGACAAATGCGATCAGTGCAAAAGTTAACCTAAGCCTGATATTTATATAATGGAAAAGGGGAAAATGTGAGGGGAAAGTGTAATGAAACTCCCAAAACTGAGAGGGTTTTATTTGTTGTTTATTTGTCCCCCCCCATGTGGCATCTCTTTGAAGTCTCCAATATGGATCACTCTTATAATGAATAATTTTTGTTTATCTGCTGGTTATATTTTACTGAGCTGCTTTGTTGAGACACCAGTGAACATGTCAAGGCAATTCCTTCTCCTATCAATGATGGGGAGATGTTTCTATCTCATGGACCTTGTTTCTCTTTCCTTCTCCGTTCTTCCTTGACTCAGCTAGCACCAGCTTTTTGCCAGTTCAGCCTCCATGTTTGCCCAAAGCCTTTTCCTCTGCCACTCTTGCCATCTGTCATAGTCTTCCTGTGTGCCTCCACCTCACTGATTCACCATCTGTTCTTAGATCTTTGAAAAAAACTGTTTATCACCTGTCAATGCCTTAGTTTCTCTCTTCCTGCTTTTATTTGTATTTAACCCTATGATATGTTCTGGGGATACACTTTTTATATGAAAGTTGCTGTATGGATAAAGTTGTATTCTAATTTCCATTAGCACTAATGGAGCTATGTGGATATGCTTCAAGAAAGAATAAGCTCTCACAAGTCAAATTTATCTTAATGTTTTATTTAAAAACAAATGTTAAATATTTCTGACAAGGCACATATTGGAGAGCAGGATGAAGCAATGCTAAATGTAACTGCAGTGAATAGTTCAGTTACTACTTTACCAATAAATTGTTAAAAACTTTGCTAAATAAATGTGTATTGAATAAAAGCCCAATCCTTTAAATTATTACACAGTTACTTAACTTTATGCTTGTGAACAATCACACTGAAGTTAATCATGTGTAAGTGTCTGCAGAATCAGGCAGGGCCTATGAAATTATATATAATACACACACTATTTGAAAAAAACTTTTTGAAATACCCTATGGTGTTTCAATATGTCCTTAGCTGTGACTAGTATTCCATCTGCCTTTAAGTGAGAATTAGTCTTCCTGGTGGGAAGAATCAGGAATGGCAGTCTGATGTAGGTTTAGCGATGGGAAATGCAGAATCATTTAAATGGAGAGAGAGGAAGGAGACTTTCTCAGTTCCTATAAGCAAAGTTTTATTTTTTTTACTTGTTTATTTTTAGAAAATATTTTTGGTTAATTTAGCTGAATTAACCAAGTAAGTTTTATAAAAATAATAATGGAACTTGCAGAGTACTGTCTCATACATCAAAATGATGAGCTGCATTTCTTGTGTCTGAGTTAATTATCAGACTGTTGCGCTGAAGGCTTTGCTGATTGCTAAATTTTTTTTTAAATGCTGTGTAACTTTTCTTGGTAATTAGAAGTAGTGATTATATTGTTTTCAGTAGTACATTGCAATTATTCTTGTAGAAGAACTTTATTATATTTTGAGACAAACTTCTATTTTATTGATTTAATTTATACTTTGGCAACACTTGTATAGCCTGTCATGCCAATAAAGTTTAATTGAATTGAGCTGAGATGACCATGTAATAGTTGCTAGTTCTGACTTGCAGAAATAGTCTTTTTGAAGCCCTTAGGACTACTTGCATGGGTACAGACTGTTCAAATATTTAATTGTTTACCAGTTGAGCTCTATAATGAAAATTTTCCCCATTATAACTTGTGCTATAGACAGAGTGAGCGTATATAATGTTTGCTGAGTTAATTAAGAAAAGAAGTAGTCCTCATCTGAAAATATGATTTTCTTTGAAAGGGTGAATGAAGCTGTCCTGAATAAAGATTAACACACTTAATAAATCCATACAGGAAAGAGAGAGAAAAAGAACATAAATTAACTAAAACTGATTCATTTGCAAATATAATTACACACTGAGAAAATGTATGTATATTGTTATATAATCTAAATAGTCATTGCACAGATTAAAGGTATTGAAAAGCCATTGATAAATCCTCCTAAAAACCTGTCAATTATATAATTAACAATTATAGACATCAATCATATACAGATAAACAGTAGAATTCATTTGAACTAGTAAACGCATTAAATGCAAGTAAAATTAAAACATTCAAACCCTTATCTTTATAATCTTTCTTCAAAACAGTATCATTCTAAAAATATACATAAAGATACTAAGATAAAAAGGTAAAATGAAATCCACTTACGCTAGGTATTCTAATCAACCAACAGCAAAATAGGAGTTGAGATAATTTATCTGTTTAGGAATCAAATTCTGCTTAGTTACACTTGTGCAATCCCATTGGTCTCAAAGGGGTTGCAGAAGTGTACTGGGAGCAAAATTTGACTAGTAAATCTTTGAGTGGAAAGATTATTTTCCTACAAGTTTCTTTTTCAATTTTAGCTTGCTTGATGTATTTTTCCTATTTACAGGTCTTACAGGATTGAAAAATATTGGAAACACTTGTTACATGAATGCAGCTTTACAAGCTCTTTCCAATTGGTAAGGAAAATAGCTGTAAAATGTAACCTTAAAGTAGCTATGTGTATCTGCATGTCTTCAGTTATAAACCAGACCCTCCAAAAAGTCCTTAATTTAAGTTTTAGAAGAATCATACCAGTATAAACCTCATTTTGATGTGTTTGGTAGCCTCATCTTGCAGTAGCATGAATAGTGCTATTGCAATCAATGGTATTACTTAAGAGTTGCAGGATATGTATATAGTTTCCCTCAAATAGCAGTCTATGGGTTTGTTTTCCCTCCTCTTCTCTAATATCTCACAGCCCTCAATTAAAAATTATAGTTCTAAAAATTAAAAAGAGAATTAGTCATAAATATCCAGGTAGTCTTCTAAGTGTAGGGCCATTCTTTGATACTTAAGTTGTTTTGTTTTGTTTTTTTCATTCTTCTCCAGACATCAAAAGGTAATGTGATGTGTGCGGCATAAACAAGCTTTGAATTCTTTTTTACCATGTTATTTTTTCAGTCTGGAAAGTTTTCTAATTGCTATTTATAACAATTAAAATGAGGTGGCATGGTGTAATCTTTTAGTGACAGAAGTTTAAACTTGCCAATTTTATAAAAGAAGCTGATATAAAACGCCTTTGATTAAACATTTGAACTGCTTGGATCTTAAACTCAAAAACAGATCAAAGAATTTCAAGATCCTAATTATATACTAAACGTACATAATGTACATACTTAATGATAACAATTGTAAGTGAAATAGTTTAGAAAGATTTTTTTTTTTTATTCCTAAATATTCATAGATCAGAAAGAGCTGCCTAGTTATATACTTGAAAGTATCAGGAATATTTGGTTAACTTTTGTTTCCATTTTTTATTAAATGTTTCCAATTAAAAAATAGCCTGTCCTTCCCTTTTTAAAAAAAATGTAGATTAATTAACCTATTGATTTAAAATACATTTGTTGAATATCAGTCTTGCTAGTTGTTCCTTTTATACAATGAACCAAAACCAAACTGAGACTTTAATTATTATGTTTAATTGCTGACTATTATGTTTTCTATTTGTGACTTCCCCCTCCAAAACTGTACTGAGTTAGGATTTGGTATTAATAATTATAATCCCTAGCTATTATATAAGGCTTTTCACCAATAGATTAAATAGTACTTTACAAAAGAGATCAGTATCTTTATCTCCGTTTCACAGATGGTACATTGAAGCACAGAGAAAGGAAGTGACTGCCCCATGATCAACCCTGCAGGCCAGTGGTACAGTTAGGAATAGAACCCAGGTTTCCTGGATTCAGTACAGTGATCTATCCACTCCTCATTATTTGCCCTGAGGTCCTTGCTATTATCAAAAAATGCTTTGGGATTTTTGAAAGTCTTTTAATGAAAAAATAAATAAAAAGGTGGAAAATAGCCAGGAAATTTGGCAAGAAGAGAGGGAAAGGACCAAAAGCTTTTTAGAATATATTATTTGTTATAACAAAGTATGTCTTATAGATCAGGAACCAGTTAACTACTGTTTCTGGTCAATATTAATGGTATGGGAGAGGTCAAGGTTATAGTTCCTAGAATTTCCTTGGGCCACCAGTTGATTTTAAAGGAACAACTTATTCTCTCAGTGCTGCTTAAAATAATAGATATTGGAACTAACCCACCTACTTGTTCCAAAATTTTTTCCTGATTTTCCAGATCAAGCTTTTCTGTAATTCTAACCACAGAACTCAATGTACATTTTCTGTATAGCCTGTCCCTACAATGATATATTTTAATACATTCCTTGTAAGACATTAAGGAGTATTTTAAAAATATTAGCTATGAAAGTTATCTGAAAATGTCTTTCAGAATATTACATAATCAAAAAGTGCCAGCTTTCAGCCACCTTGACTGCAGAGCAAGGATCACAGGGATATACCACTATCCTGCAGTGGCTACATTGGCTAGTGGGAACCTGCCCTTGTAAGGTGGCTCCCACTGGACAATTCCAGTGCCTCTAACAAGTGACAGGATTGGTCTGTGAGGGGTATTGTGCCACTCATAAAGTGGCCCAAATAAGCAGAATATATGAATGTTGCCCTAGGGTTTAGGAAAAGAAATCGTTAAACGTTTACCATGTAAATGTCAATAATTAGCCTTAGCTAACATGCTGTTAAAATGAATGTAGGGGGAGATTTACATTTCTCTTAGCACTATTTAAAGAATAATAATCTTGTTTTCTTCCCTCTAATCAGCCCACCCTTGACACAGTTTTTTCTTGACTGCGGGGGCTTAGCACGAACAGATAAGAAACCAGCGATATGTAAAAGTTATCTCAAGCTGATGACAGAACTTTGGCACAAAAGCAGGTATTGTACCACTTTCCTTGTGAAATATGTTTATATATAAACTTTGGACAGCAGTGCAGCACAGGGGTGAACTTGTTTTAGCTCCAATTGTTTCCTCGTGTGTGATATTCCGAAGGTTTATTACAGGCTTTGAATTCAATTAATTTAAAAATAACTCTAAAAGGTTGTGTGGTGGAGTTGGGGAAGTTAACATTTGTTTTAGTGGGAAAGTTACATGAAAGAGGCTTTTCTGTATATCATGTGACAACTCAAAACAAATGTCATTTAGATGCTGAGTGATGATGGCATCATGTTTGCCTTCAGGTTGAAAAGAAAGATTTGCCCATTGCAGCTGTTCCTGTAGTTGAACCCATAATCATGCATAACGGCATTAGATTTTCATCCTAGGAAACATGACAAGATTGACTTCCTTACACAATGAAACATGTAAGTTGTTATAAATAAGAGTGCTCTTTTATGGATAATTGAGCCTCCAGTTTCCAGAACTTTAAGCTCAACCTGAGATAGAACAAACTTTGGTTTTCCATCTGCTTCATACAGCATCATTATACACATACATTTCCCATATTTCAGTGACTTTCATAAATTTCAGTAACTTTTTTTTAAAAGTTTCAGAGTGGTAGCCGTATTAGACTACATCATCAAAAACAACGAGGAGTACTTGTGGCACCTTAGAGACTAACACGTTTATTTGAGCATAAGCTTTTGTGGGCTAAATCCTACTTCATCACATGCATGGAGTGGAAAATACAGTAGGAAGATATAGATACACAGTACATGAAAAGATGGGAGTTGCCTTACCAAGTGGGGGGGGGAGGGTCAGTTTTAACGAAACAATTCAATTAAAGTGGGCTATTATCAAGGAAGAATCACTTTTGTAGTGGTAATCAGGGTGGCCGATTTCAAACAGTTGACAAGAATGTGAGAGTAACAGGGGGAAATTAGCATAGGGAAATTAATTTTTAGTTTTTGTAGTGACCCATCCATTCCCAGTCTTTATTCAGGCCTAATTTGATGGTGTCCACTTTGCAAATTAATTCCAGTTCTGCAGTTTCTCGTTGGAGTCTGTTTTTGAAGTTTTTTTGTTGAAGAATTGCCACTTTTAAGTCTGTTATTGAGTGTCCAGAGAGGTTGAAGTGTTCTCTGACTAGTTTTTGAATGTTATAATTCTTGACATCTGATTTGTGTCCATTTATTCTTTTGCATAGAGACTATCCGGTTTGGTCAATGTACGTGGCAGAGGGGCATTACTGGCACATGACGGCATATATCACATTGGTAGATGTGCAGGTGAACGAGCCCCTGATGGTGTGGTTAGGTCCTATGATGGTGTCCCTTGAATAGATATGTGGACAGAGTTGCAACGGGGTTTGTTGCAGGGATGGGTTCCTGGGTTAGTATTTTTGTTGTGTGGTGTGTAGTTGCTGGTGAGTATTTGCTTCAGGTTGGGGAGCTGTTTTAAGCGAGGACTGGCCTGTCTCCCAAGGTCTGTGAGAGTGACGGATCATCCTTCAGGATAGGTTGTAGATCCTTGATGATGCACTGGAGAGATTTTAGTTGGGGGCTGAAGGTGACGGCTAATGGCGTTCTGTTATTTTCTTTGTTGTGCCTGTCCTAAGACTCTCTCTACGCAAAAGAATAAATGGACACAAATCAGACCTGAAGAATTATATCAGTCAAAAGCCAGTCAGAGAACACTTCAACCTCCCTGGACACTCAATAACAGACTTAAAAGTAGCAATTCTTCAACAAAAAAACTTCAAAAGCAGACTCCAACGAGAAACTGTAGAACTGGAATTAATTTGCAAACTGGACACCATCAAATTAGGCCTGAATAAAGACTGGGAATGGATGGGTCATTATAAAAACTAAAAACTAATTTCCCCATGCTAATTTCCCCCTATTGTTACTCACACCTTCTTGTCAACTGTTTGAAATCGGCCACCCTGAATACCATTATAAAAGTGATTCTTCCTCCTGTTGATAATTGCCCACTTTAATTGAATTGTCTCGTTAGAACTGACCCCCCACTTGGTAAGGCAACTCCCATCTTTTCATGTACTGTGTGTATATATATCTTCCTACTGTATTTTTCACTCCATGCATCTGATGAAGTGGGCTGTAGCCCACAAAAGTTTATGCCCAAATAAATGTGTTAGTCTCTAAGGTGCCACAAGTACTCCTCGTTGTCGTTTTTTTATAAATGATCCATCACTTTTGATGATTGGAATTTGTGTGGAGAGGAGGCAGAAAAAAGAGAGCTGCACTGTTAGGCTCTATAGTAAGAGCTTGTCTACACATGGATTTGTTTTGTAATAACTGTTCTACTTTAAATTCAGACCCTACTTTATTCCTTCATAATTTTATGTGTAGATGAGACCCAAGTTAATACGTTGCAGTCACACAGCAACAGCACTGTGGCCACACAAGTCCTGAAGCTCTATATTTACTTTTCTCCTTATTTCCTGAATTGTCTGAAAAGTGTTTTTAGGAGTACTTTCTGAGAAAATGGGGGTAGAGCAAATCCTCCACCTTCTCTCCTTTTAAAAAATACCTAAAATGTAAGAGAAATTAATGTTTTGTTTTTTTTAAAAAGAACTATACACAACAGCTTATGCTAAAATTCAAATTGGTGCAGAATTTCTTTCCAAAAAGGTTTCACTTTTGGGTTTGGATACAGTTAAAGACTAAAATATATATTACTGATTGTCCCTGTGGGATATCTTGTATCCTGGGGTCATTTGCACACCATTCTTGTGCCTATGCTACTACCCACCCACTCATCTGTGGGCACTGCTCAGTATACAGATCACAACTTCTTTGTGGCCTTGACTCTGTATCCATTTGACGAGTCTTTTTTTTTTTTTTTTTTTTTTTTCAAAGGGGGGTTTGATGGTCTACAAATAAACTTATCTCCTTGCATTGACCCTGTGATAAACAAATACTCCTTAATATTTTTAAACGGGTCTTTGAATGAAGTTGACTTCTATCACGCATACCAAATTATTTCCCTGCTGTATTGCTGATTAATTTTGGTTGCAGCTTGCTTGAAGGCCTTTAAACATAAATCCCAATTTCACACTTTTGGTCGTCCTGTGCTCTGGGAGAAATATATATTTTATATTGAAGACCCCTCTGCCCCCCAAAAAAGACAAAATTACATTGGGGTAAGAATAATATAGAACAAGTTTGTTAAAATGTGTCTCACGGTGATCAAGCTGATGATGATCCCAGTGAAGTTAGAACATTGCAGGCCATTTAATTTTTTTTCCCAAACTTTTCTTTCCCAGACCTGGTTCCGTTGTTCCTACAAATTTGTTTCAAGGAATTAAAACAATTAATCCAACGTTTCGAGGCTACTCCCAACAGGTAAACCTTTCTTAGTATTATCCAGTATTATGACAATGAAGTGTCAAAAGTATAACTGCATGATTCAGGTAGACTAAATTGTCCGATTCAAAACTTGATAAAGTAGAAAAATATGTATTTAAACTGAGCTAATCATAAATTTTTAGTTTTTACCTTTCCATGCTTTAAATCTATATCCCCTGAAACTCCTCTCTAACTTTTCTGAATCACAGACTTCTGTGCTGGATTCGGTTGACAAACTGCTGAAAGGCCCCGTGATCCTTATGAATGTCTCCTTTCTCTGGGACAAGCAGCAGAATGGTTAATATCAAAAACTTGTCACCTGAAGTAAAGTAGCTGACATACAAGCTGTTCCAGAAAGTGACACAAAAGTCTTGCTAAGCAAACATAAAGAATATAATAGAGCAAACTTTTACTATGTTAATTTACTATTTGAATATTTTTAAGCTGAGTTGCTAGTATCCAGTTTTTTGTTTAGACAATGAGCCCACATCTTTTCTTTTCAATGTTACTGGTTTACAGCATACTGTATACTGAACACTTGTGTCCTCCATCTCTTGTATAGGTAGTAATTACTTGTAGTGGGCAGGCATTGGTGGTTATGTGACTGAATTATATTGTAGGTGCATTCTTCAAATCATCTTTAATGAAGTGTGTTCTAACATACCTATTTTACTGTTGTAAACATATTTTATTAAAAGCCCTATTGTGAGAACCACATTTAATTTCCAATTTAAGAAAGAACCAGATCCTTAATAATTTTGTCAGATTCTCTGCATTGCAGTAGTTTATATTGGAAAACTTTGGTAATGCAGTATAATGAAGTTAGCAAGTGAAATGGAGGGTTAAACTGTATTTTTGATATACAAATAGTGTCGGTGGTGTCAAGGGAGTGTTAAAATAGCAAACCTCAGAATTGTTGTAGATGCTTTTCATTATTACTGACACTCTAACTTACTGTTGTGTCCAGGGTATCCAAAATTTATTCATGTACCTAAACGAAGAAATTAATTCACTAATTTAGGGGAAAATGGCAAAATCGTCTGCAGCTTTAAGAAGATACATTTCCTCAGGGGAATTTAGTCCTTGCAAGCTAAAATTTGGAATGAGCGTAACATTCTGTACTCCCTTAAGTATTTAAGGGGAGACCCCAATGTTCTTCCTCAACACATCACCCTAAGCTACTCACTAGGTCCCCCCCGTCCCCCCAAAAAACCCCGAAATCTGGTCTTTTGTATGCTTTTACCCTATACTATACAGATTTCACAGGGGAGACCAGCATTTCTCAAATTGGGGGCCCTGACCCAAAAGGGAGCTGCAGGGAGTCGCAAGGTTATTTTAGGGAAGATCGCAGGATTGCCACCCATACATCTGCGCTGCTGCTGCCTTCAGAACTGGGTGGGTGGAGAGTGGTGGCTGCTGACTGAGGGCCCAGGTCTGCAGGCAGCAGTGCAGAAGTAAGGGAGACATGGGATGGTAATACCATACCATGCCATCCTTACTTCTGCTCTGCTGCTGACGGCAGCTCTGCCTTGAGAGCTGGGATCCCAGCCAGCAGCTGCCGCTCTCCAGCTGCACAGCTCTGAAGGCAGTGCCGCCACCAGCAGCAGTGCAGAAATAAGGGTAGCAGTACTGCAACCTCCCCTACAATATCCTTGCAACCCCTCCCCCCTCAAACACCTTTTTGGGTCAGGATCCGTACAATTACAGCACTGTGACATTTCAGATTTAAATAGCTGAAATCATGAAATTTATGATCTTTAGACTCCTATGACCAAGAAATTGACCAAAATGGACTGAATTTGGTAGTGCCCTAGGAATAACAGTGAAGGCAGGGAACTGTGCAGCCTGGAAATTGTTGTTATTCTCATCCTCAAAAGGCAATTGCAGGGGAGCTGGGAATCTGAGAATGGTGCCCTTGCTGGACCACTGAGGGGAAATACAGGTGCAGTAGCCCTGAACTGCGACAGTATCTCTCCCCCTAAAAGAATTACCAGCCACGGCAAATAGGTCAAAAGTTTTAAATTTACAGATCATTAGGCTGAGGGAGAGTCCTGGAAACCAAACAGTGGTGACACTAATAATTTGTAAGCAAGTAACAAAATGATTATGTACCAAACTCCTGTTCAACCCACCACCAGTGGACCAACAGATACCCTCTTAATAAATAGCTACCTGTGCAACAAGAATAAACGATGGCTAAGAACAACAAAACTAGGAATTAATGAATGAAGATGGAAGCACCAGAAACCAGGAAGAGGTCAAACTTCTGCCCCCTTCCTGCTCTTATAAGACCAGCAGTGAGCTCAAGCTGAAAGTAAGCCAGCAGTGCCATTGCCATTGTAGCCCACCTACTCCTTCCACAAGAAGTTGCTGAGCTGTTAGAGAATGAATCTACAACACTCCCTTTGTTTCCTTCTCCTGTCCAGGCAAGTCTGGAACAGCTGGAGGGCTGGGACAAATTAAAGACGATTCTTTTGAAAGGTGCAAATGTGGTTTCCCTGACCAGCGTACGTAAGGCGCTGATAGGGTGTTGCAAAAAAAGTTTGAAAACCTTATATGATGAGGTTAGATTCCTCTACTGACAACCTCTATTAACTGTACAGCTGGGAGCTAACCAGGTACTTGGTTGTTGCTTGTAATAGGATGCACATGACATTGTGATGGTTCTTGGGGTACCCAGGACTGAGAGTCACCTTGTTACCCCCTGCCTCCAAACTGAGGGAGTCTCACCTATGCCTGGCTGTTCCTTACCACCATTAGCCTTTCAGCCACTTGAACACTTTCCCCTGGGCTATGCCAGCTGAGTCTACACCTTGCAGGTTAACAAAAGGTGCACCCCAGTCCATTTGAATCAGTCCTCTGTGATATGCTGCCCTGGACACAGATTACTCACAGAAATCCCAGATCCTCTGCCGCCAGAGGTGCAATGTGTCCCAGTTTACTAATTTTACCTTAAATCGCTGCTCCTATAAATCAAAAGTAGATATTTTTAAGAAAGAATAAATATTTAACTACAAACGAGAGACGTGGAAACAAATAGCTATAATACAAAACAAAATCAAAATGTGAAATTGCATCTACATTTATTAATTACCTTTCCTAGCTAATAAAGTAAGTTTCCCACTCCCCGATGTTCAGTCTGTTTCAGAACTTTACAGAAACCAGGATCCAATTTTTCATGAGAATACCTTGTTCCTCAAGATGTCTTCTCAGTGGAAGGATGCAGAGTACCTTTCCCTCCTTTGTGTTATCCTGAAAGTTTTTTGTTTCTGTTCATAGACAAGGTGAACCCCTATTTTGTCATAATGTTTCTTTTTTTCCTTCAGGTGGTTTTGATTGTTTGCATTTGCCTCTGATGGTTTTCCATTGAAAGTTTTGTACTGAGCAAGGCTGAACAATTGAGCCTTGCATTGCATCAGTGGCAAAACAGGGTGGGGTGGCAACTCCCTGCTGCTGAATAGGCTGTCACTGAGACATTATCCTCTGGTGACTAACATTTATTTCAAGTCAATAACACATACTTTCAACATAAATATTACCCATACATACACCTTGCAGTGATTATGAATCTTGATGAGTTATGAGCTTTCTGTAGCTACCTTACATTTTACTATTTATAGATAAATATCCTGTAAGATATGTTTGGTGTAGTGACTTTGTCAGGCCTGAGGTAAGTGTTATTTGCAAAGAACAGGCGACCCTTTGCCAAGGAGCCTCGGTGTCACAGAGACCACAGAAGAAATATTTTAACAATTAAAATTTCCTGGCACAGAGTATAAGCTTTGTGATGAGTGAAAGCTTGAGAAGGAAAGTTGCCAAGTAAGACTCGTGACATGGAATGGAACTCGTGTAGGAGGTTACAAAATCCAAAATGAAATATTATTTGGACTGACAGTCTAATTCTCTTTTGCACCCCAGGCTGGGCAGGTGGCATTTACTTTGTTTTTACTCCTTTGATTTAGTGGCCAGCTTTAGCTTTTTGCTGTTTCAACACCACTATGTGCATATCTTCTAAATATAAAAGGGGATTATGTACCTATTTTAAATTCCAGGATGCACAAGAATTCCTGCGTTGTTTAATGGATCTGCTTCATGAAGAGCTAAAGGAACCTGTCATGGAAATAGAAGATACCCATTCTACGAGTATAGAAGAGAGTATGGAAGAAGACAAGAACCAGTCAGATGTAGATTTCCAGTCCTGTGAATCTTGTGGTAGCAGTGATAAGGCAGAAAATGAGGCTGGTTCCAGACCATTCTCGGAGGACTATGCAGAGGCTACTATGTTAATTCAAGATGTTGAAAACCACTCCCTCACAACTAAAGATTGGCAGAAAGAAAAAACACCGTGTAATAAGTTTAACCGAGCAAGTTCTATGGAGGATTTAAAAAAAGACAAAAACACTGCTTCAGAAACTGCTGAATTTTTACATAATCCAGGAACAGTCAAAGTGCAAATACACAGCAGAATTTCAGGTGACTGTATGATCAGTTGCTAATTTGTAATTATAACAAAATCATACTTGTAGCTGAAATGCATGTAAAAGTAAAAATGAGGGAAACCATTTTAGATGTATAACTTGTCACGTATCGCACAAGAGTAGAATGGTTTTTAAACTGGTGCTCAAGTTCATTAATGTGGTACTTCGATTATGTTTGTTTAATCCATTTTGAAGTCCAGTGACTATTTACCAGCTATTCAAGATTTGTAACAATTGAAAGACTTCAGATAACATTACAATTGGTGATTGCTTTTGGATTTTTTTGGCTCATTATTTCTGCTTTAACAGTTGCTGAATTAAAACTTAATTTTCTTATGCACAAGCATTTAATCAGTCACCTACTGGTGTGCTGAAATGTAAGTTATCTAACTATTTTGCAGTTCAACCTGAAGCAAAACTTTACTGTTGGAAAAATTCAGCTGTGCAGTAATACAAATTTCTGTTGCAGACTATATCAGTGATGTCCACATGACTGATCTATCAGGACCGCAAAGCCCTCCCTCAAACGAAGGAGTGAATACACGTTTATCAACCTCTCCTCCAAAATCAGGCTCATTATGGTCTGGATTGGCACCTGCACACAAAAAAGGTATATGCTTTTTCTCCTTGCATTGCCTTGCTCATAAGAGTGCCATTAATTTAATTTTTTTTTTTTAAATTTTGGTATTTAATATTGACGCTGCATGTGCTTCCAGGCCTCTAGTTAGAGATTTGACACCATGTTAATGGGGTACAGAGCTTCTCATGATTTTCTATGTCACTGTCTCTTTTCACTTTATTGGAGAATGGTGCATCACTACCAGTCGCTATAAGCAACTGTGTATTCATAGCGCTTCCTGCCTCTCCAGTTGTTTTTGTCTCCTTGCTCTTAAAGCATGGAGCAATATTTCTTGATCTTTCTTTAATAGCACCTGATTGGAGAAATGGAGGTGGAGGGAAGAATGCTCATAGAAGGAAAAAAGGTTGTGTGTTTAGAGGAGAGTCTGGGAAGGAGCCCATTGGGTACTCAAGGGAGAGGATTCTTGCGGGAACAAGGCATCAGTTGAGTTTCCCAGGGTGAAAGATGTCATGCCTGTCCCTACTGCTCTAGGCAAGTTCACCCATTGGAGCAGTCCTAATTTCTGCTACCCACACAAAGAGTCTGTTTAGGCTGCATCTATTCTACAGTCTACTCATCAGTAATAGGTCAGCACCTGTAAGGGCTAGGCTCTCTCTGACTGCAGGGTTGGCTCTGACACAGTGCTCCTTCTCCATTACTGCAGTCTCTCAGCAGCAGGAATATGTTTTTATAGCAGTTTCTTCTGCCTCTACAAGAGGTTCTCCTACTTTGTAACCTGGCTGCATCTTTCTGTGTGGTCCCTTTATAGAATTGACACCAAAATGCAAATCCTCCAGCAGGGGCAGCTTTTTCTTACTCCACTCCTTGAGGTACCTGATCCCTTTCTTTCATCTGGATGAACCTATGAACAGCTTGGCAGAGATGTGATCTGAAGTCCCATTCTAGCAGATCTTCTCCCCACCATCTGTCACAGCTTTAACTCCCAGGGACCCTGAGCATGCTTGGATTACAGGCAGCCTACTCAAAGCATTAGGAAGTTGATGGTGATCTCAACCAAACTTCCAGAAATTTCCCACTCTGACAGACTTGCAGTTCCCTCAGCTGTGGAAGAGGTGGTCAGCCTAATAGCTGGCCTCTCTCCAGCCATTAGCAGGAGTCTGAGCAATTTCAATGGAAAGCCACTCTGGTACTCTGCTTCATTATACTCCCTTTCCTTTGCTGAGGATCTGGACAACAGTGGTGTTTCAGACATGGCCCAGAGGGGTTGCCTGCATCCCCCTTTTGGGATTGTTGCCAATGTACAATACTCTATAGTGTGATAATTCATTGATGTAAATGAGTTTGTTTGAGTTTTTGAGTTTGCTGCATAATTGTGCTTCAAAATCTGAGCATTCATGAATAATTGTTAAAGATTTATTTATTTATGGTTGTGAAGAAAACCTTCATACAGTGATGCCTGCTATATTTGGCAAACAGACAAATACCACAGCTCTCAAAGAGATGTTAACTGACCCCTTCATGTTGATGGTGTGTCAGCACTGAAGTCTAACAAGAGTCATTTAGATGGCAACATTGTATCACTCCTGGTTAGCTTTCCAGAAATATCAGTCTAATGCCATAATTGTGTGTAGTGGAAGATATGGGGCAGATTGCAGTGAGGCTAGTGTCAAGGTTTGCTGGGTTGGGGAATGAGAAATTCATCCTTCCTCACTCGGATGTAAAGTTACCTCCATCTTTGTTCAGAGTGGAAACAATAGAGATCTGTCCCCTGCCCTGTACCAAAAGTCTCAACTCGCTCCTAGTTGCCAAAAGCAAAACTGTCTCCTGTGCCTTCCTGACTCTCATGAGGCCAAACTGTCCTCTACCCAGAAACCAACACCTTCCCCCCCCCCCCCCCCCCAACTACATCTGTCATGCATTTTCAGTATGGAAATCTCTGGCAAATTGAAAATGTGAGGTGTTCTAAAACAGTTTAATATCAAAATACATGACTGAAGAATACTTTACTGGGGTCAGGAAGTGGGGCATTGCTGCATAACTCGTGGGTCCCTGCATAATGCACATCTAAAGTGCCACATGAAAAGAGGACTTGCTGACTTTTCTTCCTGCCAGTATTCTCTCTTCAGATCCAAACTCTTCCCTTCTCCAAGCCTGTTTCAGCTAGAAATGAGTCAAGGAGGTAATTTTAGTTACATGAGACAGCAGGCACTCAAAGGTATTTGCTTAGGGGCCATCCAGTTGGTTTATGGACTTCTTTTGTCTATGAGGCAGCCTTTGGGGAGTTGCATCCCTGGTGGGGAGAGGTCTGTTTGGAACTGTTTCCCTTTTCATTGTTATTGGCCCCACACTTTGCTGCTCCTTATTTGTATTGGCAACTAGCAAATCAGCAGGTCAACTGCCAAGATTCCTACAGGAGGAGTTTTGGGGACCTTAGTCTGTTGGGTAGGTACTGCAAGAGCATTTGCAGTCTGTATCTCATATGATGCTTCTAGGTTTTATTCTCTAATGTAGGGGGGCCAGGACACTGTTTCTGAGGGTTTTTTGTACTCCAGAGAAACAGGTATTACTCATCTAATACAGATCAGAACTTGAAATTATTTATACTTGATTTCCAGATCAATTGGGGAAAATCCCTCAGAGCTTTAGAGACTGCTCCACTTAGGCAGTCTCAGCAGGGGGCAGGTTTTCTTGTTTTCAATCAGTCTGCTTTTTAAATTCTGTATCTATCACTGAGACTCGTCCCACTTTGGCCCACCATAATCAGTGCCTCAGCATTTCGAGTCTGAACCAGTTGAGTCCTTCAACCAAGATATGTTGAAGACTCCCTGCAAAACCGTTATGGTCAAATGAGGCTAGCATATGCTCTCCGATGTATGAACTTTATACTCTGAGTGAGAATATGCTTAAAACGGGCCTTAATCTGAGAGCTATACACCAAGGATTCTAAGATTGCCCCTCTAAATGTCTGAGTTTTACTTAACTTAAATGTTAGCCTTGAAAATTCCATTAGGAAAGAAAGAAGGATCAAGCATGTTTTGTCTACCCTTCATTCTACTAGGAACCTACAGGAACAATTGAGCCTAGGAGATACACTAATTCAGCCATAGCTGCCAGTAATTTGGCTGCCTGGTTCTGTAGGGGATGAGATAATGGGGAAAGGGAATTAGTTCCTTTATCTCAATCCTGAAAAGAGGTGGCACATACTCATTTAATCATGTCATTTTAAAAATGGATTCAGACAAAGCAGAATCAAAGGTTACACACTGTTCATGAACCCTCTTTAACCATTTTTATTTTTGTCTTTTTATATTAGTTCCAACAGTATCTTCTCCAAAAAAGAAGAAATACAAGAAATACAGGAGTGTCATATCTGACATATTTGATGGGACCATCATAAGCTCAGTGCAGTGCCTGACTTGTGATAGGGTGAGTGTAGGAAGATGTTCTAACATGAATGTGATGTTCATTTTTATATTAAAATATACAGAGTTAATTTCAGTCATTTTACTTTTACATGTGTAATCTTTCTCTTGGGATTTGGCCCCTTTCTGAGTTCTGCAGCTGTTACGTCTCATAGAATCATAGAATATCAGAGTTGGAAGGGACCTCAAGAGGTCATCTAGTCAACCCCCTGCTCAAAGCAGGACCAATTCCCAGCTAAATCATCCCAGCCAGGGCTTTGTCAAGTCGGGCCTTAAAAACCTCCAAGGAAGGAGACTCCACCACTTCCCTAGGTAACGCATTCCAGTGTTTCACCACCCTCCTAGTGAAATAGTTTTTCCTGATATCCAACCTGGACCTCCCCCACTGCAACTTGAGACCATTGCTCCTTGTTCTGTCATCTGCCACCACTGAGAACAGCCGAGCTCCATCCTCTTTGGAACCCCCCTTCAGGTAGTTGAAGGCTGCTATCAAAGGTCTCCTCAATTTAATTTCTCAGTCCCTGATAGTAACTGTTGCAACCCTTCTTTAATATAGACTCTTGCCTCTCATTTGGGAATAGAGCATAAGTCCAACTGAAACTCAACAAAATTGTGGGTGTTAGTTTGCAACCAAGTTTTTTTTCCCCAAGTGCAGCAAAGTTTTCTTTTTCTTCCTCTTCCCTTCCACTGTCCAGGAAGTTCCAACTATTGGTTATAAACTAGCTGAACAGCTCTGTTACCTTGCTTAGACACACAGCAAGGTGTGTGTTCAGGTGAAGGCTACAGTTCCTTTTCCTATGGTATTATGGCTAACCAAGGACTGTGGTGTCTACATGCTGTCGGTCACAGATTTCCAATATCATTCAGAACTGCTCATTCAGTTATTTTTACATTAAGCTATGAGGTGCCTCTTTTCAATTCTTTTGTTTTTAAATAAGAATAAAAGCTGTGTTGGGGAAGGAGAAATCCTTTGCCCATGAAAAGCAGTTCATGGCAGAAGAATGGAACCCAATATGGAGGAGGAATCTATGTCTACAGCTTCATTTAGAAGAAAATCCAATTATGTTTAGCCTGACTTCCTAACACACACAGATTCCTTAAGGAAAACTGCCTTGTAATATAAAACAGTCTAACTATTGCATCAGATTAGAAAAGGCAGTCATTAAGTGTTTTTAATTATCTGGAATATAGAAAAGAGTAGCTAGTCATACTGTTTCAAGAGCCTCATCGTGCAAGTTTGGGCTGAGAAAATTTAGGTTTCATTAAAAACATTTAAAATTTGATTTTTCAAAGTGGTTTGAAGTCCTAGAATGACTTATGAAGCTCAGCTTCCTGCTGGAAAGTGTGACGTTCTTTAGTAAAAATGGCAGCCCCCACTGAAGAAAGCAAGTCCCATTTGTTCATAGTGCCACTTAAATAGTAGCAGGTAATTAAAAAAACTTCTAAAAATGATTCTTAGCAAATATTTACTTCTAAGTTATTATAACAAACCACTTCAGTTTCCTTTAAAAATAGCCCCAAAAGTCAGAAGTGCTCATTCTTATTTGGAGGGGGAGGATTGTTTCTAAGTAAAACACCATCAAAATAATTTGAATAACGTTTGGTAGAACTAGCACGCATGAGAGCCATCTGTGAAAAGCTCTGTATTGCTAACATGACCACTACCATGGAATAAACCAGCTGGGGTTTATAAAAGAGCCATTGTTACTTCTTTAGCTGTAAAAGTATCACCTGGTGCAATGTTCTTCAAAAGACTGGTTTTATGACCCAAATCCATTTAATTGATAATTGAGAGATTGCCATCTAGTGGAATTTTAGGAATAAAACACTGAATCTTTAGTTAGCAGTCACTCTTTTGATCAAACTTCTCAAGATCATAAAATAAAGTTACAAAACACTGTGGTGTACTTGACAAAATTAGAAGTGATTGCCTATTTCTTTTAACAAAAGCCTAATTTTCCTCCCTACTTTATTTTTTGCATAGGTATCTGTTACCCTGGAGACTTTTCAGGATCTGTCATTGCCTATTCCAGGTAAGGAAGACCTTGCCAAACTGCATTCTGCAAGTCATCAGACTTCTCTAGTCAAGGCAGGGTCGTGTGGTGAAGCATATGCTCCTCAGGGGTGGATAGCATTTTTTGTGGAGTACTTTAAAAGGTAAGTGATTCTCTTTGTAGTGCTTAGATTTTAAAATTGCGGTTTCTGCTCTACTGGCAGAACATTTGTTGTGTTTTCTGTCAATGATGTTTCAGGTTTGTTGTCTCATGTGTTCCTAGCTGGTTTTGGGGTCCAATAGTAACCTTACAAGATTGTCTTGCTGCCTTTTTCGCCAGAGATGAGCTCAAGGGTAAGCCACTTTTTAAAATATGTCTAATGTGCCTTCTTTTTAAAACAAGATAAATAGATGAGGTATTTTAATTTTGCTTTTTTTTAATTGAACCAAAGCACACATCAGACTTTAAAAAATATTCCTGATCATAGGATCCACTTAATTTTTTTTAATAAACCACTATTGAAACGGATTTTGAAGCAAGAATTTTCACATAAGTTTTCTTGGAAATATCCAATAATTGAATTTCTCTTAATGAAATAAAATCAGATGGCGTTCAGGACATTTTCAGTCTAAATTTGGGAATTTGCTCCTTGTCTTGCCTTTTAAACTGTGTACTGCTTCCCTTTTATTTTAAAATGATTAAATAACCCAACATAATCCAGAATATATTTTTAATGTTTGGGAACATAAACCCTAAGAAAACCAAATCATACATTTGCTCATTGAAATACTAAACTTTCTCCATAGGAATCCAAAGTCTTCAGACACTGAATGAAAACATTTAACCTGAAAAATAAATTATCCCTGAAATTACAATGACACAATCAAAGCAGTAGAAAAGTATAATAGCTATTGTAAATTGCAATTATAATCAATAAAGTATAGTGAATACCTTGAAGAATAATTGCTTGTGTTTAGAGAATAATGGTTGTGTTTCTCTCCCCTCCCCCCCCCCAATATCTGCAGGTGATAACATGTACAGTTGTGAAAAGTGTAAAAAGTAAGTCATCTTTTACCTTAAATTTGCTTTGATAAGCCTTGGTCTTGATCAGCACATTAACTGTTGCTGCAAAAGTTGAATGTGTGGAAATAAATGCAACATACAGTGACTTTCATAGATGAGAATCCTGTATTTTTGGTACAATGACATTTTTTGATGAGCAGCTTTTTGTTATATGAGCTTGTACAATACCTGTCAAAAGTCTAGAAGCAATAAAAGTGTGTCAGACAGGAAATGCTTTAGGGATGAGTCAACCATATTCGGATTATGACGGGATCCACGGGGTGCAGCCTGGGACTGCACTGTGGGACGACTGTGCCCCCTTAACTCTCCAGCCTGGGCTATCTCTCACAATGTTTTCCCTGTGACAAGGAGCAAACCCCTCCAGGCACTGTTATCACTCAGCACAACCACATACGGAGCCTCACACCCAGCTAGATTGCATGAATGCTTCCAGAGTCACTCATGAATATCACAGAGAAAGGCACCAGCCAAATCCCCCCCAGCTTTGTACTTCGGGAATCACCGTCTTGCACTGTTCAAGACCTTTTCTTGAGCAATGCAAGTTTATTAATTGGTTCACCACTTGGAATGGAAAGTGGACATACACCAGCCTTTGTGAACCTGAGCAGATTTACCAAGCACTTCAGGCAAACTCACTGGATAAACAATAAAACAAGTGTATTGATTATAAAAGAGAGATTATAAGTGATAGGCAAAAAGTCAGTGGTCACCAAAATAAAATAAAATATATAAGCATGCAGTCTAAACCAACCCTTATCACACTAGACCGTATTTAGATCAAGCAATGTTCTCACCCCATTGGATCTTAGTCCTTAATATACAGGTTTGTCTCTCAAACCTGGGCCAGTCTCTTCTGTTGAAATCATCAGTCTTCTCAGCATCCTTGTTCTTTGCAGCATAGGTGGGTGGAGGAGAAAAGGCAAAGCATGGGGCCCCTGTGTTCTGTTTTATATCCTTAGTCCATGTGTTTGGAGAACATAAATCCAGGCATGTGTGGTGGGGATTGCTGAGTCACAAGGTGAGGTTGAACAATTCCCCTGGTGTGGCCTTGTGCAAGTGAGTCATTGCATTGTAGCTCCCTTGCTGGACAATGGCTGTTAATGGTTGTTCAACACCCGCCTCGGCATTGGTTATCTCCCTGGTTTTATTGTCTTTGGGGAGCTAGTATCTGGGCGCTTCCCAAACCCACAGCAAATTTTAGTGGCAATCGTTCAACACAATTCTCATAACTTCATATGCATTAATGAGAGAGATATTTAGATGGAACAGTGGGTTTCAGCAGATCATAACCTTTCCCATGATACCTTACAAGGCATGCTTTGTATGCAATATCACAATTACATACAAATGAAGAATATGGGGGTTATAGGGTGCGCCCCTGGGGTGTAGTATCACAGGGATTATAAAGAAATATTTCATCTAAATGTATAGCAACCCTTTGTATTACTGTAAGATAAATCCTTAATTGTTAATGCAGTCTAAATGATGATGATTTATCAAAATAAAGGAACGTAACACTGTCAGACGCTTAACAGTTGTTGCTGTTATACATAACACTGTTTTTTTGTACAAGCATCATAGTACAATTTAAGTAAATATAGTATGGGGCCAGTAAAATACAGAGGACCTTGAAGAATATTCATAGCCTTCAGTGGAAATGGAGTGCATATTAGCACTCCATTCTAATTATTTATTGATACTCTTCTGCAGTTAAATTTTCTTGAAAAATGAACTTATTTAGCAAAAACTGCAATTCAGCCATAATTTGCTTTCACAAAGTTTAAATGCTAAATCTTTTCCCCCATACTAAGAAAATCCATTGGCTAGATAGAACTGGTAGACATGTACATAGTTACTGCTTTGAATTCTTCAGTGGAACAGATTTTCTCTGCTTCAAGATGTCATTATTCATATCACTTTGGCTACAGTAAGTCTAGTCTGCATTCCAGAAATATTTCAGGTTTACTAATGTAATACGCAACTCTTCGTCATGTTTTTGCTGAGTTGGCACAGGAGGTGAAACATTTATAGAACTAAATGATGTTTTTCTTCTTTGCTTAGGTTAAGGAATGGAGTGAAATTCTGCAAAGTGCAAAACTTTCCTGAGGTATTTAAATCACACACCTTTAAAAATGTTTCTTCTGAATGATTGGGAATGTGGCAAGGTTAATGAGTTGCACAGAAAGTAGATTGTGTCTTGAATGTTAAAAAACTAAAATGTAGCAGCATACTTGCATTCCTAAAAAAAGAAAAAAAAGGTTCGCATCTAGTCACATTTGGTCAGGTCCTTTACAAGAAAGTGAACAACAGTTAAAATGAAAGGTAAAGTTAGAAGGGAAAAAAAATGTTTTTCCTACAGTCCTGTAGCCATCCTGTGGAATTCACTTCTGCTGGAGATCATAGAGTTAAATACTGTGCTGAGCTGGAAATGTTTCTGACTTGTTAGGTTTGTAGCTATGCATGCTAAAGGTAATCAAATCTTATGCTTCAGAGCATCAGCTGATGACTGCAAGAATTGTGAAGGAATTTGATCCTGATTACAGCCTTGCACAAATAGTTAAATGCAGTTGGGGAAGAGCTTTGTCCTTCATTGAAGCATTAGGTTTTGGCAACTGCTCAGTGCTAGCCTTAGGATTTTTGCAGGATCAGTAAGATGATTTTTTGGGGGAAATCCCAAATGCAACTAATTTAAAATAAATGTGGAGGGTCCTGAGGCGGCCATCATCTGCCTCTGACTGCAGAAGAAATTAATTCCAGCTGCTTGTACTGGGGCCATAGGAGTCTCTAATGGTATGTCTATACCAGGGGTCAGCAACCTTTCAGAAGTGTTGTGCCGAGTCTTCATTTATTCACTCTAATTTAAGGTTTCGCGTGCCAGTCATACAATTTAACGTTTTTAGAAGGTCTCTTTCTATAAGTCTATAATACATAACTAAACTATTGTTGTATGTAAAGTAAATAAGGTTTTTAAAATGTTTAAGAAGCTTCATTTAAATTCAATTAAAATGCAGAGCCCCCTGGACGGGTGGCCAGGACCCGGACAGTGTGAGTGCCACTGAAAATCAGCTCGCGTGCCGCCTTCGGCACACGTGCCATAGGTTGCCTACCCCTGGTCTATACCCACCAGATCTGCAGGCAGCAATCGATCTAGCGGGGCTCAATTTATCGCGTCTAGTCTAGACGCGATAAATCGATCCCCAAGTGCTCTCCCGTCGACTCCTGTACACCACGGCCGCGAGAGGCGCAGGCGGAGTCGACGGAGGAGCGGCAGCAGTTGACTCACCGCGGTTAAGACACAACGGTAAGTCAATCTAAAGGGCCTCTGCAGTATAGTTTCTAAGTTCTAAATTAAGTCTGTCAATCCTTCTTACAGATATTGTGCATTCATCTCAAAAGATTCAGACATGAGCTCATGTTTTCCACAAAAATTGGTACCCATGTATCCTTTCCCCTGGAAGGACTTGATCTTCAGCCTTTCGTTGCTAAGGACAGTCCAGCTCAGATTGTGACATATGATCTCTTGTCTGTCATCTGCCACCATGGAACTGCCAGCAGTAAGTATAGGTTTGTTGTTTCAGAATGCAAACATAGTGACAGATGTTCATGGCACACTTCATTTTATGTAAGTAGATGTGGGATTAAGGGTACCATTAAGATTTACTGGTCTGAAAGGTAAATATGGACAATGGTGGTAGTAATATTAATTCCAAAATTGACTAGTCTTACTGTTGATTGAAGCCAGAAGCTAGTACATGTTCTGTTTGATTATTTGTTTTTTAAAATGAGTTATGGCATACATTTTGGAATGTTGTTTAGGAGTTTTGTACAATTTGAAGAAGGATGAATCAACCAGTCTTATGACTTAAAAAAAAGTACTTACAAAAACCTCTCTAGTTAACCATCCTGCTGTTGTCTGCTACATAAATTCAAGTACGCAGTACGAATAATGATGCAATATAAAGGACTGCTCATCCCAGCTAGTGACACCACAAGCAAATATAATGTGAATAATAAAATAAGCTCCTCCGTCCACAAAGATCTGTGGTGAAAAGATGGACTTTGTGACATGTCCAGAAAATTAGCTGATTTTTACTCTCCTTGTCAAAGGGGAGTGCACTGCCAATTCCCCTTGTGGAGAATATTCTGCCAGTAGTTCCTCCTTGTTTGTCTGAAAGAGTTCCAGTGCCTCTGTTATAAACTCTGGCAACATGGTGTGGGAAGAGAGGCAATTTCTCACATAAGGCCCTGAACATCTAAGACATAGACTTAACAGTAAATGCTTTCAGTTCTATCCTGAAATGTGTTGGCATCTAATGCAGATCCAAGAGCTCTGTGCTTCCTAATGATGCCCAAATCAGTCAAGGAGACGTAGCATTCCTTTCTACAGTAGAACCTCAGAGTTATGAACTGACCAGTCAATCACACATCTCATTTGGAATTGGAAGTACTGTACACAATCAAGCCGCAGCAGAGACCCCCCAAAAAAAGACATACATAGTACAGTACCATGTTAAACATAAATTACTAAAAAAAAAGGGAAAACAGCATTTTTCTTCTGCATAATACAGCTTTTAAACTTTACTGAGTTAATGTTCATTTGTAAACTTTTGAAATAACAAACAAACTGTGTTTGTAACTCTGAACAAAAATCTCAATTCCCAAGATGTTTGTAACTCTGGGGTTCTATTATAGTTAGTTTCCATGTTATTCTCAAGAGTCAGAGACCAGGAAAAAAAAGTAGGGTGCATTCAGTCAGAAATGGGAGTCAAAATAGCTCAAGAATAGATTCTGTAGTGGGTCCCAAAGACAAGGACCTTATTGTTTAGGTCAAATTGTTTCATCTTATTCTTCCCTAAATGCTGCCTCCCTTTCAGATCAAGGGCAGGTATACGATTATCACAACTGTAGATGCTCTGTATTTTAAGAAACAACCTGAGCCTAAATGTGAATAGTAACCAAGATGCAAATTAGGAATCTTGAGATGCTGAACAGTAGAACATGGTTCCTATTTCATGCAGGTACATTGGCTGCTTTTAGAGAACGTGAAAATCTAGACCGAGATGTTCCTTTGACTAAAATAACGTACTAAATGGACTGTTTTGAACATCATGACCCAGAGCAGAGTATTCATATTGCTCAGAAATCAGTCAAACTAAAGATCACTTGGAGAGCAGAGCATATGTTGAAAGAACATAACCATGTCTGCCTTTAGCTGGTGGGAATGGAACAAAAAGCTGATCTTAGATTTATAAGGAACTTAAACCAAATATATATAGTAAAAGTCCCTTTCATTAATACCATTAAACATATGTGATGAAAAGATGTCCAATTTTCTGTATTCTTCACCTGTTACCTATATTGTTCATAGCCGCACATTTCACTGTACAGTCTCTAATACCTTCTTACTCTAGGTGGACATTATATAGCTTATTGTCGAAACAATTTAAATAATCTGTGGTATGAATTTGATGATCAGAGTGTCACAGAAGTACCAGAATCCACTGTGCAGAATGCAGAAGCTTATGTTCTCTTCTACAGGTAAGAAAGTGAATAAAAGGAGAAAGTTCAGTGTCGGTATAAACCTTGTTCAAATAAATGAATCACTTGTGAGCTGTTGGCCATTTGGCACCCAGCTTTTTAAATTAGGTTGCTAAATAAATTTTGTAAGACATTTGGAATTGGGGACAGGAGGTTGGGTCAGTCAGACACTCAGCTGTTGGCAAGAGACCCTGTAATTCAGATAGAACTAATGTCAAGTATGTGTCACCACAGAATCAACTATGCTGGAGAAATGCTTTTGTTTTATAATAGCCCTCAGAAGACACATTAATAATGCATAGCAATTTCAGTATAAGAAAAAAGGAGACTCTGCTCTTCTGAAGAAGGCAGTAATGCAGGAGAGCTACCATAGAGGAAAGGCTTCAAGAAGACTTGTTCTAATGTGATATTGAGAGGAGCACTAGATGCCACCGTGGAGATGCTTTGCTTTGATTAAATAAAAATGCTTTGCCACCAATTTATTTTTTGTTGTAACAATTACAAGGGAAATTGCTTGAATGTTTAAATGCTTATAAAACTTCAGAATAAAGGCACGGAGGTGGATCAGAACATTATTTCTGCAGATTTAAGATAATGAAAACTCAGTGAGATTACTAGAACTTGAAGAGTCTTAGAACTGGCAATTAAGATTGCCTCATTTTTATTCAGAGGAGGATGCACGCAGGGAGGATTCTGCACACAGACAGACTGAGATTGTTAGAGCTATAAAGGGAGTTGAGGAAACTCTTTAGCAGCTGGGAACTGGAACAACAGGGGTTTTACTGTGTCCTTATTTTGCTGTGTCCTGGTCTTTTCCTGAAACTCAGACAGCGTAAAGGATACACCTGCTATTACCATCTTCAATCTCTGTCACTTTTATGCTTGGAACTGTACATGCAATTAGACTCTTATCTTTCAACTGTTTTACAACTATTAAATTATTCTGTTCTTAAGCGTTACATTCTTTATACTGACATCTAGTTTTAATTAGCAAAGGATGTGTGTTTGCTACTGGAAGTTGAATACTGAGTCTTGCAGAAATAAGTTACAATAGAATTGCACAGATGAGTACATACAGTCTGATAATATTTTTGTCTTTGCCAGAAGCACAAGATACAGGCTGCTGGCCAAGATATGGTCATTGGTCTGACCCAGAATGACTGCTTCTATGTTCCTTTTAGGAATAGACCATATTGTCAAAAAGAACACTGTGCTTGTTGTGAGCAAATACTTCAAAATTAGAATACAAACTCAAGCATGTGGAATATTTATATTTTGGTAGTACACATTAAAATTCAGATCCTTTATTTAAATGGGTGTCTTTTCTATTGGTTGTTTTAATGTGAATTAAAATTATTTAATGGTATAGTAATGGGATATTTTTAATTGGGCTTTTAAGTGTATTAAATGTAATGACGCAGAAATTCAGTGAAGGAAAAAGTTGGCTTCCAAACCAGTGTTCAGAGTAAATCAGCACCACACATAAGGATACATCCTGTGCTTAATGCTTTTTTTTATTTATATAATAGGAAGAGCAACGAAGAAGCACGAAGAGAGAGACAGAGGGTATCAAGTCTGTTGACTATGATGGAACCAAGTCTCCTGCAGTTCTATATTTCTCGACAGTGGCTGAATAAATTCAAGACTTTTGCTGAGCCAGGACCTATTTCTAATAATGATTTCCTCTGTATGCATGGAGGTGAGATTGCTAATGTTTTATGAAGTACCAGTAAAAGAGAACATCTACCTTTGAGGATGAAGACTTATTTCACTGGCCAGCAGGGAATTTTTTAAAATACAAAAACTTGTATGTAATCAGTTTCTTATTCTTTACTCTTATCAGTTACCCAGAAGCCAAGGTTATGTATTATCTTGTCATCATTTCTGGTTAGGGACCTACTTTAAGTGTTTTACATTCAAGATCTGACCACAGAGTGTAATTCCACAAAAAGCGTATATAATAATTTATCCTCAGTGTGTATGTTTTTACATAGCACCCTAATATGGTCTGCACGTTTTCAAAACATTTACATAGATTTTTTTGTTGTTTTATACCTTTGATTACGTAGTTATATTCCCCTAATAACTGTTTGGACTAAGACCTTGTAACATAAATCCTTGTCACAACTACACACTGAGGATAACAATCCCAGGAACCCAGATATGATAGGGCACAACAGGGTATCCAACATGAAAACAATAATGATCAAGGAAACTTCCATGCATGTTTTGAACACAAGTTATAAATTGTCCTTCCTCTGCTAGACATTAGTGAAAACTGTGTTTTGTGATGTCACCCTTGTTTGGGCATCTGACTTTCTAAGCAACCACCATGCAATATCCAGCACCCTCTCCCATGTAACCACATGCAAAAGAGAAAATACTGTACCTGTGGTCATTTGTAGGGTGTATGTGTGCAGTAGGAGAACCTGAGCCTACGAGAACCCAATGGATCTATAGCACCACCTTCTCATTGCTCAGGGCTGCTACAGATGCCACTGTCAAGATTAGGACATAAATGGTCTGATCTAGTGGTTGGATCAGGGGTCAAGAGTCAGACTGGGTCAGATACCAAGAGGTCAGAGTCAGACACAAGCCAAAGAGCAAAATCGAGAGTCAGGTGTCACAAGGCAGGCAGGGTCAGGTTACCAGGAGATCAGCAGTATGAACAGGTATTGCTGAGGAAGAAGCCCTAAGTAGGGTGAAAGCAGTTGTATGGACAATTTCCTGTTGCTGTGCTGGGTTTAAATAGGAGCTGTGAACCAATTGGGACCCCTGTTGGTCCACCAATCAGTTTCCAGGATTGGGGTCTTCTATCAGAGTTTGGCTCCTTTTCTGACAACAGGTGGCAGGTTGGAACTTACTAGTGTCAAGATTCCTGTGGACCAGGGTTCAAGACTTGCTGTCCCTTACATCCACAGATGCATCATCCTCGCTAGTTTTCCCCACAGGGAGAGGCTTGGATGCTGTGTATCTACAATAGCTGTTTATAGTACATAGTGTTCGCACAGTAGTAGGAGCAACAGCAAATGAAACTTCATTGTCCATAATCCCCATAGCCTTGCTTCTGTTCCCCCTCTTCCTGAATTTTCATTATCTATAAGCCTCTTTGTGGACTTCTAGAAAGCTTGAAGACAACAAATGAGCTTTACTGAGTAGTGAGTGGAATAGAATTTGGTAAGTTACAATCAATGGCTTTTACGTGAGTAATCCAGAAACTCTTAAGTAACAATTTTAAGTTACAATTTAATCCGTCATTTAAAAAAACATTTTACAACCAGCATTCTTAAAAGAAGCCTTTACAATCAATCCATTTCTACTTTCAAATATGTCTGATTTAAATCTTTGATATGATTCCCTTCAGCTTTTCCAGTAAAATGTTCAGCCACATCTTAAAGAGAGTGGGGCCTCTTTTAAGAGACTGCTCTTGAGTTGGTACTTTGACGGATCATTTAAAACAACATTTACTATATTATATTTTATATTTTTATTTGAATTGGTCAAAAGGTGGTTCATGACTTAGAGACCTTTAAAACATTAGTTATCTCTTTCCCTAACTCTATGTAGAATAGCCACCCAAAAAAAAAAAATGTAGCAAGACCTTTTTCTTCTTTTATAGGTGTTCTTCCACATAAAGCTGGTTTTATAGAGGACTTGGTTGTAATGCTACCTCAGAACATATGGGATACCCTATATAGCAGGTAACTGACACTGCTCTGCGCTGTGGTTTGAGAGCCAGCATTTGTGCTAAGTCGTGAGTTCACAAATCTTAGGGTTAGTGTTTAAAAATGGAATTCCTTCTCTCAGCTTTGTATCTGGGAATGCAAGGTGCAGACTTAGGAAATTTGCTTTGTACAAGACGGCCCAAGTAAATGGTGTTGCCAATAACTGGGGTATCATACCAATAAATGCTATATAAATATTCTTCTACAAAATAATAAAGGATGTCAGCAAAACATGCTTTGCCAGAGGTATTTTGAAGGAACTGTGCATCACAGCTTCCTACCTATAGAAAGAGCTAGCTTTTTCTCCCTTGGTTTTGTCTTTTTTGCCTCAGTCAGCTGTCAGAATTATTTCAAAATAACTTACTTCTGAGGGTTCTCTGTAATTACTCTGCACTCCTCTAGCAGGTTGAGTTTGTGTGCCTCCTGAAGGAGTGACCCTTGTAAGGCCCAATTCTTTTTAAAGCAACAAAGTTTCATGGGAGCCCCATTGAGGTCAGTGAGGACTCTGTTGCCCATTACACATTCCAAGAATTTTTATCTTTTAAATCCCAGGCATCTGAGCATGAAAGCTCAGGCAGGGGTGTAATGATTTGTAGCTAGCCCCAAGCAAAAAATGGAAATGTGTTCCTACATCCCCACCACCCAGCTTCTTCCCACTTCTCTATGTAGCTTGTCTTTTCACCACACCTAACCTATACAAGCAGTATCTCTCTCTGCCCCCGCAGAACTTGCCAGTGCCTCCCAAAGTCTCTTTTGCTCACCACCCCCCCACCCCAATAGACACCCATTTCCATGCTCGTCATTCTCCTCCCAGTCCAGGAAGGGTTCACTCCTCAAGTAATTCTTGAGAGTTCCTACAGAGATACCGGGAATTACTCTTTTACCTCCATATTGAAGGCCAGGGGAGGAAATATGACCTGATAGTTCTTATTGCCCCTCCCACTGACTAACCAATAGTGATTAAGGCCACTAACCACCCCCACACCAAGTTCAACAACCAAAATTAGACCAAAGTATAACAGCTCTTAGGAAACTGAACTTTACTCTTCAAAAACACAAGAAAGTTACAGATCTTTTGAAAATACCATGTTCTGAGACATGCCTCTCCCATGTCTGTTCTTATCCTTACTGCAAATCAGGGGTCTTATCAGCATTTCATGCTAGGCAGAGAGTGCCTGCTGCCTTTTCTCTCTGCAGCGGTAGTCAATTATTTTTTGTCAAGGCCCAAATTTCTTGGTCAAGGTCCAGCCACCAGAGGAAAAAAATGATGATGATGATGATAAAAAGACGTTTTCGGGATCCATCAAAAGCGTCTGGCAGTCTGGATTTGGCGCATGGTCCAGCTAGTGACTACCTCTGCTCTACAGCTTGGTGGGGCAGTCTTTCCATGCTAATCTAAAAGGCTTCTTCAGCGTAAGAAAACTGAAATTCTTATTGCAAATGAAGTTAAATTTCACCCATCAAAAACTACATTAAAAAACTGTTCAGATTTTTGTTGTGGAACCAAGTAAAGGTAGAATTAAGCCTGTTTGGGACCAAACTGCCTTCACTACTTTCAGAGGACTTGTCTACATACAAGTTTCACTGGTTTAACTAATCAGCTTAAAATCACAGTTTTAGGCCAGGTCTGTACCAGCAAACCCTTCTAGTATAGAGACAGTTTATACCAGCAAAATAAGCAATACCAACCAAAGCACATTTATGCCAGTATAACTACATCTACATGAGGCTGTTGTCAGTATAGAAATGTAATAAAAAAAATCACACCTCTAACTAACATTGCTATCCCTGCAAAAGTTTCTGTTGTAGACCTGGCTTTAGTTAAACCAGTGTAACTTGTATGCAGAGCAGACCAGAGAGTAAACAAGTTCTATTCTATAGAGGTACTTGTTAGAGCTGAGCAGAAATTGGCATTTCCGTTCTGTGGGAAATTCTGACACTTCAGCATTTGTTTTCATCCTGAAATGAGATGAAAATTTGAAATTTCAAATTTATCTGCAGAAGAGAAATTCTGAAAAACTTGTATATAGAAATGTCAAAATATTTTGATCAAAACAAATCATTTCAACATTCCCCAAATCAGAATGCTTTGTTTTGGGTTGTTGGGATGTGCTGAAATGCTTTGTTTCAAGTAACTTCAACATTAACCTGCATTTTATCGTTGTGGTGCATTGCCTTAGGGGAGTTGTAGTTGGGGAGTATGATATCCCACGCGCCCCTATGTGGCCACGTTCCTGGCTAGACTAGATCTCCCATAATGCTCTGAGTCATATGATACCCATGACCATGCAGCTCAGTGAGAGAGAAATCAGTGCATTGCCTTATGGGAGTTACAGTTCTCCAGGGAAACCAGTCTAGAGGCAAGAATGTGGGCCAGAGTTACAAATCTAATAAAACAGTGCGCCATGATAGGGAAATACTGTTTAATGTTTTGTTGAATTAAAAATATTAAATATTCCATTTTGGGTTAACCATTCCCAAATTAAATATTTCATTTAGATATTTCTAAGAATAAATCAATTTTTGGGGGAAAAATCAATATTTTTCCATGCAAAATTGAAATTTTCTAGAAATTGCATTTTCTCTCAGGAAATAATTGACAGAAAATTACTGATCAGCTCTCGTTCTTATGCTGCACTCATCTCTGTATCCAAGTGCCTTCCAATTTAAGCAACATGGCTAACATTTGTCATGTGGTATTTGTTCTCTCATCCTCTCCCCAGTGTTGAGGTGTCCTTTTGAGTAAAGTGCTAAAGAGTGTACATGTTGTGCTCTCATGAATCTAAATTTCCTGAAGAAGAAGAATGCTCTTAGTGGGTGCATTTCCCTTTTATTTTTAATAAACAATATAATTAGCATATGATCTAGTTCAGTCGAAAATATATATCGGCAGAGAATATAGTTCAAAATCTAAAATGTGATCTTATAAAGTATTGTTTAGTGCATGAGCTAAAACAAGACTCTCACTGATTTGAATGCATCTATGAAGTTTGATGCGTGATAAGAGACAAAAATCTGAGTGGGTACAATATCTTATTGTAATGAAATAACTCAATTTTAATTTAAACAAAATGATATTTTTATATCTTGAAGGATATTATCCTCACAAATTAAATTTTTATAAATGGAGTGATAATAGTCCTTAACAACCAAACTTACTATCTTCAGAGGTTTCAAATAAAATTCTCTTCGGAATCAAGATCTTAAATGCCAGATTTTAGACTGGAGCTTATTTGTACTGCTACAACTTTAATCTGAGTAAACAAGGCATTGTTGTAAAGTGCCTTTTACCAGTGCTTCAAAGGACTGGCTTGCAATTGTGGTTTAAAAACAACAACACTTAGCATTAATTTAATTTAAAAAAACTATGCTCCAGGCACAGTGGGGTCTGCGGGAAGCGACATGGGCTGAGGGATGTGCTGGCCGCCACTTCTTGCTGCCCCCATTGGCCTGGAGCAGTGAACCATGGCCAGTGAGAGCCGCAATCAGCCAAACCTGCCAAAGGTTGCCGATCCCTGTTCTAGCAGTTGGCAGAAAAGGTAAAGAAACGGAGAAATAATCTTCTATGAACAAAACAGTGGACATTGACCAAGTTTAGATGTTGGAATCATGTAGAGCAGTGATTCTCAAACTTTTTCTTTCCACGGACCACTTGAAAATTGCTGAGGGTCTCGGTGGACCACTTAATGATCTTTCCAAATGTGTGTACCATTAGCTAACTATTGTAAAGCGCTGTGGACAAAAGTGCTATATAAAAAAAACTTAATAATAATTAACAGTTTTTTGTTCTACAAATAAAAGCACACAACTCATATTTTAATATCCGTAGTCTTACCTTTCTAATCCGATGGATGTGCCCTCTCTCCCCCACCTCGGCAGCCCCCGAGCTGGGGCTGGGAAGGAGGGGGGATTTCTCCCCCGCCACAGAGCTGAGGCTGGGAAGGAGGGCCGTCTCTCCCCGGCAGCTGCAGCCCTGGAACTGGGCAAAGTCACCCTTTCCTCTGGCCACCCTAGCCCTGCACATCCCAAATTCCCTCCACCCCCTCTTCTCACCCCACTGCCTCCTCCCACCTGCCCCCTATTCCCCCACCCCCAAGTCCACCACCTCACCTTACATGTATGTCTTCTCCAGGGTCCAGGCACTTAATTAGTGGAGCCATGCCTGCGTGGCTCCACTAATTAGGTGGGTGGCCCTTTGTTCTCTTGTGTGCAGCTGGCCAGGCGCGCACCTTAGAGGGAACTATCCACGGACCACAGTTTGAGAACTTCTGATGTAGAGAGCCAATAATAAATATCCCCACTGCAATATTTTTCAACACAGAACTTGGTGACATGTTTGCAAATACATTGAAATCGTTTTGGTGACATACAAATATGAAGTGGAGATTTTTAATGTGGCATATCACACATGCTTATATTAGGATTTTGAGTCAGAATTACCAGGTGAAGTTTTTATTCTTTTGGATGATAATTCCTTTAAGCCATGTGGTGGGTGGATTTTAAAAATATACTGTTCCTCCTTTGTTTTTAAACTTCAAATAACTTTTTACTGGCATGGGGTGGGGCCGAGGGTTTTAGTTGTCTTGCAGTCCACCTCCATAGTTTTGCTTTAGTTTTGTGCTCATTAGTTTTGAGAAACAAAAGTGAAATAAAACCGCTAGAATGACTCTGTGTATGTCAGATAAATTGTGCATTTAAAAATGCAAATAGAATTGTTAATAACTGACTAATAGCTGCTGTTTGAATCCTCATTTGGGAGAAATGTCCAAAAGTATTTTGTTTTTTAACGGTTTTTGTGTTAATTGTATTAATTTTTTTCTTCATTCAAAACTGTTGGGTTTACAGGTAATAAACTGCTACTAGCTTTTTTGTGGTATAGACATGAAGGCGGTGGGGGGGGTGGAGTTGTTTGCATTTTGATAGTGGATAGTTTCAGAGCAATAAAGATTATTTTTATCTTTAAATATACTTCTGTTTTTTTAACTTGGTGCAGTTCATTGAAGGAACTTGTGGCCAACTCTCTTTTTATTAGGAGAAGATTTCAATAATAAACTATTCAAACTGGGTCTAGCGAGGCAGAATCTGAAAGATGCTTGTTTCCAAAGTTCAAATGCCAGTATCCTCAGTTATGGTAAATATTACTGTAGTGCAGAGAATAAATGGTAGCCTACATGTGTCATAGTGACCAGAACCTGAGTGTATCATAGACAACTTTTAACAGCTCGTATTAGTATGTGCAACTGTGCTTTGCCCCAATTTACAGATGAATTATCCAAGGTAAAAGCATTAAAAATAAGAAATTCAGCCTATACTTCTGCATGTGTTTGCCACATGTCATTAAAGCAAACAGAATCTGGTGCTGACATTCTCATGGAGGAGAAATATAAAATATTTGTCATGAAATTAATAATGAAATTTACTGTGATTATAGGTTTGGGGGAGGACCGGCTGTTAACCACCTGTATGTTTGTCATATCTGCCAAATAGAGGCTGAGAAAACTGAAAAAAGAAGGAAGACTGAATTGGAAATGTTTATTCAGGTAAAAATTAGTAATCAATATTCTCTGATACTTTCCAGTCTTTTTTGTCCTTATCTTGTAGATTCTTCAGAAGCAATATTTTGACCAGGATTCTCAAATTCTTTCATAGTGTGATTCATATTTCAATAGAGCAGGTTTTTTACATGAACCACCTACTCATTTGCAATAATATAATAGCCCTGTAGTATCTATGGCAATTGCGTATGTGGGACCTGTAACAATAGGGAAACATTGAATATGTTTTTAGCTGATTTTTTTTAGTGCTACTTAGGTGGAAACAAGGAATAGAGCCAGCACCATATGAACAATCAGTTCTTCTTTGAGAAGTGTCCCTATGGGTGCTCCACTATAGGTGTGTGTGTGTGCGCGTGCCTCCAATACCAGTTTAAATCCACCAAGATGGGAAACGCTTGGAACTGTTTTGCAGAAAAGTGTATTCATCAGCCACTCTTCAGTTCCAGGTGGCTAATTACCGGGCCATGTTGGCCAAATATGACTACCAGAACTATGTGAATTTCTTTATACCAGACCTCCCACAAAGACTAATTCATGGCGATAATTAATGAGGGCCAGCTGATGGTGAAAACATCTCTACAGTCCACATTAGACATGGCAGACACAGCAGCTTGTTCAGTTTCCACAGCTGTGGTTATGAGAAGGGCTTCGTGGCTGCAGTTGTCTGGCTTCCTGAAAGAGGTCCAAACCACTGTAGAAGATCTTCCCTTTGAGGAAATGAAGCTGTTCACCGAAAAGACACATGCGTCCCTTCACATACTGAAGGGTTCTTGGGCAACCCATCATTCCCTGGGGATATACATCCTGGCCTACAAAAGAAAATACAGCCATTAGCCACTGTGTAAGTCCCTGTCATTGCAGTAAACACCTCAATATTTGTCAGAGATCTTATGAACAACAGAGAAAGAAATCCTGATTCCCCAAGGGAAAGCAGTCGGGACCACAATTGACTCAGCCCTCTATCTTGAAGCGGCAGTTTTGCTTCAGTTTGGTTTACAGGCCAAACAGAGACAACATAGGCAAGCTTATATCGATGCCCACCAGGGTCAAGCAATCCTTAGACTGGTGGAAGAACCCAGTAAACGTCTGTATGGGACCCTGTTTGCTCAGTCTTGCCCATCCCTTTTCCTGACCCCCCCGCGACGTATCCCTTATAGGTTGGGAGCGCATCTCAATGGCCATACAGCATATGACAGATGGTCTCCAGCAGATGTGTGTCTCCACATCAACCTGCTTGAGCTCAGAGTGGTCAGAAATGCGTGCGCTCACTTCCTCCCACTGGTCAAGGACATGCATACAAAGGTCATGATGGACAACGTGACCTGCATGTACTACATAAACTGACAGGGAGGCGCCAGGTCTAATTTCCTGTCCGTAGAAGCACTGAAGCTATGGAACTGGTGCATCTGCCACAACATCTTAATCTCAGAGGCTTATCTACCGGGAATACACAACACGATAGTCGACAGTCTCAGCCGCAAATTCCCGCACGACCATGAATGGGAAATAGTCGATTCTACACAACATATTCTGACAATGGGGTATGCCGGTACTAGACTTGTTTGCTACTCACCAAAAAAAGAAATGTGTCCACAGTACTGTTCCAGGGCAGGGATTGGTTGACACTCCATGGGAGACTCTCTCCTCCTTCCTTGGGACAAGGGCCTTCTTTATGCCTTTCCCCCATTTCCTCTATTGCTGAAAGTTCTCTTGAAGATAAAAAGGGAAAAAGCAAACATCATTCTGATTGCCCCCACCTGGCACAGGCAGATGCTGCAGCTGGCATTATGTTCACCGATGACTACCGATCACTCCTTACCTCCTGTCACAGAACGAGGGTCACACCCTCCACCCCAATCTGCAGCTCCTGCGACTCAAAGCGTGGCTCCTTCATGGTTCCAGCACATAGAAACATCTTGCTCTGAGGAGGTACAGGAGGTGCTATTACACAGTAGAAAGGGCACTACGCGTTGTACCTAACTTCAGAAATGGAAGAGGTTCCAGATCTGGTGCCAACCCAAGGGTGTCACCCCTAATTCAGCCACCCCAGTGGTGGTCCTAGACTACTTGTTGATCTTAAAGAAATCGGGTCTCTCTATTAGCTCGCTGAAGGTTAATTTAGCAGCGATCATAACCTTCCACCAGCAGGTAGAAGGCTACTCAATCTTCTCCCACCCAACTACAAAGAGGTTTCTGAAAGGCATAGCCAACCTCTTCCCACAACCCAGGCATCCACCCCCACCCCAGTGGGACCTCAGTCTAGTGTTAAAAGGACTGACTAGTCTGCCATTTGAACCCATGAGTTTCCATGAAGATGATGGTCCTGCTTTGAGCAGGGGGTTGGACTAGATGACCTCCTGAGGTCCCTTCCAACACCGATAGTCTATGATTCTATGATCACCATCACTTCTGCCAGAAAGATAGGGGAGATAGCATCTTAACCAGAAAGAGTTTACCTGCTGAGTGGAAAAAATCTTTTTTTATGATGTCGAAAGAAGAGTTGAAAGGTTGTTTTTAAAAAAAAATTTCTACTTCTCTGTCCTGTTTTCCTCAGAGTCTTCTTGGAAGACCCAGAACTAAGAACTTTCCGAGTTCTTGAAGGGCCTGAGCTGGAGAATCTTTAACAAACTGATTTTTTTTCCTCCAGTTGTTAGTTGTTTTAATTAAATAGGTGTTAACAAACACAATCCTGAAATAAGAAGTTTAAACAATCTAAATATTAACTTCTTTAATGCGTGCTGCAGTTGCCAGAGATATTTCCCTTAGTGGTATCTGTTCAGCTGGCTGTAGCACCCCCTCAAGCCTTGTGCTCATGCGCTGTTATAAGGGGTGTCGCCAGACCTGTGACCTCACAGTTCCTTCTTACCACCTGTGACGGTTGCTGGAACGGTCTCTGGGTCTCACAAGGCTTCTTACCCTAGTGGTTTAGACTTTTCTTATTGTATATAGTTCCTTCTTCTGTTAGACAGGCCCTGGCCTTCTACATCGACAACAAAACCCTTCCGCAAGTCAACGCAGCTCTTTATAGAGGTGGCGGACAGGATGAAAGGTCTGCTGGTATCATCCCAGAAGATCTCATTTTGGATAACCTCCTGCATCAAATTTTATTATGAACAGGCGAGCGTGTCGCCCCTGGTTGTCATGACTGCCCATTCCAGGAGGGCACAGGCATCATCAATAGCATTCCTCATGCAAGTACCAATCTGCAGAGCTGCTACCTGGTCTTCGGTCTATACCAGGGATCTCAAACATGCGGCCTGCGGAGCTCTTCCCTGCGGCCTGCCAAGCTCCCCGCGCGGCCCCCCCCCCCCCCAGTTACTTTCTGTCACCGCCAAACTCCCCCCCGGGGGCAGCGAGGGGTGTATGTCAGTGATGCGGCCCTCAGGCCAAAGCTCTAGTCCTCATGTGGCCCTTGTGGTCATTTGAGTTTGAGACCCCTGGTCTATTCTTTTGTCTCCCACTACGCCATCATCCAGCAGGCCGGGACAGTGCCAGTTTCGGAAGAGCAGAGTTGCAAGCAGCATGTCCGTGAACTCTGAGCCCACCACCAGGGATACTGCTTGGGAGTCAACTAGCATGGAATCGACATGAGCAGGCACTCCAAAGAAAAAAAAGTTACTAACCTTCTGTAACTGTTGTTCTTTGAGATGTGTTGGTCATGTTCATTCCATGACCCGCCTTCCTACCCCTCTGTCGGAATTGATGGCAAGAAGGAACTGAGAGGGCGCAGAGCCAGTGGCGCTCCTTATATGGCGCATGAGCATGGGGCTCCATGAGCATATCGCCAGCCCTCCGGATAGCACTAAAGAAAAAATCTCTGGCAACTGTGTATGTGGGTGTGCACACACCTAGCATGGAATGGACGTGAGCAAGACATCTTGAAGAACATAAGCACTGACTCTGTGGGTGCTCTGGGGCTGGAGCACCCACAGGGAAAAACTGGTGGGTGCTCAGCACCCACCGGCAGCTCCCCGACCCGCCCCAGCTCACCTCCATCTCCTTCCCTGAGCGTGCCACCGGGTCCTGCTTCTCCCCCCTCCCTCCCAGCGCTTCCGCTGCGAAACAGCTGATTCACACATCAAACCTGGGAGCGAGGTGAGAAGAGGGGGAACACGGTGTGCTTGGGGGACGAGGCGGGGCTGGGGGTGGGGGCGGGACCGAGACATGAGCACCCACCAGCACCAACAAATGTTGGCGCCTGTGTTGAAGAAAAGCAGTTATGGAAGGCTAGTAACCTCTTTTTGCAGAGTTAAAAAACTAGGTATAAAAACCTCTTTCATGCTGTCTTTTTACATTATAACAAAGAAAACAAAGGGCACAAAATCAGTTTTTTCTTTAAGGTCTCATTTGAAGTAAAGTCAGCAAGATCTCAAGTCATTAAGAAAATCAGGTTTAGATATATGAATTGCAAAGCTGTTTATATGGTAAAATAAAATGTAACTCAATTCTTCTTTCACATATCTGAGTCTGGGTTTCCCTGACATTCCCCGGAAATGGATGGTGGTGGACACTCTTATGCTCCATATAAGAGCATTGGTTTTAGTTGTTAGCAGGGCTGGCTCCAGGGATTTTGCCGCCCCAAGCAACCCCCCTCTCCCTCCCCCCACAAACAAAAAACAAACAAAAAAGCCACAATCGAGATCTGCGGCACTTTGGCAGGAGGTCCTTCGCTCCGAGCGGGAGTGAGGGACCCACTGCCAAATTGCCGCCGAAGAACCGGACGTGCCGTCCCCTCTCTGGTATGGCCGCCCCAAGCACCTGCTTGGTAAGCTGCTGCCTGGAGCTGGCCCTGGTTGTTAGTTATGGTACTAGCTTATTCAAAGGAAACCTAAAATCTTTAAACTCTCAAATGAAGTAGGATTTGACTTTCAGATATTTTCTTGAGATTCAAGACTATCAAGTGTTTACTGCTCTGATACCCTGAGAACGTTTAAATAATTTTGTATCAATCCAAATATTGCTGCTTTACTCATCAGATACTAGATAGAAATCATGGTTTACTGAAAAAAATCATTTTGCATCTAACTATAACAATGCAGGTAATGGGCTTGTCTGTTTTATTGTTTTTTCCAGCTCAACAGAGCATTCCAAGAAGAAGAATCTCCATCCATTTTTTACTGCATCAGTATGCAGTGGTTCAGAGAATGGGAAGGATTTGTGAAGGGGAAAGACAGTGGTAAGTAGCTATGTGGGGCTGTAAAACTCTCTTCAGTAGGTAGGTAATCTGTGCTCTTTCATTATGTTCTCTGCCTTATCAAATAGTAGTAAAAGTAAAGTAAATTATGTCTGAATGTTGTCAGAAGGATAGAACAAAGAATATCATGAGCAGAATAGTAAAGAAAATATTTAATGCATACTTTGATAGTTCCTAATATTATGCAGGAAGTCAATTTCATAGCATGCAGTGTCATTAATAGAGCTGTCTTCAGGTGCAAATCTCTTTTGTAAAGCTACAATTTAAATATTCAATAATACCTATTTTGGGGATTGGGCAAGGATAGCAATTGTGGCTACTTGCTTTTGAAACTGCTTGAAGATTTTATTCATTATTGCAATGATTACTCTTTGAAAAATGTCCATTTGTGACTTCATATCATAGTACTGTTGCTGAAAGTATCTGTTTCCTTTTCCTCCGTACAAAGTATACAATTCAGCAGTCAGTGAGTAGACCAAATGGGAGGCAACTCCACTGCAATGCTTTTTAAAAAAAAAAAAAAATAAAAACTACTTTCTTTCTATTTTCAGAGTCCTAATCTTTTATTCATTCTCTTTTTTTTTTTTTTTTTTTTTTTTTTTTTTCCACATTAGATCCTCCAGGCCCTATTGATAATACGAAGATTGCAGTCACTAAATGTAGTAATGTTATATTAAAACAAGGTAAGTATCTACTGATATTATAAATTCTTTATGCAGCCTATTCTTTGTTAATGGTTTGGGAAACATGGTGCTATGAAGTTCTATATGCATTTCTGTTATTAAGCCATAGGTTTTAGTGGTTTTATACTCTTCATGCTAAGTTTCAGATAATATATGCATGCCAATTGGACTGAAAAACAGACACGTGACTCCAAACAGCCAGGCCATCTGACAGTTTACCCAAGAAGATTAATGGACTAGTTTCTGTTGCAGATAAATCCAGCTACAGATATGAGTATAGAAAATAATGTAGAGAACTAATTTTCTATTGCAGGGGAAAGTATTTTCTCTCTGTCGTCTTTCATTAGCTGTGTACCACTCAATTTGCTTTGAGCTTGGAGTCTTTTCCCTCTAGGTTGGAGATGTTGGCTTTGAAGCTACTGGATGTAAGGTACATCCATTTAAACAGTCTATCCTGATTTGGATCATCAGTTTGAATCAAGAATTACGTCAAACTAAAAGAATGTAGCCACAGTATCTATGTACTCAGCACTGTACAAGACAAAAATATCAAAGTCTGTGCCCAAGAAAAATGCAGAAAATGGAAAAATGGAAAAGTATAGAAAAAATGCACTGGGAGACCTGGAGGAAAAAGATCATATTAAATTTTAAAATAATTGTAATAATTTTTGTGAGCCTGATAGAAATCCGTATTCTAAAGGGGATTTGAATGAGAGAGCTGGGATCCTTTAGTAGACTGTTGTTGGTAGGTTATTACATACAGAGGGAGTCATCTGCATTCATAGCATATAGTACTAATGGGGGAATTCTGTGCCAAAAAAATTAAAAATTCTGCACAAATTTTAAAATCTGCTTATTTTATTTGTCAAAATAACACAATATAATCATGCCAGTTTCAATTAATTTGGTAATTTATTTCAAAATACCTGTCAGCAACTATGTCTGTAACAATACAGACAACAAAAAAAGATTCAGGAAATGTTTTTGGACAAATAGATTCTTACTAGGCATATTAATACAGAACTCTGAGGAGTAATTCATTTAAAGTACAGTACAGAACCATATTTCCGGCACCCCTCAGAAGCAGTGCAAAGGCTTGGGGGAGTTGGGGGTAACGGAAGAGCTGAGGGAGAGGGAAGTAGTTGCTGGGAAGGAGCCTGGTATGAACTTGAAGGGTTGTTGGGTATGGGTGGGAGAAGTATGGAACGGTTTTTTGGGGCGGCAGGGAGGGATTGTAAAGGAGCATCCCCCATGCTGATTCCTAGCCTCTCCCATTCCGTCAGGCACATCTGCCCCTGTCAACATGTGCCCTTTCACCTCCACTCAGCCACCCACTCGCCATCCCTGTATGATCCTACACCCCGTCTCTGTCCCCATGTGTCATGTCACCCCTCAACAGCCTCTTCACCTCATTTCCATGTGTCCCTACAATCCCTGTCCCAATGTGTCTGTGCCCCCACTCAGCCATCCCCCTTCCCTTCTGTAGCGCTGCATGCCTGCACCTCCCTCCCTCTGTGGTCTTGCACCTCCACTTGAATTCAGTCCTCTGCCCTAGTCTGTCCTCCTCCATTAGCCTTTATGAGCCTAGGTCTGACCCCCTGCAGCCTAGGCGGTCTGTCTCCCCCCATCTCCTGATCTGGCCCAATAGAAGCTCTGAAGAAGGCAGGCTCTTTCTCTTCTCTATCGAGCTGGGGTTGGCCAGGAGCTGCTGCTCTGTTCTAGCGCCACAGCACCCTCTGGTGGTAAAAAGGCAGAACGGCAGCAACTTTTCAACAGAAGCTATTTTCTGCAACAACAAAAATTAAAAATATGCACAGCATATGAAATATGCATGCATGGAGTGGCACAGAATTCCCCCAGGAGTAATATAGTAACTGTTCTCTTTCAAAATTGATCTTAATACATTTCATAATATTATCTTCTAAGATGCGGTTTTAAAGTTTACAGGCAATGTGCCTAAATATTTACATTAACCTGTTTGGTTTCTATGAGACTTAGACCCAGGGCATATTAGAGGTTTAATTATTTAAACTCTGTATACACAGTGGTACAGTGTTCATAATCTTAAGCCTCTGACTATAACTGTGTTAAATCACTTACTGCTGGTAGATTGGTCACCAAGCTCTCACTCTAGCTTAAGCTATCCTAAGCCATAATAGAACTTGATAGGAATTGGAAAAGTATTTCTTCCAAACTCACTTGCCTTGCATTGACTCGGAGTTGAAAGAGAGAGAGGTGACAGGAACTCTGGTAAATACTGTACAGCGCCGCATAATTGCTGATCCAACACCTGTTAAAGTCAATGTGATTCTGTTGTCATCTGTAATGTCCTATTGGTGTATTCTTCCTTGGGTTCTGAGAATTTCTTTGTGTTCCCTGCTTTATATTCCGCACGTTTAGTGCTTTATCTCGGCCACTGTGAGCAGACTGGACTCTGTGGAGTCCGTTAACTCCATGCCTTAGTTAGCTGGAGTTGGATGTGAAATCCTTTATTGATTGCCAGGACCTGAACACAAGCTTGTCTGCAATCAGCCTGGTGGACAAATATATCAAATAAGATGATTCATTATAGACACTTCACATTTTATAACCTATTTTGGGTTTTGATATGCTAGTTGTACATTTGAGATAAATTAAGTGCCACATTCTCTAGTGACCAGTTGGTTTTGGTATCAATTAGTATTGAATGTAAGAAACAGTTTGTTCTCCATTATATTCTTGACAGTTCACTTACAAAATACTGTCATCAGGTTGGATAGTATGCACAGTGTTACTGCAGAAATTCAAAGGGATGATATTAAATTTGAGTGTTTAGTATTTAGGGCAAGACGTTTTCTGCCACTCTTAAACATCTTTTTTTTAAAGCCACACAAGAGTTTTACTCTAACTCGTAATCTAAACTTTTTAAGATACGCTTTTGAAAAAGATTAAATATATTGTTTTCAGGAGCAGATTCTGGACAGATTTCTGAAGAAACTTGGAATTTTCTCCAGTCAATCTATGGGGGCGGGCCAGAGATCATGCTCCGACCACCTGTTGCTCCAGTAGAACTTGATGTGCTTCAAACAGAGGAGAAGATTGAATTAGAAACTCGTAGTCTGTAGCCATCAGCACAAAGATGAATTTGTAAGAAATCCTTTCCACTTGCCTAACACACATTCCTGAAAGATGTTTAGTTTTTATTTTAGAAAGGGGCAGCTCATTGGGCATTATGTTAGTAACGGAAGAATTAGTTGAAACTTATAATATAGATTGTTAAAAAATTTACTTTGAAACCTTTCAGACAGACTATTCCCTTCATTTTTTGGAAGGTATGTGATTTACATATTTTGGAACATTTAGTTAATTGAAAAAAGTCACAATTTTTGCTACATGTTAAATCTATGCTATCCTTTGTAGAATTATAAAATTGAGATGAAGGATTTTAAAAATGCTTTTAAATATCACTATGAATTGCTGATCAGTCTTCTGAAATTTACAAAATGCAGTATGTCTTTAATTGTACAGTTTTGACAAGACTAGATATAAAAAGAGCATATTTTAAATGGATCATGGGGAAGTAGTAAACACTCAGGAAAAGTTAAGTTTCACTTTGTTTTGTTTGCACTGCAATGTATAAAATAATGAACAGCATAAAACTTTCAAATGCTTTTCTTATTTGAATGTATCAAATATATAATTAGTCTGGATGGAATATTGTTATGTCAGTAACTTATTGCCTACTAAAGTTTAAATCATATAATAAGCTTCTGTATATAAACCTACCTAATATCTTCAATAGTATCAGTGATGGCAAAGAATCTTAGACTTCTGTAGGATATTTGTTTGAGAGCATGAAGCGTGGAATGTAAATGATTGTGGACATGAGACTGATGCGCACTTGAGAAATTAAATTGTCTAGTCTTTTTATAATTAAATGCATAAACAGTTCCTTCTGAAAAAATTTATTGTATAGTTACAAAAGACTTTTTGGCATGATTTGTGATGTCAGAAGTTGGATAAAATATGTTGCAAGATTACAAAATCTTGCTGGATAATTTATACTGGAATGTGAATGGCATTCAATCTTTTTTCTTTTCTTTTTTTTTCTGCCTGATATAGCTACCAGCTAATCAACATTATTCAAGGCTGGTTCAAATAAAAATAACCTTTTAAAAACTGGAAATATTTATTCAAATGTGTTCAAATTCTTTGAAATACTAATAATTATAAAGTAACTTGATTGCAATAGAGATTTCACGTATTTAAGAGGTGTTCCTTAAAGTTTTCCCCATTTAGGTATTAGGAGATGGTGTTTAGAGACAACATGAGGTAATATCTTTTATTGGACCACCTTGGGGGTTGTTTGAAGGCCAGAAGAGGGGTTCAGGAAAGATTTCTTTCAGGATGGGGTCCCCATCAAGTTTGGGTTGTAGTTTAATGATATCCCTATAGGTTCCAGTGTGGAGTAGCAAGTGACAACTACAAGTGTGCAGTCGTGGGTGGGGGACATCCTGTATTGAAGCAGGTTCTCTCAGGATATAAAATAAAATAATAATACTCCCTCTGAACACTGGATTTATGGTTTATTACAACAAACTGAGGGGATGGTACGATGAGACTTCCTACAAGGCATGTATCCGATCTGCGACTTCTAGCAGCAAATGTCTCTAGTGGCTGATGGGGAGGGCTCTGAGTTACTACAGAGCATTCTTTCCCAGGTGTCTGGCTGGTGGGTCTTACCCATGTGCTCAGAGTCTAACTGATCGCCATATTTGGGGTTGTGAAGGAATTTTCTCCTGGGTCAGATTGGCAGAGACCTGGGGGGGAAGGAGGGGCAGGTTCGCCGCCTTCTTTGAGTGATAGTCCCTATTGTATTCCATTGTGTGTTTATGCATGCGGCTGAAGCTGGAGTATTTGAAAGTAGTAGTGTCCATTGGTTCGTGCATGCGCCCTTGCCTCACTGCATGGTTTCGTCTGAGGTGATAAAGAGCAGGGCGGACCGACTTTGTCTCCAGTTCCTTCTCATCACTGCATGGTCAGAGTGAGAGCTACTAGTATTCTCTCAAGTATGACACATCTTCAAACGCTTAGAATTGTATATAGTTAGTTTTTCTTGAAGTGTTTTCTGTTTTTACTGTTTTAATGTAGTTTTAGCTTTTAGTAGTACAGTGAAACCCTGCTATAACGTGATGTTTGGGGTCCAAAAAATTCCATCGCGATAAATGAGGGGTCGCGGTATAGCAGGGTTTCAAACCGGTCAGTTTAAGTCAGTGGTCCTCAACGCAGTGCATTGATGTGCGCTGCCTAGTGCCCCTTGTGCCTTGTGCCCAGCAGGGGAGAGAATCCGCGGCCCCGCGCCTGCCGGGGACAGAGAACTCCGAGGCTGCGAGCGCCGGTGCTCTCTGTCCCCGGCAGGCGTGCGGCCGCAGCTTCTCTCCCCTGCTGGGCACTAGGCGGGGGCACATCAAGGTCCCATGGCATTGGAGACCATTGGTACAGTACAGTATTAGGCCTTAAAGAAGAGCCAACTTATGATCGCGTTATATGCAATTTCGCGTTATGGCAGGGCGCGTTATTGCGAGGTTGTATTGTATTTGTAGTAGAACTGAGACTTCAGGGGAATGTGTTTACGGGTTATCCATCCCACCACCACCACCTCAGTACCCATGGGTGGGTACCAGGCTATGCCAAAGACACCAAGACTTAAAATCTGTGCTGCCTGCTCTCATTCCTTCTTGATCAGCTATGAACATCAATGCTGCCTCTACTTCTTGGGAGAAGCCCACATTTCATCCGAGTGCAATATCTGCAACTCCTTACCAAGCTGTACCCAAGAAGGCTGCATGGAAGTCGCCATGAGGCCTCATTCGGACCCAGGTTGGGGGGCTCCCCCCTCCATCCCCCGCACATCCGTCTGAGACAGCCAGTGCAGCCTCCTGCTATGGAGATAGAGTCCAGTTCTGGCAGTACCACCGATACAGACCCCGTGCTGGGAGGTAAGGAAGCATGCACATAAGCATGACAGTAGTCTTTCTCCAAACCCAAGAAGGATGTCTTCCAGGAGTTCCAGCAACTGAGAGGCAACATGCTTCTAGATGCACAAGCATGACCAAAAAAAATGCACAAACCAGTTGATCCGTTAGTACCGAGTACTGAGCCCACGCACACCATCAATGTTGGTCTCCCTTAAGACAAGAAATGGATCAGTTTCGGAAAACCCTCCACTCCAGCACCGATTCCAGATACGGAAAAAGTACCATTAACGCCAGGGAGATTGGAGAAAGCACTAGAGCCACATGAACTGGTTGTCCTATGAAAACTGAGATCTCCATGCCTTCCACTACCATCCACATCTAGGGAGGCCAGATGTCCGACTCAGGACATAGCACAGTCAAGACACACTTCAACACATCCTCCTATGGTTTACATGCTTCCACTGGCTCTGACAGTATCACCCTTAGAACTGGGATCCGAGTTTTCCTCAGAGGATTCCAATGGAGTATAAGGGCCTCCCATTCCCTACTGCCACTACAAGTACCCAAAAAGACCACTGGCATCATGGCAGTACCCTCTTCTACAACAGCAGAGGAGCAACTGGTTTCCCACACAATAAGGCCCTCTGCAGCACCCACCAGATCCTGGCCCCAGTACTCCTCCTCAGAACCCACTGATTTCATGAAGGAGGTTTTGCCTCTATCCCCACATACAGGACCTTCAAGCAGACACTTCAAACCAGGTATGGAGGAAGAACCGCTCAGTCCAGTTACAACAGTAGGGCCGGAGCAAGAGCATTTTCCATCGCCCTCTCCAGAGGCTGCAGTGACTTTGGCTTCCCCCTCACCTCCAGATGACTATTGGCAATTCCAAGATCTCCTGTGAAGGGTGTTGGCTGACCTTCATATCCCATCCCCCTGGAGAAAGTACAAGACAAGCAGCATCAGCTCCTGGACATCCTTCATTCCTTGGTACCGGGTAGGGTTCCTCTGCTGATCAACGATGCCATTCTCTAGATAGCTCGAACAGCTTGGCATACTCCAGCCACATACTATGTCTAAGGTGTCTGAGTTTCTTTCCTCACCTCCTTCCCGAACCCAGTTCCTTTGTGGTGCAAGCAGCAACTGAATGGTCCAGACCCCAACACCTGCACTAGACCCCAGCTTATATCTATTCCGTTACCCCACCACCACCACCCTCCCCTCTGTCCGAGTTGCAAGCAAGAAGGAACTGAAGGGGGGATTGGGCTGGCAAGGTCGTATATAGAGCGCCATATTGACGCCACTCCAGGGGGCTCCACAGCCGGCCCGACAGGTAGCTGCTATGGAAAAGTTTCTGACAGCCATGCAGGCGGCGCGCGCGCACACCTAACTGGCATAGATATGAGCAACACATCTCGAAGAACAACAGTTAAAAAAAGGGTGAGTAACCATTGTATCTGTTTCACCTCCCTCTCCAGTGGATTATGATTTAACACTTAAGCTTGATGAACATAGGGGCACTAAAAATACCTGCCTCTGTTTTTAGTGAGGAGTAAGAATGTTGAGTGGATGTATTGGATAAAAGGGAAAAATATTTGGATAGGCTGCTCTGATGGCTATTGGGCTTACTTTCAATGATTTCCCTAAATGATAGTTAAGGTACAGCTGTTTCCAGTGTTAATTGATGAATAACCACATCAAGAAAAGACCCAATTGGAGCCAAGAGGAATACATAAGTTTGTCAAAGTCAGTTGGAGAGAATTTTCTTATGCACTCTGATTGCACTACATTCCTTAGCTTGGTTGGTAGGATTTGTTTCCCACCCATATCTTTCAACTGTTGAGTTGCCTGTGTGACAAATTTGTTACCAATTGTAACATTGTAACATTGTAACAACATGTTTAAAAAAATGGAAGGGTTCAACTGTGGACTCGGGTGTCCCGCAGTCGTGGGCAACGCCGGCGTTCACAGTGGGGTCAGGGCTGGACGCACAGGCATTAGGTAGCACAGACACGGGAATCCCGCTGGTGTCACAGGAGGCTGGTGGTCCTAATGCCCGAGCTGCGGAAGGGGCGACAAAAGATTGCCTCTTTCACAGGGGGCAATCCTTGGGGTTCCATTGCGAAGTGGGCATTCTTGGCAAAATTTTTTAAACCTATATGCCACGTATAAAAAGCAAAAGGGCAAATACCTAGGGGCAGCTGTGAAATTAATATGAACTGTAATGGCTGTCACGGAGTGTGGGGGGGACACAAGGCCCTTCACCCCCGGCTTCCTGCGATTCACCAGGACTCTCAGCCAGCCAGTAAAGCAAAATGTTTATTTAGACGACAGGAACACAGTCCAAGACAGGTCTTGCAGGTACAGACAACAGGACCCCCCCCAGTTAGGTCCATCTTGGAATCCCAGGGGCACCACAGCCCCACTGGGGGGTCAGAGCCCCATCTGGGCTCCTCTCCATTAAATCAGCCAGCTCCTGACAACCCCAACTCCCTCCAGCGTCCTTCACCCCACCTCTCCCGGCTCCTCCCCCAGCCTTTGTTCAGTTTCCCAGGCAGAGGTGTCACCTGGCTCCAACCCCCTTCCTGGGTTCTCACGTTAAATGCTCAGGTATCTTTTCTCAAGGCTAGTCTCCCATCCCCCAGTACAGACCGTCCCAGCCAAACTCGCCACTCAGCATTCAAAGACCACATTAAGAACAGTCCCAGTTCTTCATAGTGGCCATGTGGTATCAAAACAGAAAAAAAAAAAAAAGTAATGTATACCTGAGAGCTAGTAAAAATTGGGGGGAGGGATAGCTCAGTGGTTTGAGCATTGGCCTGCTAAACCCAGCATTGTGAGTTCAATCCTTTAGGGGGCCACTTAGGAATCTGGGGCAAAAATCTGCCTGGGGATTGGTCCTCTTTGAGCAGGGGGTTGGACCAGATGACCTCCTGAGGTCTCTTCTATGTCTAAGCAACTAAAAGTGCAAATTACTAACCAGGTGGCAACCCAAGCCTACACCCAGGACAAGTTGCCGGCCTTAAGACAGGACTTCCAGGTAGAAAAAGCAAAACGCACCGGCCTGGAAGCACTGGCTAAGCAAGTACTGGTCCTTCAGGGACTCATCAAAGATTTAACCATTCATGCCCACATTCTCCACCAAAAATGTGACAGATTTATGTTACCAATCTGCCTGAGGCATCAGGTGATCAGGCTGAGGCCACAGGATTGTTAGGGGAGGAGATGAAGGAGCACACCAAGTGACTACATTTTAGAGGTTTATTTAATAAAATAAGTGGTGAGTGATGGCTCCGCCCCCATGTCACTCAGAGGAAGGAAGAAAGTGTTAGTGCCTGTGCCCTAACCCACTTTTATACTCTCATACGCACAACTCGAGGCTGGCCAAGCCTGGGTGTAACGTAAGAAGAAGAGGGGGAAGGGTAGACAAGAGTTCTGTCCTGTGCAGAGGCCGTCCAGGGTCCGCTGTTAATCTCAGATTTGCTTCAGCTTTTAGGAGGGTTTTAAATCCTAGGGGCGTTTCATTCAGGGACTTCTGTCCCGCTTGCTCTTTGTATCTGTCCAAACCAGCTTTTTGTGGCTTCCCCAGCTTTTCCAAAACACACCGGCTTCAGGGATGCGAAACAGTTATTTTCCCCCTCGCTGGCCTTCACCATCTCACTAGTTTTTGCAATCCCTGCAGTTTGGTTCAGCTTGCTTCTCTTTTCTTTTTTTTACGGCTGGTCAGTGTTGAGATACGAGCTCCCGGCTTTTTGGAATCAGAGAGTCTGTGTGCATTGGCCTTGAGCGGCTGGAGTCGGCTTCTTATCTTCAGACCAGCTGGAGTGTCGAATTAACCCGTTCCCTTCTCCCTTCCTCCCCCTTTGGCCTACAAAGGAATCTTTCACTCCACACTCACTCCTTTAACCCTTCCCAAAATACCTTGCAATGCCTATAACACTGTTAGCAACATACAATGCTGATCTGCCTCCCCAGGGGACCCCCTGAGTGATGGGGCCATTGGGGTGTGACACCTCCATGCAATTATGCTACTTAGACATTATCTAGAGGCTAGCTGAAGAAAACTGACAGTATCTGAGGTTATACTTCTCTTTGCTGAGGTCCTAGGAAGGAGGAGTCAACATGCTTGTCACATCACGGACCGTGTGAAAGTGTTTGTATATTAAATCTAATTCCCTGCCTAAAACCAAAATAGTACCAGATCACAAATGAAAGCTCTTCTCTCTAAAGTGGACTCATTTCAAAATGAATCTGGGGACCAGCTGACATGACTGGCAGGTCTTATAGCGTCTGTAAAATATTGCATATTACATCACACAAGTCACCCTAGCACAATTTTCCTTAGGAGTCATAGATGGGTACATAAGTGGATTTTAAAAAGTGATGTTTTCTGTTTATCCATGCAATCTATTGCCTCCCAGTTGTTGGAAACGAGCCAAGTTTAATTTTCTGACAATTACTATCTAGAGATTTTTCTGCTCAAGATTTTGAACTGCATAGGAGGAAGGTAGAACACTAAATTTGGACACTAAAATGAAGAAATAAGGTGATAATGTTTGTATAAGATGACTAGACTCATTTAAATTATGGGAAAGGTGGTTGGTTGGTAAACTATGCAGGGGGGCATTGCTTACATACAGCACAGTGGGAAAAGGCATTTGATTCCTGCAAGTTGGTACTATTTTAGCTGAAAATAGCTGCAGTCATAAAAAGAAAAAATACCAGAACAATTTTTATATCCTTTTCTCCAAAAGAAAATGCAAATTCCTTCCTATTGTAATTCTGATTATGCAATGTTTGCTTTCCCCAGAAATCAACACTTTTTGAGGTGACTAATTTTATTCTGTCTCTTCTATGTACCTTTTTGTAGTGTACATTCTAAAACAAGATGTCCTGGTTACCATGGTGACACTGACATTTTTCCCACGGCTTTCATTAAAATGGTAAATTTAAAAGAGAGATGTAGCACTGACTGATGCTCTGTATTCATGTTTCCTTCCACCTAGGGGTAAATCTTCTCTACAGGACCAACTGTAAGACTTTTAAATTAGATAATCGGTTTTCTTAGCAAAACAAACACTTCCATAGTTGCCCAAATGTAACTGAGTGGTTGCAATTAATTCAGTGGCTTAATTAATCATTAAAAGTTAAACAACATTTCTAATTACATTTCTTGTCTAATGCTGTTTATAATTAGACTGATTCTATGATTTAAATACACAAGCAATAAATATCAAGACATTTTTTCAGCTGTGACTTCTTCAGAATCTAAAAATCCCTGTACAAATTTAGTAGAGGGCCACATTGTCTCTTACCTTTTTTTTTTTTTTTTTTTCTTTTTGTTTGTAATCTAATTAGTTCACTTCCCTGCCCAAGAACCAAGCAATATAGAATTAAGCATAATGTTTATAAGTAAGTAACAAACTAATTATTACCTGGTCAAATAAATGCCAAAACAAAGACAAGAGAGGGAACAGATCTGAATCAAATTTACTGTGAGTGTAATATGTTACTGTAAATAAATATTAGTGGTACTGATACAGTACCAAGCTCTCACCAGAATCTGAAGATAATTTTGTCCCCTGCAAAAACTTAGGCCTTGTATAGTCACATGCATCACTACTTACAGGATTGGAGTCTTAATTTAGTAATAGTTAATGGTTCATCTCTGTTTATAGTGTTCGGGTTAGAAATGGAAAATGCTTTGGTGCCACAACTACCATATTTCTGGGACTTCTGATGAAGTGTCAGGAACCCTAACATAAGAACGGCCGTACTGGGTCAGACCAGAGATCCATCTAGCCCAGTATCCTGTCTACCGACAGTGGCCAATGCCAGGTGCCCCAGAGGGAGTGGAGCAACAGGCGATGATCAAGTGAGCTCTCCCCTGCCATCCATCTCCATCCTCTGACAAACAGAGGCTAGGGACACCATTCCTTACCCATCCTGGCTTATAGCCATTAATGGACTTAACCACCATGAATTTTATCCAGTTCTCTTTTAAACGCTGTTATAGTCCTAGCTTTCACAACCTCCTCAGGTAAGGAGTTCCACAAGTTGACTGTGGGCTGCGTGAAGAACTTCCTTGTATTTGTTTTAAACCTGCTGCCTATTAATTTCATTTGGTGCCTCCTAGTTCTTGTATTATGGGAATAAGTAAATAACTTTTCCTTATCCACTTTCTCCACGTCACTCATGATTTTATATACCTCTATCATATCCCCCCTTAGTCTCCTCTTTTCCAAGTTGAAGAGTCCTAGCCTCTTTAATCTCTCCTCATATGGGACCCCTTCCAAACCCTTAATCATTTTAGTTGCCCTTTGCTGAACCTTTTCTAGCTAAGATAAATAATAAATCAGTGCAATTTTTCAGAGTGAATAACTATTAAAGCTTGTTTTTGAAAATGATATATTAGACCAGGGGTGGGCAAACATTTTGGCCTGAGGGCCACACTGGGGTGAGGAAATTGCATGCAGGGCCATGAATGTAGGGCTGGGACAGGGTGGTTGGGGTGCAGGAGGGAGTGTGGGGTGTAGGAGGGGGTGTGGTGTGCAGGAAGGGGCTCAGAGCAAGGTGGGGCAGAGGAGGAGTGCGGGGCGTATGAGGGGGCTCAGAGGAGGGGGTGCAGAGTGTGCGGGGGGGCTCAGGGCAGTGGTACAGGGAGGGGTGTAGAGTGCAGAAGAGGGCTCAGGGCACGGGGTTGGGGTGCAGGAGGGGTGTGAGATGCAACAGGGGGATCAGGGCAGAGGGTTGGGGTGCAGGGTGTGGCAAAGGGCTCAATGCAGGGGGTTGGGTATAGCAGGGGGCTCAGGGCAGGGGGTTGGGGTGCAGGAGGGGTGTGAGATGCAACAGGGGGATCAGGGCAGAGGGTTGGGGTGCAGGGTGTGGCAAAGGGCTCAATGCAGGGGGTTGGGTACAGCAGGGGGCTCAGGGCAGGGGGTTGGGGTGCAGGAGAGGTGCAGGGTGCAGGAGGGGGTTGAGGTGCAAGCAGGGGGCTCAGGGCAGGTTCCCCGTTCCCGGCCAATGGGAGCTTTGGCGGAGGTACCCACAGGCAAGAGCAGTGCACGGAACCCTCTGCCCCCTCTCCCCCAGAGGCCACAGGGACATGGTGCCAGCCGCTTCCCGGAGCAGAGTGGGGCCCGCAGCGCCACGGGGGTGGCAGTGCCGTGGGATGAATCCAAAGCACTGAGGGGCTGGATCCGGTTTGCCCACACCTGTGTTAGACTCAGATTTCACTGAGATTTGTGAATGGGATTTTTTTTCGCCAGCTTGCACTGGTTGATCATCTTTCCTGCACTAGAAATAATACATTACTACTTATTGAGAGACTGCATGTGAAATGCTCAATTGTAAATGACTGATTTCACTAGGAATCCTACCACATATCTGTCCTTCAAACAAAGTTGTATTTGGTCCCAGAAAATGTTTCACATCACAACACGGCCATTACTGTATCAGAGTGAAAAGTATACAGAATGGCAGAATTAAATACTTTTTTTTAAAAAGCTGCTCTAGGAACAAAATGAAAACCTTCCCACAAATACAACTGTGACCATAAATAACAGGCCTTTTTAGTGTTCCCATAGTCCTGGATGCCAGGCTTCTTTGCAGGAACAGTAAGATTTTTAGACTGGAGCCAGAGGGGAAAAGGGACAGCACTGGAGGAAACCCTGATAGGAGAGGAGGCATATCCCAGATCAGGCCCTACAGCTGGCTCGTGGGCCTCCTGGCCCTGTTTTCTGAGGATCTGTACAGGGATGGGCCCAGGGAACAGTCTGGGGAGGGAGTGGCACAGGAGCTGGAACAGATCAGCAGCAGGGTAAGTAGCAGCCAACATCTTTATTATAATTATGGGGGAAATTGCAGCATAAATGGGAGGGATTTTTGGGTTATGGCCAATAAAATAGTTCTGGAGGGTTATTGAAATGGGATGGCTTCAGACTCCGTTGAGGGTGGAAGTCATGCCATTTCCCTGGACCTCTTCCTTCCGTTGGACCACCATGTAGCCAAGTGTGTGTGGCGGGGGGGAATTAAACATGCAACTAAGTTTCCACTTAAAGAAAATCGGGATTACAGGTTTAGCAAGCATGAGTGCATATTTCTGCATATATTGCTCTGGTTGTAGCTATGTCACACTGGTAGACTGATACAGTTACACCATTACTACCATTAGAGCCTTGTCCCAGACAGCATAGATTATAAACCCCAGTGGCTGTATGAAGTGAAAAAAGTCCCTTGTGGATGTCTGTACTTGGTCTACTGACCAAGTCCATCCACAGCATAGTGTCTGAGCTGGGGAGAAGGAAGTAGGGGGAATCGGTTCTTGTATTAGCAAGCCTCCACATCCTAATTCAGTATCCTGTTTAATGTTCAACTGAATCTTCCTCCCCTCATGGCAGGTAGTGCTTGAGAATTTTTCATGCAGGAGAATCTCAGTGACATTTTTGGGCAGGGTAAACTTCCAGTGGTTGCTCTGTAGCTTAACAGCCCTCTCCACACTTTGATATGTTGTTCAGCCAGCAAGTGATGAAAAGATCGCCATTGTATAGATAGATGGAATTCCAGCACTAGCCTAGAACATTTGCTGCCTCTTCCACTCGGGGACCTCCAGCAGGCTTTCCCAGCCGGAAATAATATTGAAACCAATACTGGTATCAGGCCCCTGGTCTAAATAGCCTAACCTGGTATATTTAATTAAATCTGAAATTCCTTATTATGTCTTTGGTCTGGATACATGGCTACCAGGAACTTCTGAAGATGCCAGTGTGTAAAGATGGAATAAAAGTATCAAATTATGGTATGACAGATGGGGGGGGATTTTTTTCTCTTTCTATGGACCAAAAATAATTTTAAAAGTTGAAGGCCCTGTTGGATGAAGGCAAACATCCAGGACTCTTGAGGAGAGGACCCTCAACCAGCATGGAAAAAGGAAAAGGCTCAGATGACCAGTTGCTTGAGATATGGCACAGGTCAGAACAACAAACACCTGGAGGAGTAGGAGATGGAAAGAGAGAAGGCAGTGAGGGAGAATAGTGATGCAGTTCTTGATCATGCCCACAAGATGAGGGAGCAGTGTGAGTGGCTGGCCATCCTGATGGTTAGCAGCCTCCAGCTCCTGCACTATCATTAATGCCTTCGGACTCTCCTTCACTTTACCACATCCTGCACCCTGTGCAGCCATAGGACAATCCAAAGAAGGGGTTGGCTATGACCCACTCTGAATTGGAATGGGCAGATGTTCCCCATTTATTCTATCCCTATACAATGTGTAAATCTGCAGGTAATGAGAATGGATACACACACAACATCCAGTTAGCAATGAGACTAGGTCAGAGGTTCCCAAAGTGGGCAATACCACCCCCTGGGGGGGCGCTGGAACGATCCAGGGGGGCAGTAGTAGCCTCAGGTGCAATTGGGGGGAGTTGAATAAAAATAAGGGGGCGGTGGAAGCATAAAGAAAGAATATAAGAAAATTTTGAAAAACCGTTCGTACATGTTTCATCTGTTGTGTAACATAGAGTTAAAGTTGTAGTGATTACTTTATTTTCCAAATAAATTCACAAATTATAACCGATCAGGTGTCAAGTCCGCCAACAGCTCTTAACAAGCAAGTGTTGGCAGGCGAGCGTGTCACGCATTGTTGGGAAGTCCAGCATGCATCGGCAGGAATATGTGCGTGTAATGACTTGTTTACAATACGATACTATAAATAGGCGACATGTATGAAATCTAATTTAGATTGTTTCTTAAGAGTGTAAAAAAGCAGTTAACAATAGTGCAATAAGTATTTAAAAATTTTTATTCATATTCAATACCTTCGATCTTTACGGATTACGGATCACATACAAAGCAAATTGTATTATTGTTGTTTCAATAAAACAGCAATTTACACGTGAGTATTTTTATACATTTTCTTACATATCTACCGTACGTTTCTGTCTCTCTAGTGCTTACTAATAATAAAATCGTAGCAGGCTTGTGTCGGTACAGTACTATTTGAAGTGTACAGTCAATATATTTGTCATATTTTTTATTACAATATTAACGAAAACGGGAATGAAATCATAAAAAACTTAACTATTAACATTTATTTATATCTGTCGAATCATCTGTGTTAATTGGTAAATAAGGGGTGTGTTAATAAGGAACAATTACTTAAATAAGGGCAAACTAAATTAAAACTATTAACTGATTTTTAATTGCATATTGATTATTTTTTAATTAATTATTTCTTGATAAATTTAGTTTGATATTTGACAATTTAATATCAAATACATATATCTAATGCTGAGCAAAGAACAAACCCCAGTTTATTAGTTTCATTAGTATTTTAGTTTGGTTGTCTTTTGCCATCTTACACAAAAACCACTGTATACCTGATGTCGTGGGCGATATTCTAATAACACATCTTTCTTTACTATATTGTAGAACATAGGTAGAAATATAGATACATAAAAGAACACAAATTTGTCACTGCATCTTTCGGTTTGTTCGCTTAAAGAAGGTAGATTTCCAGGGGGGTGCTGAGTAATTTTTTTTCTGAAAAGGGGGCTGTAGGCCAAATAAGTTTGGGAACCTCTGCTCTAGGTAATGGCACAATTCTGCAAATTTGCACTTTCACTTACTTGTGTATAGGGAGCTAGGATGCCTGCAATGGTTTTCAGAATACTTTTGGTTATGTTAATAAGTTGGTTTGCTTGAAAAAAGATAGTCATGAAGTTTTCCAAAGCTTTTAATAAAATATCAAACTCTTACCATATAAAAGCGACAGCAAATAAACTCATATGTCTCTTACAGCTGCACAGGGCACATTTCCTCATGTGTCACCCTGCACTGAAAGGATATGGGAACACAAGGAATCACTTGTATTTCCCTTGCTTGCCTGGACTAGTCTCAGTAATGACAAAGCACTTTCTGGTTGCCTGTACTAGATCTGCAAACCAATGGTGTCAGGCTTACTCCATGTGAAAATTCTCACCCTTATCCACCAGATCTCAGCACGCTGCCATCATGCAACTTGCTGGTACATGCCTGCATTGGTGTTTATGACTCTGCCTTTTTGATTAACTGAGGCAGGGAAGGGCAAACTTTTTGGCCTGAGGGCCACATCGGGTTTTGGAAATTGTATGGAGGGCCGGTTAGGGGAGGCTGTGCCTCCTCAAACAGCCATGTGTGGCCCATCCCCTATCTGCCCCCCCACTTCTTGCCCCGACGCGTCTCCCCCCCCCCCCCCCCCCAGGTCTCCTGCCCCATCCAATCCCCCTCCCATTCCCTTACGGCCCCCCCGTGTCTGAACAGCACATAGAACAATGAGGCCCAGTGGATAGGGCACTGGATTGGAAGTGACAAGTCAAGGGCTCTAATTCCTGTCTCTGCTGTGGACCAGCTATGTAACCTTGGATGTGTCATTTCAGGGTAAGTGAAACAAACAGGAATAGGAAGGACAAGGTAACAATAATACAAGCATGTGTTCATGTACATTAGCTGTGCACACAATGTAACTTACTGCCAGTGGAACCATTTTTATGTGAGTGTTCTGTAGGTAAAACAGAGCAGAGGCTCTTCCAGAGGCACTTGAAGGAGACAAGGTAGTGAGTGGATTTATGATTTTTTGGTAGGAGTTACCATAGTCATAAGGGTCAGTACAGGGGAGAACTCCAGAAGTGAATGAATTAGCAATGAGGGCAAGGAATGTTGTAGGAGCAAAAATACAATCAACAGCACAATAGGTAATTAGTAATGTAAGTCTCAATCCTGCAATAGATCTGAGTAGTTGAATCCATGTGCCCCCATACCACTTCATTGCAGGACTGGGTCTTTATTCAGTTTCCCCTGTGTCTTACTCAGCAACAGGAAGAGGAAAACCATTGTTAAAAATAGTAAGTATGATTGCAAACCACAAAAGTTGGCAGGTTGACTCAGGAGGCTGAGATGACTTTTAACTAATTTTTTTTTGGGGGGGGGGGGGGGTTCTAGATTAAGTTGACAATGTCCTTCTCAGCAAAAGCTTCATTTAACTTTTCAACTCAGATTTCTTATAGTGCCAAGGCCTACAAATAACTGATTATGATGTAAATGGTATCAACTACTATAATTAAAATTACATAATGGTTTCCATTCCAATCTTACTCAGAACCTTCCTCAATTGTCACCCATCAGTCTGAAATTTTCCAGACCCCAATGGGTGTGTTATTTTTTTGGAAGTTTAAACCAAAATTCAAGAATGAGGAAAGTAAAACTCAAAATAGCTAAAAGTAAATTACAATTATAATGCAGGTTTCAGAGTAGCAGCCGTGTTAGTCTGTATCCGCAAAAAGAAGAACAGGAGTACTTGTGGCACCTTAGAGACTAACAAATTTATTATCCAATTATAATGCAGTATTTTCAAATATTTTAAACTGTTATACTGATATTTTAGTTTTGTAATGTACAATCCAAGCTCCAAATATAATCTTAAATGACAATAAGTACACTATGGTAAGCTAAACAGAATGTCAGACTGCCTTCTTCTTTGAGTACTGCTTTTGTGGTTTATGAGTCATCAAAGGATCTAGATTAAATCATTTCCTTGTAATTCACTGCATTCCAGCCATTATTCTCTAGTCACCTGATTCTGAAACCTTTACTCTTGCAATTTGTACAATTGATTTAAATGAGAATAGTCTCATGAGTAAGAATTTCAGGCTTGGGACCCTATGCATTTATGAAATGGAGCAAAGTTGTTCTGTGCTGAATTATAACAGACTTATTCTAAATGTTTGTGAAAAAATACATTCAGTCCTGTTTTGCTTGTTTCTAAGATTATCTTTTAGATTGCTAACATACATTAAACTTACAGGAGTAAATATGGAATGAAAATGATGACTTACTGCATGTATTTTAGTATAGCAACTTATATTTGCATAAAACCAGTTTGTAATGGAGACCCACATTAAAGATTTATGTTAAGCAGGCAAAGGAGCCACTAACTGGATTTATATAATTTATTTTTAAATTAAAAAGTTACCCCTATAAAACAAAACATCTGGATAGAGAATTAAAGGATATTTACTCATCTGTATCAGACTCATTCCTCCCATTCATGGCACACAAGGGAGATTCCAGGGATAGCTGGAAGTCATGGTAGCTCCTGGAAGCACAAGTAAGGAAAATGTCCAGGGGCAACAGTAAGCATGGCTAGGCAGCAAAGCAGAGGACTTGAAACCAAGATAACATGAGAGGTGAGAATTTGGCTTTTAATAGCACAGGCATTTGTTAAACACCTTAGAGACCACGAAAGCTTATGTTCAAATAAATGTGTTAGTCTCTAAGGTGCCACAAGTACTCCTGTTCTTTCTTCTCTCAGTGTCTGTTTTTCATAGTTTTAGCTTTTCTAAAGCACACAGTTCTTGCACTTATTTAAGTCTAACAGCTTTAAAAAAATCTTTACACCTTCCCCTACAACAATAAACATTATGTCTGCAAAGGATTGTATCTATCATAAAAGTTACTGAGTCTTACCTAATCTATAAACATCATTTATAGTGCCTCAGTGACCTCATGTGCAAAGGTGTTCTATTGTTGAATTGCTATTACAATAAGGACATGTTTCTCTCTAATCTCAACTAAACTCTCCCTTCTTTAGTCTGAAGTCATTCTTTCCTGTTTTTCTTTCCAATAATGTCAACCTGTTACATAATTGTTTCATTACACTGTAAAATACATACAAAAGCAAATATTCTTCCTAGAGGGATTTTTTCCCTCCAAAAAATAAACTGCTTAAATTTCAACATTAAGTAGGCAGATGTTCCCTAAAGTTGGCTGATGTGTGGTATTTTGAAAAATCAACTTTTTGGCATTTGATTTTACATTTTGGCACTAGTTTTGAAAGCAACAGAGGGTCCTGTGGCACCTGTGAGACTAACAGAAGTATTGGGAGCATCTGAAGAAGTGAGGTTCTTACCCACAAAAGCTTATGCTCCCAATACTTCTGTTAGTCTCAAAGGTGCCACAGGACCCTCTGTTGCTTTTTACAGATTCAGACTAACACGGCTACCCCTCTGATACTAGTTTTGAAAGTAAGCCACTGAGTTATTAAACTGAGCTGTTGCCCTGCCAATACATTGCATAACATTTTGTTACTAATTATTGTGAAAGGGCAGGCCTCTAAAGCATCAAAGCATTCTAGAAAGTGATATCTGAATTCTCATGGCAACTTTCTAGCTGCTTCCTGGATACCATTAGGTCTAAATATGAGATTTGGAAGGAAATGGGATGATTGTTGAGATTTTGCCTTGACCAGAGAAAGGACTGAAGATCTGCCTTCTGCTCAACAAACCCCAGTGAGGGAAACTGGAGATTGCTGATCCCAAACTCAGACCTCCTATTGAAGTAAATTTAGTATGAAGAGCTATTGGCTCCATAAATACTGCGACCTCAAGTTAATGGAGATACAAACTGTAAGTGTTGTTCAGAAGGATGGTTTGTCTTCAGAGTACATCTAATTAGCATCAATATTAAATCTGCAGTTGAGGAGGAACTTTGAACAGAGAATTTGGCATGACCTCCACAGAATGTTGGAAAAGGAAGGTTCCGTAGCTGTTGGGAATAATAGTTGGGGATGGGCAGTTAGCTCTTGCTGGCTAAGAGCTTCCCTTAGGAAAAGGTGAGTCTCTTTAGGAAGAACCAGAGTTAGCTAGATGGTTACAAAATCATGAGAAATAGCTTGTTCCCAGTAAAAACGAAGAATCCTGTGGCACCTCAGAGATTAACAAATTTAGAGATGCATCTGATGAAGTGGGTTCTAGCCCATGAAAGCTTATGCCCAAATAAATCTGTTAGTCTTTAAGGTGCCACAAGGACTACTTGTTTTTGCTGATACAGACTAACACAGCTACCACTCTGAAACCTTGTTCCCAGTGTTCTACATGGCAGAGATTGTATTTTGTCTTGTCTTTTCTTTCAATATATGTAAGTTTAACAGGAAGGGACCAAAGAACGAGGCAGCTTCAAAATGGTTTCTTTTTGAAAGGAAAGAAAGAATATTGATCAGTAACTGAACATTTATAGTAATGAGCATTAGAAGAAAGGCTGGTGATTGTGGACTAGACAGGTTGCCACAATCCTTCCATTCTTCAGGCACCTCTAGAGCGTCTATTAAGTAGCAGCCCAGATTACAACTATCTTGATATTGTGCATCTGTGAAAGGGATCAAGCACCACCAATAAGGAAAAGACATTTAGGACCCAAATCTGCACTGCTGAAGTCAAATGGAAGTTTTGCAACGGGAATGACAATGGTTCAGCAGCCTCCTCTGGTCAGGCACTGGACATAAACTTCAACCTAAATACTGGGGAAAGATGTATTCATCACCGTATAATAGCTACTTGTTCACTGTGGAGGTGTTTAGTTTATTTGGAAATGACTGGTTTAATAGTCAGATGTAATGTAATTGTTTTACATTTTACCATAAGTGTGGCTTGCAATTGATTCCTTTGGAGATCTGCAAGTTAGAAAAATTGTTAGCTATTTCAAACTTGTCTCATTCTGGCCTCTCCCATTCCTAAATGGGAGACAAGATTACTGTACGTTAGTACCAACAGCCAACCAGGAGTGCTCACCATTATGTTTTTGCTACTTTATAATTTTCCTGTATTTTGTTTGTGACATCTAAATTATTTGCTGTGGAAATCCATGTCTAAAACTAGTCTAGATAAAGTGCTAAGAAACCTATTGCAGGAAATGATCCTACAATGCCAGAAGGGAAAGTCTACATTGGTGGTTCTGAACCTTGTCAGACTACTGTACCCTTTTCAGGAGTCTGATTTGTCTTGCGTACTCTATCTGACAAAATCAGACATAAAAATTAGGGCTGTCAATTAATCACAGTTAACTCACACGATTAACTCAAAAAAATTAATCACGATTAATCACACTGTTAAACAATAGAATATCAATTGAAATTGATTAAATATTTGTGGATGGTTTTCTACATTTTCAAATATATCGATTTCAATTACAACACAAAATACAAAGTGTAGAGTGCTCACTTTATATTATTTTTGATTTTTTAATCACATGATTAATCACTATTAATTTTTTTAATCGCTTGACAGCCCTAATAAAAATATAAAAGTGTCACACCACACTATTACTGAAAAAATGCTTACTTTCCCAGTTTTAGAATATAATCATAAAATAAATCAATTGGAATATAAATAATATACTAACATTTCAGTGTATAGTATATAGCGCAGAATAAACAAGTCATTGTATGAAATTTTAGTTTGTACTGACCGCTAGTACTTTTTATGTAACCTGTTGTAAAACTAGGCAAATATCTAGATGAGTTGATGTACCCTGTCGAAGACCTCTGCGTTCTCCCAGGGGTACATGTACCCCTGGGTGAGAATCACTGGTCTAGATGAGCTAAAAGAACCTAAAAGCCACAGTAATGGCCCAGTATTTTATTGGAGACCGTGAAGTGAGGTATTTCTTAGCAACGCTTGCAAAAGCCCCTACTTGTATCCTCTGTACATTCTGCAATCAGTGCTGTGGAGGCAGCAGAGTTAGGGATGACTCCATCACCCTACTTCAAATCCACATAGAAATACCATGATTATTAATGATGCTCTTGTCAGAACTCTGTCCCATGTGTCACCCTTCCTCATACAAGCCCCTCTCTGAGAGACTTTATTTTGGATCCAGCTACCAGATTGAAAGCTTTGACTTCTTTTCATCCCCCACATTGCTTCCCTCCACCCTGGCTCTCCTGCCCACTTCTATCTCTGCCTCAGCTCCAACCCACAGCTTCGACTACCTGCCTATCCCGCAATCAGCTCTTCCCCTGTGACACAGCTCCAATCCCTCTACTATCCCCACCCTTACATCCCTGAACCCCCAACTCCTCTCCTTCAGCAAAGTAGCCTCTTGCCCGTCCAGGACTCACCCTTGGTGTCATCTGGAGGGTCCAAGGACCAATCCACTCCATCCTCTCCTGTAGTCTTCAGCAGTTGGCTGATGGCTTGCTCATCTCATCTCCTTCTTTGAGGCGCCACTGCCTCCCGCATCACATGAAATGCATCTTCAGGGGCCCATTAATCTAAGAAAATACATTTTCAGGGATAACGACCACTGCCCTTCCTCCTGCTTTCTGGAGGAACCCGGCTCATGTTGAGCCCCATCTTCTATTGGTTGGGCATACATAAACTCTGCCCTCCTAGACCAGGGATTTCTTACAATGGAGCATACTCCCATATATGGACTTAAATCTTCCCCAGAGGGAATCCCTGCCACTAGTGGATGGGGCTTCCTCCTAAACCCAGTCTACAAAAGCCTGGCCAGAGCCCAACACCCTCACTGTAGGCCATGTGGACAGGGCAATGGCCCTGCCCTTGAAGATGCATCATCTTGGAATTGAAGGGATCATGTCCCCTTTTAGCAAATCCTGTGAAGATGCTTTCCTTGACAATGGGGAGGCAGGGACTTAACCAGCTGGCAGCAGCAAGTGGTGTGGGGCAGCAAGTGGTGCAGGGCTAGGAATTACTCTCTTTAGAGCCCAGCAGCTATCAGCTCTGGCCCTCTTACCTGCCTAATGATACAGCTTTACTCTCCTTTAAACCCCTCTTTTTTACTTGACCTCTGTACAAAAACATGACACTTTCAATTTTAAAAACAGGTATTTTGTTTGGAGAGGGGGTTTGGGCAGTATGTATCACAGGAACCCCTGATCTCTAATTTGCACCATAAACTCTATGCCAGGCCCTGAACTGACATACTAATTTTCAAGATGCTATAATTACTTATCTGGATTTTATATGTTTGAAAATTTGGCTTTAAGAGGAAATCCCGTAGCATCCTTAACTACGGAGTTGCTACTGCATAATCATCCACACACTTGTTAATCCCTAGGTTGGGTTTCTACACTATAATCAACCTGGGATTAACCAGAAGCTTCTGGTAGTGCAAAGGACAGCTTTCACAGACAGGTGGGCTGATATTAGTAACGTATTACATTTATCTGTATTCTTTACAGGCTAAATTTAAGGTTCTGCTAATCCTTTATAAATCCCTAAATATCTGAAAAGTAATTAATTGCAACCATGGAGGAGGAAAAGACCAATAAAAGATATCAGATCTGCCTAAAGACAGACAGCATCCTAGAGTGAAAACAAACAGAACAGCTACTACAGCTTCTGTGGGGAGCTCCCTCACTGATTTCAGTCAGATAGCTGATTGAAAAGGTCTTGGAAAAAAGGTAGGCAGGATCAGTTTGGATAAAATATAAGGGAAGGTGCCGGTGCCTGTGACAGGTCAGGATGCATAGACCCTTGTTCCTTGTGAGCAGTGATAAAGTTAACCTTCTTGCCCTAGAAAAGGCCACAGATAAAGACAATGTTGTTGTGCTGGAAAGATGTTTAATGGCTGCCATCAAGCGAGTCTTTCATCTACAGTCACAAATCTGGTTAAAGCTAAGCACCCGTCTTTCAGGCTCCATGGAAGGCACAATTAAGCTCTTTTATGTTGTGACATAGTTGGAAATAAAAGCTGCTACTGCCCAAAGCAATGGGCTATATGGCAATGCTTAAGCAGAAGCTAACCTCTGTGGGATGTGTTCCCTGATTGCAAATACAGAAGCTATGGGAGCATAAGCTAAGTGCGTGTAGAGAAGAAAGCCAGCACACAGCAACAGAAGCCTCTTTGGCATGAGCGTGGTCCTGAGAAGCAGCAGAGACACAACATTCCTTGAGAACTGACTGGTTTGGGGATTGGCTCAGCAAGGAAACTGCCTTACTCATTACAACATCCAGGGAAACTAGGGTGACCAGACAGCAAGTGTGAAAAATCAGGACAGGGGGTGGGAGGGTAATAGAAGCCTATATAAGAAAAAGATCCAAAAATTGGGACTGTCCCTATAAAATCAGGACATCAGGTCACTCTAATGGAAACATGACTCTCTGCACATCCTTTGTAAATCAACAGGATTGTGCCAAAAAATACACCTGACTCACCTCATCAATTTCTCTTCCTCAAACATGGAACCCCCCCAAAGTTGCTTATGTGGTTAAACCAAAGGGGGGTGGGCAACAATCTAAACCAGGGGTTCTCAAACTGGGGGTCAGGAGGTTATTGCATGGGGGGGGTCATGAGCTGTCAGCCTCCACCCCAAATCCCGCTTTGCCTCCAGCATTTATAATGGTGTTAAATATATGAACAAGTGTTTTTAATTTATAAGGGAAGGGGGTCGCGCTCAGAGGCTCCTTGCATGTGAAAGGGGTCCCCAGTACAAAAGTTTGAGAGTCACTGGTCTAAAAGCCCAGAAGCCAGAGCTGCCTGCCTGGGGAGCAGCTGGAACCACTTCCTATGGCTGGGCCTTGCCACCCTATTGCCTGCATGCTCTGAAGATAGGAGGTTTTCGGTGGGGATGGTGGGGGCAGGGAACGCAGCAGCTCTGACCCATCCCTCGCACCTCTTGCTTCCACCATCCGCATCTCACAGTGCCCAAGTCAGGCCCAGCCCGGCTCTTGACTCACACGCCCTCTGGCCAGACGCCCGTCGCGTCCCCGTGGGCAGAGCCGGCTCGCCCCCAGCCAGGGACTTTCCCCCTACGCTACGCGGCGAGAACAGTCACTCGGCGCGTCCAGCTCCGCGGGGCAGCGCCGACCCTCACCCCGCGAGCGTAGGCGGCGGCCGGCCGCCTCCCCCAGCTACCAGCAGGCGGAGCTGCAGGGAGCGGGTCCCTGCTGCAGCGGGGGGAGGGGAAGGAAGCGGAAGGAGCCGCCGCGCTGAGGGGGGAGCAGGCGCTGTGTGGAGCCGCCGCCGCCGCTGCGCGGCACGGAGAGAACGAGCAGGGGAAACGGCTCCTCTGCCGGCGGGCTCCGTGCGCGCGAGATAGCGGGAGCCAGGTGAGGCCTCGACACAAGGGAAAGGGGGGACCCGGATGATGCCGAATTCGGCGCCCGCGAGGGGGGGCAGACGGAGGGGGAAAGCCCCACGTGACCAGCGCGTGGGGGAGGAGGCTCGCGCGCCCCGTTCGAATCCCAACTGCCTGGGAGCGGAGCGGCAAGGCAACTCTTGCGCTTGCGCATCGGCTCCGCTCCCCCTCCCGTCGCGTGCGTGTACATGTGCGTGTGCGCGCGCTGGGTGCCCGTACGAGGCGTTTGCTGCGGGACCGGGACACGTGCGCGGCGCTACCGCCATGTTGATTCCTAGCGCAGCTGTGTGGGAGGGGACAGTATGAGACAAGGAGGAGGGAAAGGGAGTGAGTTCTCGCGAGGCTGTGTGGTTCCCGTGGGAGCTGGCCGGCAGCAGGATGGCGGCGCGGCGCTGGGCTTGCTGGGTAATGGTACCTGGGGTCTAGGGGGCGGGGACCGTGGGAACAGCCTCCTCGCACCCTCCCTGCCTCAGGGCACACGCGGGGCGGGGTTGAGCACCCTAGGGAATCGGACCAGCGCGTGCTGGGCCCGTGCAGTAACCGTTGCTGCTCCACTGACCTGATCTCCCTTGCTGACCCGCTGTGGCCCACTGGCAGTTTGTGTTCCCCCTGCAGCGTCGCCTGCTGTCTGCCCTCCAGTGCCCCCTTATCAGTCCCTGTTGTCTGCCCTCAAGTGCCCCCTTATCAGTCCCTGCTGTCTGTCCGCCCCATAGCTCTGCCCTGGAGTGCCCTTATATTTATATTTTCTCATACAGCCCTGCCTCTTTCCAGTACCTCCATTGTCCTCAGGTAAACCAGACTTCCTGCACTCTGACCATGCCCTATTGTAGCACCTTGGGCCATCTTCCGGGCAGCGTGCCTAAGCACACCAAACACATCTCTCATATCTACAACGTGCCTAGCACACTGTGGTCACTACTGGAAATCAGAACAAATAATAATGCTGTTCCCCTTTGTAGACCTGGCTCCCAGGACTGCTTTGTCTGCTCCTTGCATGTTTCTGCTGTGATGCCTCTGAGGGTGCCCTGTAACACCTTCACCACTTCTGTTTTACAGGCATGCCAATATCATGGTTGTGATAGGTGAGGTAGAAAGGTCTAAATAGAATGGACAGTGATGCCAGGTACTGCAGACATGACCTTCCGTGACTATACTGTGTGTGCTGCGCTGCAGCACCTGAAACACGCTTTCTCTTGTATTTGAAAAGTGCCTTGCACACTGTGACCACTATTGGAAATTAAAGAAAATAATAATATTCTGTAGCACCCAAGCATTCCAACTCTGCAGTACTCCCTGCATTTCTAATCTTGGTCCCTCAGGGGTTTTGCATTTGGTCCTACTCCTGTCCTGTAGGATCCCTGTTACGTTTCACTTCCTAGTTACTCAAGGCGCCCTGACAGTTCTCCTATGCTAAAATTGCAACATCCTTTGTTGTTACAGTTCTAGACTGCTATATAGCTCTGAAATTTCTACAGAGTCTATACATGTGACACTCAATTCTTTAAGCCTGGATTTCTGGAGCATATTATCAGTTATTGAGAAATGTGGTCTATTAATTTTATGATGGGACTACCCATGTACTGGGATCTGTATTGCTATTACCAGGTTCGCTGTACCTTGTAACTTAGTGCACATAAGTGGACTCAAGTTTCCAGAGGTGGAACTCTGGCGTATGATCCAGCCCCAATTAAATACTAAGTTGGCAAATCTTTGAGAACACACTTTTTCTAGTTGTAATGTTAGATTAATCTTATTAACTATTATTCACTTGCTGAAGTTTTTGCTTCTGATGTGTTTTAAGACTTGATTATACAAGAACTGATGCCCCAAAATTAGTTTGTAGATTTGTAACTTATGATTTAAAAGGTTTTTTTGTAAGTAAATATACGTTTCAGAGAAAGTAAGTTGAATACAGTAAAATTGGTATTGTTCTATTTTACATAAAAAAAAATCTGAGCATTTTTAAAGTACTTTGTTTAAGGTTAATAGAAGCAAAAGCTATTATTCAAAAAACTGATGTTGTAACTCTAGGAGTGAAAAAATAGACAGGAGTTTTGCAGATTTTATGAAGTAGAAGAGTATGTGCTAAGATGTTCACTATTTTCACAAGGCACTAAGACAGAGAGCCTGGAGGTTGGGGTCTTCCTGGCTCTGCTGCAGATGTCTGGTGAAATCTGGGCCCTTTTGAAGTGAATGGCAAAACTCCAGCTGATTTCAGTGAAGTCAGGATTCTTCGCTGTCAGTATGACCTTGAGCCAGTTACTTAGAGTCTGATCCAACTCCAGTTGAAGGCTTTTCATTAATTTTGTTGCTCTCAAGACTGTATAAAATAAGTAGTTTTAAGAGGAAATATTTTAGAGCTCAAGATTGGGCCCAAACTTGCAACTCTTGCACAATAAATTATTTCTTTTCATTCTATTGAATGGTGTAACTATGGGTATGTCTACACTACGGGATTAATCCGAATTTATATAATTGGAATTTTGGAAACAGATTGTATAAAGTCGAATGTATGCGGCCACACTAAGCACATTAATTTGGTGGTGTGTGTCCATGTACCGGGGCTAGCGTCAATTTCCAGAGCGTTGCACTGTGGGTAGGTGTCCCATAGTTCCCGCAGTCTCCTCCGTCCATTGGAATTCTGGGTTGAGATCCCAATGCCTGATGGGGCCAAAAACATTGTCGCGGGTGGTTCTGGGTACATCCTCCCCCCTCTCCAGGGAAGCAACGGCAGACAACCATTTTGCGCCTTTTTCCTGGATGAACAGTGCAGACGCCATACCACGGCAAGCATGGAGCCCGCTCGGCTCAAGACAGCAGTCATGAACATTGTAAACACCTCGCGCGTTATCATGCAGTTTATGCTGAACCAGAACCTGCAAAACCAGGCAGCGAGGAGTAGGCTACGGCAGCGCGGTGGCAAGAGTGATGAGGATATGGACATGGAATTCTGTCAAACCGCTGGCCCCGGTGCCTTGGAGATCATGCTGTTAATGGGGCAGGTTATAGCCATGGAACGCCGATTCTGGGCCCAGGAAACAAGCACAGACTGGTGGGACCGCATAGTGTTGCAGGTGTGGGACGATTCCCAGGGGCTGCGAAACTTTCGCATGCGGAGGGCACTTTCATGGAACTTTGTGACTTGCTTTCCCCTGCCCTGAAGTGCCAGAATACCAAGATGAGAGCAGCCTTCACAGTTGAGAAGCGAGTGGCGATAGCCCTGTGGAAGCTTGCAACGCCAGACAGCTACCGGTCAGTTGGGAATCAATTTGGAGTGGGCAAATCTACCGTGGGGACTGCTGTGATGCAAGTAGCCAAAGCAATTACTGAGCTGCTGCTACGAAAGGTAGTGACTCTGGGAAATGTGCAGGTCATAGTGGATGGCTTTGCTGCAATGGGATTCCCTAACTGTGGTGGGGTGATAGATGGAACCCATATTCCTATCTTGGCACCCGAGCACCAGGGTACCCAGTACATAAACCGCAAGGGGTACTTTTCAATGGTGCTGCAAGCACTTGTGAATCACATGGGACGTTTCACCAACATCAACATGGGCTGGCCGGGAAGGGTTCATGACGCTCGCGTCTTCATGAACACTACTCTGTTTAACCGGCTGCAGCAAGGGACTTACTTCCCGGACCAGAAAATAACTTTGGGGATGTTGAAAAGCCTATAGTTCTCCTTGGGGACCCAGCCTACCCCTTAATGCCATGGCTCATGAAGCCATACACAGGCAGCCTGGACAGGAGTCAGGAGCTGTTCAACTACAGGCTGAGCAAGTGCAGAATGGTGGTAGAATGTGCATTTGGCTGTTTAAAAGGTCACTGGCGATCGTTACTGACTCAGTCAGACCTCAGCCAAACCAATATCCCCATTGTTATTGCTGCTTGCTGTGTGCTCCACAATCTCTGTGAGAGTAAGGGCGAGACCTTTATGGCGGGGTGGGAGGGTGAGGCAAATTGCCTGGCTGCTGATTATGCGCAGCCAGACACCAGGGCAATTAGAAGATCACACCAGGAAGCGCTGCGCATCAGAGAAGCTTTGAAAAGCAGTTTCATGACTGGCCAGGCTACGGTGTGAAAGTTCTGTTTGTTGAAAACCCGCCCCCTGATTGACTCATTCCCTGTAAGCAAACCACCCTCCCCCCTTAAATCACAGCTTGCTTTTAAAAGAAATAAAGTCACTATCGTTTAAAAATCATGTATTCTTTATTAATTGATTATAAACATAGGGAGAGAACCGACAAGGTAACCTGGGTGAGGTTTGGGAGGAGGATAGGAGGGAAGTAAAAGGCCACTGAAAAAATTCAATATAATGACAGCCTTTTGGTTGGGCTGTCCACTGGGGTGGAGTGGGAGGGTGCACGGAGCCTCCCGCTCCCCCCACAATCTTCCCCCCGCGTTCTTACACGTCTGGGTGAGGAGGCTATGGAACATGGTGAGCGGGCAGGGAAGTTATACAGTGGCTGCAGTGGCACTCTGTTATCCTGCTGCCGTTCTTGAAGCTCCACCAGACGCCGGAGCATGTCCGTTTGATCACGCACCAGCCCCAGCGTTGCAGCCTGCCACCTCTCATCTCGAGCATCCCTCATGACCTCACGTTCACTGGCATCTTTCCAGTACTTAGATACCGTGTCCTTCCACTCATTCAAATGAGCTCTTTCATTACAGGTGCATTCCATTATTTCCGTGAACATCTCGTCTCGCGTCCTCTTTCTCCGCTGCCTTATCTGAGATAGACTTCGAGACCGAGGAGGGAGGCTTGAAAAATTTGCAGCTGCTGGAGGGAGGGTCGAAAAAAAGGAGAGAAGTTTTTAAAATGATACATTTTACAGAACAATGCTTATACTCTTTCATGGTGAACAGCACTATTCACATTACATAGCACATGTGATTTCAGTACAAGGTCGCATTTTCCATCTTAATATTGAGTGCCTGTGGCTTTGGTGTTAGAGATCACAGACGCAGGTCCGGGCAACAGAATTCGGCTTGCATGCGGCCATGGTAAGCCATTGTCTTTTGGCTTCTGCAGCCTTCATAAGAGCAGCCCCCTCCTTTCCCATATACCAAGCAAAGCCCATTGAGTGCTGCAGTTTTCCAGTTAACGTGCAGCAGCAGAAACCAAACTAACCCCCCCCCCTCCAATTCTCTGGGATGATCGCTTTATCCCTCCCCCCACCGTGTGGCTGGTATCAGGGAAGATCCCTGCTAGCCAAAGGCAAAAAGCTCAGCGCCAATTCCCCCCTTCAGGTCCCCCCCTTCCCCCCGCGCGCTTGGCTAACTGCAGGGAAGGATTTCTTTTCAGCCACAGGCAAACAGCCCAGTAGGAACGGCCACCTCTGTCCCCTTAATTAAATTCCCGTATTTCAACCAAGTTACCATGAGTGATATCACTCTCCTGAGGATTACACAGCGAGATAAAGAACGGATGTTGCTTGAATGCCAGCAAACACCGGGACCATACGCTGCCAGGCTTTGTCAGCAATGATACCAGATTACTTGCTACTAGCATGGCATGGTCAAGTGTCCTACCATGGAGGACGGAATAAGGCTGCACTGCCCAGAAACCTTCTGCAAAGGCTTTTGGAGTACCTCCAGGAGAGCTTCATGGAGATGTCCCTGGAAGATTTCCGCTCCATCCCCAGACACGATAACGGACTTCCAGTAGCTGTACTGGCCGCGAATGCATCCCAAGTCCTCAGGGCAAATTAATCATTAAAAAACGCTTGCTTTTAAACCATGTTTTATATTTTAAAAGGTAAACTCACCTGAGGTCCCATCCATGGGGTCATGGTCTTGGGTACTGGCTTGGGGGGTACTTCAGTCAGGCTGAGAAAAAGATCCTGGCTGTTGGGGAGAACGGAGTGCTGTGTGCTCTCTGCAAGCTCATCGTCCTCCTCCTCCTCTTCCCTGTCCGCAGAATCCTCAGGTGTGGCTGATGAGATTACCCCTGCCTCGGAATCCACGGTCAGAGGTTGGGTAGTGGTGGCGGTCCCCCCTAGAATTGCATGCAGCTCAGCGTAGAAGCGGCATGTGTGCGGCTCTGACCCGGAGCGACCGTTTGCCTCCTTTGTTTTCTGATAGGCTTGTCTGAGCTCCTTGACTTTCTCGCAGCACTGCTCTGAGTCCTTATTGTGGCCTCTCTCCATCATGCCCTTGGAGATTTTCTCAAAAGTTTTGGCATTTCGTCTTTTCAAACGAAATTCTGCTAGCACTGAATCCTCTCCCCATATAGTGATCAGATCCAGTACCTCCCGTACGGTCCATACTGGTGCTCTTTTTCGATTATCGACCTGCATGGTTACCTGTGCTGATGAGCTCTCTGTGGTCACCTATGCTCTCCTGTGCTGGGCAAACAGGAAATGAAATTCAAATGTTTGCGGGGCTTTTCCTGTCTACCTGGCCAGTGCATCCAAGTTCAGATCGCTTTCCAGAGCGGTCACAATGGTGCACTGTGGGATAGCTCCCGGAGGCCAATACCATCAAATTGCGGCCACACTAACCCTAATTCGAAATGACAATATCGATTTTGGCGCTACTCCGCTTGTCGGGGAGGAGTACAGAAATCGATTTTAAGAGCCCTTTATTTAGAAATAAATGGCTTTGTTGTGTGGACGGGTGCAGGGTTAATTCGATTTAACGCTGCTAAATTCGAAGTAAACTCATAGTGTAGACCAGGCCTATGTGTGGATAAGTAGTAGCAGACTGGACCTTAAATAGGAATACCTTTTTTAATATGATCCTCCAGGTGTATAGCTATTTTAAGTCGATATAGTACTAATTTAGTACAATACTGTAATTGTCACCATTCTGAATTCTCTCTAGGTGATTAAAAACTAAGGTGATTATTTCTTTGTCTCTTTAATTATAAAATGTTTATTTCTTTAAGTAACTATTTCAAATAACGTAATTATTGCGGGAAAAAATAAGCTTAATCATATTTTCTCTGTGAAGATATTTAACATTTGCAGAATCTGAAAAAATTACCAGACACTTACCTAGAACACCAAATGTACTTCAGAGTTACGTATGAAAGAAGAGTTGGGTATTTGTCAGGGAGGCCCAGGGACAAGGCTGTAGTCCATTCCACTTTCTCTGCCACCTCACCTGCTGAGCAATGGGAAGGTGCTCTGATTTCTGCCAATGTTCCTTCCTACTCTGCTCAGGGGTTCTGTTTTGTATGGGCTTTTGGTTAGTAAGAGTCTAATAAATTTGAAGCTTCACCATCCTGTTTTTTCCTGAAAGGATGAAGGAGCTTCCTCTCTTATTCCTCTCCCAGAACCTTCTGGCCTACTGAGCTGGGGGATTCTTCATTATTCTACCCATTCCCCAGAGCTTTCTGGCGTCCGCAAGGATGGAAAGGCTCTGTTACTCTATCCTTCCACCAGCATTCTGGCTGAAGTAGATGGGAGAGAGCATCTTTTCCTTCTATACTCCGCACGGTACTCAGGCAGCTGGTTAGAGGTCTCTGCTTCTTCCACAGCCTCCATTTTTGTAACATTTAATTGGTTCACTTTTTGTTCAAATTTGGCAGGTTATCTTTACAAAATTTGTTTTAAAGACTTATTCTGCGGAAATTAATGGTGTAGCTTCCCTCATTTGGTAAGGAAAGCTCACTCATCTGGGATGATTAGTTTTTTCAAGTTGACAGCATTTGCTTTAGCACCAATCTTGCATTGTGCTTATGAGAACTTGCTTATAAATCAAGTTTTACAGGTAGTTTTATATAACTATAGCCTTAAGGGCACTATAGACATGGCTTCTCTTTTCAAATGTCGCTTTCACAGTAGAGCAGACTTCATAAAAGAGAACTTTTAAGATCAGATTCACTAAAATATATCTCTAGACTTCTGTAACATCCAGGCCCTGGTAGCCCAGGTATGCTAACTCTTTTGCACTGCTATGTTTTTATTTGCATAAAACATTTGTGTTCTGTTTGAAAAAAAAATTTTTAATTAATTTTGAAATATCTTTATTAGAAGTAGGATTAAACTTGAAGTAACAATTTTTTTTCTATTGTATAATATACTTTCTAGACTAAAATGATGATTTTAAACAAATAGTACAGTACTGTACAGTTAACTCAATAATTCTTGCTTCTACACCATTTCTCTCCAAAATCACTCTTGTCTTGTTTTGTTGACCCTTGTTCAAGCTGTTCTGGTACTGAAGTCAAACATGTTTTTTAAGGATACCCCCAAGATTTTAATGGAGAGTGAAGGACAGCCTATCATGTTTGTATGTGCTCCTAGATTGGGAAGAGGTTTGAAGTACCGCAAAATATAACTTTTGGCATCTGTAATCTAAGTAAAGGTGAGGGCAAAACATGGCATGTTGACAAAAGTCTGCTTCAGTCTATTACTGTCTAATCATAATTAGTTTGCTAGGATTGTTTGCATTTGAGCAGTGACAGTAGTTACCCTATTTTATATTCTTGCTTGCTTTGGCTTAACATTGTGTCATCGTTTTGTTTGTTGTAACTGGTAGCAAATTAGTCATTAATCAGTAAAGCAACAAAATAATAGAAAATTACTTGATTTTTTACATTGATTAAAATGCTGGGAACAAAAATCCTGTAGTGCTTTTGTATTTGTTTCCTTTCTGTTGATATGAAGTTTTCTTTTTATATCTGCAACCAAGTCGGGGGCTATCACTGAAAGGAATTTTAGGTGTTTCTTAAATTAAAACTTTATTGCATAAATAAAAACATGAATTTGATCTTAAAACTGATGGGAACCTGATTTCTAAAAAATAGTGAAGGAAGCCTTTTTGCTTACATTAAAGCAGAATTTGAATGATGTAGAAGAATTCATTATTTCCTTTATTCATTTTAAGAATTTTCCAATTTTGTCAGGAGTTGTCCAACTTTTATATTTTGGACCATACTTTAATACAGATATTGCCTTCTCCTGTTCACTGTCTCACCTTCCTTCCTATTTTTAATATTTTATAATATTCCCATGGCAGCTATAATGATTGCTGGAAAATAATATTTAGAAAAGTGTTTGTCCTTTTAGTTGTCTTTAATAAGGTAAAATGACAAGCTTGTATCATGTGACCAGTGGGTTCTCCCTTATTCACAGCAAGTGTTTTACAGACCATGTATGGTCCACTAGAATCTCTGTAGTAGAACAATATTAAGAAAATATTTTGAATGGTAAAGAAATCCAATTTTGATGTATTAAAACAGAATCAAAATATTAATTTGAAGTGAGTGGGAATACTTTTTTGTAATAAAATATATATATTCTCATCAAAAATAACCAAAGTCAGTCTACAGTTTTTATGAATACAACAGAAAAATTAAAATTTAGACTAAATGAGAAGCAGCTTGCGAGTGGGGAGAGGAGGGAATTGTTTTTCTGATGACTACATTTGGCATGCATATTTCAGAATGAATCTGTACTTATTTTTACTTTGCATTTGTAGGACTCATTATTATTACAAATACTGAAAATCAGTTGCCTGCAGAATTTTACTGTTTTGTTTGACTTGCAGTACTTTTATGGCTGTTTGTTTTTGTTTTATTTATTATGTTTACAGTTTTTCATTGTATCTAGTTCTGAAAGCCAGAGTAAAACAGCAGTCAGTTTAACTGACCAGAATTTGATCATGTTGACAGCCATCAGTATGCTATCTAAATTGGCACAATTTAAAAAAAAAAAATTTTTCTGAACTCTACTTTGCACCAGTGCAGCTCTGTGGATAGCTCCTCTCTCTGTAGATTTCAGGCAGGAAAGAAACCAATCAGAAGCTCTCATTGTTCATCCCTCTTTGGTCTGCAACTTTCCCCTTTTTATCTGGTCGTCTTACCTTACAGAGGAGAAGCAGAAAAGATATCTTCTGTCATTTGGCAAGTGTATTTTTTTATGGTTTTATATTTTTCAGTATACTCATGGTTTACTGTTTTACTTTTCTTAAAACACTAGTTTTTTACTTTAAGGAGCAAAAGAAAAGAAAAGGCTTCAGGTTGAATGCTTGTAGTGGCTCTGCTCAGGCCACAATAGTGGGATCATTCATCCCTACTTGTGGATGTGAAGTTGAGAGGACTCTGGACTGCCAGGATTCAGAAGTTCATTATTACTTTGCAGCCCCCACAGCACCATCCAGTCTTGATTAGAAACATAGGAGCAGCACCAACATAAACAGAAAATCACCCACAGATTAACTTTCCTGTTAAAATGCATTGTTTCATTATTCACTTCTTTATGTAACATAGAAAATGCTATCCTGGGAGAGTGGTGAAGTATCTGTTATTTTTATCTCGTACATTACTCAGAGTTGTTTTTTCTTTATACTTTAATATATAGTAGGGGTTGATGAATGTAAGACCAACTCCAGTAATTCTTACGTCAAATGATACCTCACAAGCCAGCCCTCTAAAAGTATGTTGGTTCTACTGCATCTGTATCCAAATACTTGAATTTTTTGGGCTCCTGCCACTATTTATTGGGCACTCATTCATTGATTATTCTGCTGTACATTCCAGATTGGTCTGATGCATGATATTGTTGTTGCGTGCAGTCACTTGTTCAGTACCATACAAAATATAAAACAATGTCTTTGCCTCAGGGAGATTGCAGACTTTGGAGCAGTGCACAGCATGCTGTTGGCATATAAGACAGTAATTATATGCAGTGCAAGAATGGACTAGGACAGGGGTCAGCAACCTTTCAGAAGTGGTGTGCCGAGTCTTCATTTATTCAGTCTAATTTAAAGTTTCATGTGCCAGTAATACATTTTAATGTTTTTAGAAGGTCTCTTTCTATAAGTCTGTAATTTATAACTAAACTATTGTATGTAAAGTAAATTAGGTTTTTAAAATGTTTAAGAAGTTTAGTTTAAAATTAAATTAAAATGCAGAGCCTCCCGGACCGGTAGGCCAGGACCCGGGCAGTGTGAGTGCCACTGAAAATCAGCTCGCGTGCCTCCTTCGGCACGTGTGCCATAGGTTGCCTACCCCTGGACTAGGAGATCCAGAGAGTAGTGCTAATTTTAGGGGGGGAAATGGTTTTGTTCTAAGAAGTATGTTGACAGAATTTGTTGACATGGATTTGATATTTGTCAACCTTCTGGAAGGAGATTTTCAGGAAGGATTTGAATGAATAAATTGCAGGTGACTGGCACATTAAGATTGAAGGAGGTATGAAGATGAATAGAAAAAGAGAGGGTAATAAGAACGACTTCATTAGTGATGTGAAAGGAGTGAGGGAGATGAGTTAAGAAATCAGAAAATGATGTAGGCAGGGGCCAAATTGTTTAGTCTCGAGCATGAAGTATGTGTAGGATTGATCCCCCTGAAGCCACACATTAATCTATCTGTAGGTTGTGGTGGAAGACTGTGAGGCACTTAGCTTCTGTTCTAAACTTTTTGTCATAATTAGGTAAATATGTTGCTATTTGAGGTACTAACTTTTGCTGACCCTGTTCCTTGAGATGCTACCGGATCTGCAGTGATTGCAAACTTTTATTAATGGTCTTCCAGAATTCTGCTTAATTTAAAAAGAAAGCTGTTGGAACTCTAAATGTCAGAATATGCAACAGGAATACAGGAGTGGCATAAACTATTGGTATCCTTGAATTTAGCATTTTAGATACACCAAACTCAACCATTGATTCTATAGATTTATTTCTTCAGTGGCTATTAAATCTAAATACTGTGCAAAAACAATAATGAAAATGGTTATATTGTGTGACATAGATGCAATAAGTAGATTGTAGGATACTTGTTGCCCACCTATCAAAACTGTTTTTCAAAAAGATGCTCAGTAGAAAGAAAAACATAAAACAAGTGTAATCCAAGGTAGATGCGTACGGATCTCCAAAGGGAAGGTACTCTTAGGCGCACAGGATTTAAGAGTTGTTTTCTCAGTCGGGGATATAAAATAAATCCGTTGCTGAGTGTGTTACAAACACATCAGTTACAGCCATTGGACAAAGTCCATATACTTCCCAGCAGTCTAAAAGGCTTTAAATTGATGATGGTCTTAATTTAAAAACTGTTGTTGAATGGGAGACTCATTCTGGTCTTAGTAAAGTTTAAAGTTGACTGGTTGCGTGGTGGTCAGATGTTTAAATGTGTGCTGAACTTTTTCATTTTATCTTCTCTGTCTTTTGCCCATATAACCCCATGTAAAGTGTACATCTGTCCGCCCCGGAAACATCGCAACAGTACTGCTAAGAGTTTATTGTATTAAACAGTCAGCAGTCTTTGCACATCTAGGGATAATTATGTTGTGACTACTGCATGACTACTGTAGGGTTAAGAACTGCATAGGATATGGATACAGTAATGTTTCTGTGGTGGGAACATACTTTACTAGCTGAGGCTGGTCAGGTGGATTAACTAATTTCATTATTATGTTTTGCAAAAAATTTGATGTAGAGATTTACATTTTGAGAAGTTTGGTGATAGCATGTATGGTGGCCAGGGGAAAAAAAAGTTATGGTTTGCTTTGGATAACAATGTGGCTCAGGGTCTAACGCCCCTGAAAACAAAAGGAGTATTCCTTGCTAGTTTCATTTGTTCCTTTGCTCTTTGGAGTTGCTCTTAAAGGCTATTTTTCATATCATTTGAAAAAAAACAAGGGCTGTGTACTCGACATACTAAGTTTTGTAAAATTGAGCAAAACAAGAAACAGTAAAAAACAAAACAATGAAGCAAATATAATTCATTAATAAATCACCGAAAAGTATTGGGAGCATGCATAATGCATATAGTTCTTTATGAATTCCCAAATAAATGTATAAGTAGTATATCCATCCAAGAATACTTCAGTGTTCAGTATGGTAATAAACTAATGAAGTACCTGTATTCAGACTTGTTTCATGAGTTAGACTCCATAATCACCAAAGCATGTGTGTTCAGTGAACAGGAAATATTTTGTGACATGCATTCATGGATGTTAAAAATAGTGGCTTTTCTGACTGGTATAATATAAGTGGATATTTTAAATCAACAACATTTCCAAAGTTTAAGGTATAATTACATAGTATAATTCTTGGTTATTTGTATTTGACACATATGAAAACGTTAGAAAAGTTGCTGAATTATCGACTTGCATTTAATGTTAGAAGAGTTTGTCTCTCTGGTTGACAGAAATAAATTTATTCTGTGAATGGCAAAGTAACTAGGCATCTACAGATATAATCTATAAATTTTAGATTTGAAAAAAAAGTGACAGATGTTGCTGTTGCCTCATTGTAAAAGCATAGAAGTACCCAGAATCATTTCTCACAGGGGAGTCAAATGCAGACTACTACTTTGTCTTGCCTCAGTTGAAATATGTTTATATGCTGGGGGCACCTTTCCTCTAGGCTCACAATAATATGTGTGTTCAGATAGCCCATTTGAAAAAAAGGATCTTGAGTTGCTTCCCCCCCACCCCTTGTCCAGTGGAATGGGAGAAAAATGGAAATACATTTAAGTACAAAATAGTATTGTGAGATTGTGGGCAGAATTCTTTTCTGTGTAATTCCAAGTATTTATTTCAAAGTAATGAATGGAGTTATTTTAATAAAATATTTTAGTGTGCTTACAGAAGAACTCCACTCTGATATGACCAGCTGTTAATTTTCTTTTCTGCTATTAAAGATGATTGATTCAATTTCTCTGCCTTAAATAATGGTTTTTAACAAAACAACTAAAGCACTGTGGTTTGCTTCCTGTTTTTCTAATATGATTGAATGTTGAACATCTTTTTTATTTTAAGCTTGTGCTTATTGGCTCTCCTCACTAGCTGAGGAAGAATCTTTGCTATGCTCTTGGGCAGAGGTTTTCTGTACTTTACATTCCTATTAATTGTGCACTTTACATTTTCTTTATAATATGAATTTTCTATAAAAGTAACAAGCCACTAGTGGAAAAACTCCAGTATTTTTCCATCAAGAAGTATATGGGTGGATAAAAGACTCGAACATATTTTTAAGTAATAAATTAAGAAATATACCTCGAAGTTTGCAAGATTTATTCTTTATTTATTTTTTAAAAATTTAAATATTAAAAATATTTAAAAAAATTAAATTAAACCTGAGAGTCCATATCAGTGATTGAGGTTAAAAAATGTTTTTACAGGGATATTGTAATTATCCCAATAACAAATATTACAAATCCAAGAAGTTCAAGGCTAAACTTAAAGATCCAAACGTGTTGAGGTATGAAAGGAAGGATGTTCTACTGCCTAGGATACTAACTGGGGCCATAGAAGACCCTGGGTCAGTTCTCTAATGTGCTACAGACTTCTCGTGTGTCCATAGGTAAATCACTTAGGCCTGGTCTACACTAACCCCTCAATTCGAATTAAGGTACGCAACTTCAGCTACGTGAATAACGTAGCTGAAGTCGACGTACCTTAGTTCGAACTTACCGTGGTCCAGACGCGGCAGGCAGGCTCCCCCGTCGACTCCGCGTACTCCTCGCACTGAGCAGGATTACCGGAGTCGACGGCGAGCACTTCTGGGTTCGATTTATCGCGTCCAGACAAGACGCAATAAATCGAACCCAGAAGCTTGATTGCCTGCCGCCGAACCAGGCGGTAAGTATAGACAAGCCCTTACTCTCTCAGTGCCTCAGTTCCCCATCTGTCAAATGGGGATTATAATACTTCCTTATTTCACAGGTGTGTTGTAAGCATAACTACATAAAATATTGTGATATTCTCAGATACTACCATGATGGAAGCTATATAAGTATCTAATAGTATGACTATTCTGGAGTCAGAGATGTGATTGCCTCTTGGGTAGACAGATCCATGCTAGGCTAGCTTTAATCTAGCTAGAGTGGCTAAAAACAGTGAAGGTACAGCGGCATGGGGTTCAGCACAGGCTGTACAAGTGCTCCTGGGACCCTGGGTTTGTACTTGCCTTCCTACCCTGTGCTGAAGCTCACTCCAATGTGTCTTCAGTGCTATTTTTGGCAATTTAGTTATATTAAAGCTAGAGTGGGTGTGCCTACGCATGTTGAAAATCACACCTCCAATTGTAACAGACATAAGCTTAGCTAGATAGATATCCAAATATCTCAACTGTATATTTCCACAGCTTTAACTCTGCCCTGTAGTAATACTCAACAATAAGCATACATTTATGATTAATGTATTTTAGTGTTTGTGATCCCTGATTAGGTGAAAATGATTTATGAAGACTCATTTGGTTTACATTTCCATACCTTAACTCTTTGGGTTTCTACTCTGGCCATCGCTCCTGGAATAAAACATCTAGCCCAGATATTCATAACTAAGCAACTTTATGTTATGGAGATGAATAGATTTTTTTTTTTTCTGGAAGGATCATAGATGTACTTTCCCAAACCACTCAAATCTCTTCCAACTTCTAAATTTTCACATTTTTTAAAAAGACAAATAGTACAAAAATATAGTTTGTAATTTAATTGATCCATACATTACAAAAAATAATGTTTGAGCACGAATAAAACATTGTAAAGCTATAGAATATTATCAAATGGTTGTATAATTAGGAACAACTACATAAAATTCTGGCTTTTAGTACATCTACAGCAGTGGTGGGCAACCTGCGGCCCAGCAGGGTAATCTGCTGGCAGGCCGCCAGACAGTTTGTTTACATTTGCACGGCTGCCCGCAGCTCCCACTGTCTGTGGTTCGCTGTTCCCGGCCAATGGGAGCTGTGGGAAATGGCGGCTAGCACGTGCCAGCGCTGCTTCCTGCAGTTCCCATTGGCCGGGAACTGTGAGCCACGGCCACTGGGAGCTGCGGGCGGCCACGCAAATTTAAACAAACTGTCTGGCAGCCTGCCAGCGGAGTACCCTGAGAGGCTGCGTGCGTCCCGCAGGTTGCCCACCACTGATCTACAGTCATGAGCCTTACAACATTGATGTGTAAGCTCAAAGCTGAGGAATGGCATGTAAATGAAATCTGTCAGGCTAAGGCTCGCTTGCCTTAATACATGATGCCAGCTCTTCAGAGGAATTAAGAAAGAGGAAAACCTGAGTTTGGCATAGAAATTTTAAACTTTTTCTCTTACAGTATTTGGAAAGGACTTGCACTTTAAAATGGGCAAACAAGGCTTCCTCAGATGCTGTTTCTTTTTTTATGCCTTGGGCTCAGTTGTAAGTGAACCAGAAAAGAAACATTGGCAACGCTGGGCTCTCTAAGCTTTTTACTTGACAGTTTTACTCCATAAATATTTGATTATAATTTTAGATGTGCATCTAAAATAACATCGTGTTCTTCCGCAATAGAATATTTTATACCAACCATAGACTAATAAAAGCAAATTAATCCAAAAGAGGTTACAGTGACTTTTTAATTTCTTTAGGAGTTATTCCCAAGTTTATAATGTAAAGGTTTTCAGTAGTAGTTGCTATGCCAACCTCATGAAATTGCTGAAACAAATAATGTCCAGACTTGAAAAAATAAGCATCTTCCATAATTAGTCCTGTACAACTAAAGGATTAAAAAGAGAGAAGTCTTCACAGAATTTGTACTTCACAAAATAATAATAAAAGTGTTCATCTGTAAGAACTGAGTAACAAGGGAGCAAACATCAGGTTTTTTGCAGCTTTACAAAATACAACTTGGACCAAAATTTGGCTGACTTCTTTACGTTATGAATTTTAAATCTTGAGCCTCTCAGGGGCTGAGTACAGAGCTCATGGGGAGTGTGGGCTATAGTACCTTTAAGTCTGAATTTCTGGCTGTTCTAGCAGACAGAGTAGCCCCTCGGGTAGTTTAGACATCCCACAGGGATGTCTGAATTCTGGCAGTCTGTCCCCATCTGCCTACAGGTGCTGCCCAGAATCTGTACAGTGCAACGTGCTTTGGCTCTGCCTCTGGCATCCCCCCATGCCAGCATTTATGAGGAGATGCTCAGAAGACATCCTACAGTTGGACCACCCTGCATCCCACATGGAGCTCTGCAGGCAGAGGTTTGCATATGTATTGACAACTGCAGGATCAGAATTTTAGGGGCACTACGCTGTAGCACAATATAATTCATATAGTTAAAAATAAATCTTTAAACACACTGATCAGGAAAATTATGCTTCTGTTCCATCCTTAGTTTGGGCAGGACTTTATGCAGACAGTTTACTTATCTAGACAGTGAAACGAGACTGGTGTCCTTCTAGTCTGTTTTCACATTCTGGTTCTTGTGCACTAGCGTAATGGTACAGTATATTGTTTCCAAAAACTTTAAGGGAATGTTGAAATATTTATTTCAACAGGTTTTTTTACTCCTGAAAATAAATGAATATGTTTTATAAAACTGTATTTAGGCCCAAAATAATGGTTTTGTTTAAAGCTACTTGGTACGTATTTTATGTCAGGCATGTCTCTCGTCTTATGGTGCATCCAACCCTTCTTGCATGAGATCAGTTAGGGTGCTGGACTAGCATACTCTGCGTGGCACTTCATTGTGCTGCGAAATATAGCTGGGCTAGCCAATAGTTTTCTTTTTTTCTTTTTAAACAAATATTTATTAAATACGAAGGTACCTGATTATCCTTCTTCCATTTTGTGAAAATTATCATTTAGTGTATCCTTAGAGTAGCCAAGAGAAGAACAAACAAGATAAGCCTTGAAAAATAAAAAAAGTGGAAGTGCCTCTTGACATATGAAAATCTATGTTGTGTACAATTTAGGAAAATCTGTGACTTGGAATCCTGGCTATGAAGTCTGAGTTTTCCAACCTCATTATGTAAAATGTACATGAAAAATGGGTAAGTGCTTTAATCGGTGATTTGTTAAAACATGACCATGGTTGGCACTTGGTTATTTTATCAAGGCCAATGAAATTACAAAAAAATTATACCATAGCCAGTGAATGCTATAATAAGAGATTTATTATTATTTTAAAGATTAAAACTGGCAGAATTGAGTTGGGCTTCTAAAAGATTGGAGAAATGAGTTGAATGACAACTCACCTTCTCCTGAGTTCTGGTGCGTTCTTGCAGTTTTGGTAGGAGTGCTATTGTAGAACACGGTCTAGCTCAGGGGTGGGCAAACTTTTTGGCCTGAGGGCCACATCTGGGTGGGGAAATTGCATGCAGGGCCATGAATGTAGGGCTGGGGCAGGGGTGTAGGAGGGGTGCAGTGTGCAGGAAGGGGCTCAGGGCAAGGTTTTGGGACAGAGGAGGGGTGTGGGCTGTACGAGGGGGCTCAGGGAAGGGGGCTGGGGTGCAGGAGAGGGTGCGGGGTGCAGGGAGGGGGCTCGGCAGGTGCTTAGGGTGCAGGAGGGGTGCGGGTACAGCAGGGGGTTGGGGTGTGGCAGGGGGTTGGGGTGCAGCAGGGTGTGGGAGGCAAGGAGTTGGGGTGCAGGAGGGGTACAGGGTACGAGCTCCGACCTGGCGCTGCTTACATGGAGTGGCTCCAGGGTGGCAGCGGCACACACCGGGGCCAGGGCAGGCTCCCTGCCTGTCTGCCCTGGCCCTCCGCTGTTCCTGCAAGCAGCCGGCACCATGTCCCTGCAGCCCCTGGGGAAGGCGGGGGGCAGAGGGCTCCGCGCGCTGCACTTGCCTGTGTGTATCTCCCCTGAAGCTCCCATTGGCCGCGGATCCCTGTTCCCAGCTAATGGGAGCTGTGGGGTGAGGCGCCCGTAGGCGAGGGCAGCGCATGGAACTATCTGTCCCCGCCCCCCAGGGGCCACAGAGATGTGGTGCCGGCCGCTTCCGGGAGCAGCGAGGGGCCTGTGGTGCCACAGGGGTGGCAATCCTGTGGGCCAGATCCAAAGCCCTGACAGGCTGGATCTGGCCTGCGGGCCGTAGTTTGCCCACCCCTGCTCTAGTTGCTGGTGTTTTGACAACTGTATCAACTAAATCTGTCATTGACATGGTAGCTAAAGCACTAGTACCTTGTGTATACTTCAGCTTCCACCATTGCTAACACTGTGGAAATTTGTTCAGGGAAAAAACCTAACCTAGGTGAGGCTATAGAAAGTAAGGCAGAAGATGGAGATGTTCTGAAACAAAAAAAGAAGAAAAACATTAATATTCCGCAATATGAGTATATAGAAATGCCAAGTAAGGAAAACAGAATACAAGTTATTAAGAAACTGTCTATGCTGCAAGTCTTCCCTTGCTGTCTCTTAGTTGTCTGGCACGATTATGGGCCTTGGTGTTCTAACTTATCTTTTGTTGGTTGTGTCACTGTGACAATATAAGTAGATAGGATTTTTGGAAATATGTCAGAGTAAACTGAACAAATAGAGCGAAATTATTAGGCCATTCATAAATGAGGAGACAGGTATGAAATGAATAACTCAAAATAGTTGAGATAATTAACTTTTTTTTACAAAATCTGTCTGACAAGAAAAATAAAGAAATTTGGATATTTGGGAAACGAGGAAGAGTTTTTGCAAAAATAGCTAATTACAACTAATTTAAGAACAGGTAAGGGAACACATGAAGAATCTCAGTCTATATACAAATCAACAAGTACAGCTAATATCTAGTGTGCTAAGTGGACAGAGGGTAGGCGGGCAGTATTGCAATAGATATCTTCTCAGTAAGGGTCATTGTAATATGATAGAACGCTTAAATATAGCATAATGTCTAGGAACTTAGAGAACTTTGTTTAGAAAGTGCTTGATGAGAGAGAATAGTATATATGGAGGAAGGAAATGAATGATGACTGTTTCAGTGTCTTGATGCTCCTTTCTATGCTTGAGCAGACAATGTTGAAGGAAATTTGATAGTGGTCAGAGAGAGAGAGAGAGAAAGAGAACCCCACTATTGAAAGATCATGCAGAGAGTAAGGTTTAGTGAGGATGAGGTCCAGTGAGTAGAAGAGTTCATCTAAACTAAAAGTTTAAATAAGGTGATGGGGAAGAGGCTGGAGGTTAAGGGATCAACATAGAAGTTGAAATTGGTGGCGTTAAGGGTGAGAGAATGTACTGAAAAAGAGAGGGCCAGGAATCAAAATCAGGCAGGAGGATGAGGAAGTGTTAGGTTGGTGCTAGATGACAGCTATATATAGAGTGTCTGGGAGTGTAGTTTGAAGGAGTGGTAAGAGAGTTAATTTTGGAAGATTTAAACACTGGGTTAGCACCTTACCGGCACAAAATAGTAGTAAAGGGCAAATGAAGTCCAAGGTCATTTCATGAATGTCCAAGAAATACTCTCATGATAAAGTGATTGCAATAAAAATGCTCAATAGTGGTTGGATTTGTAAGTTTACCATGATGGATATTGTTTTAAAAAACACTTTTTTTTGGTCCTATTGATGGTTTTAATTTTATGTTCTGAGATGAGGGAATGAACTTGCATTATGACTCCTTTACTGAATCTGTCCTGATGCAGATGAGGAGTTCTAAAAATTATTTGTTACCTGTGCAGTACTACTTTGTTTTAAGCCCCATGAGTATTGAAGTGACAGCTTATCTACTTCATATTGGCATGCTGAGTGTCTTTGTTAACATTTGTCAAGAAGTTGCTACTTTGAGACTTTTTTAAAGTGATCATTTTTAAAATGCAATTTGCAAAAATAGTAAATTATATATACATCACTTTTTCCACAAGCAAGCATATTTTCCCTACTAGAAAAAAAATTGTTCACATTCAAAGCAAAACAGAAAACAATCATTTCCATTTTGTTTTCTATTAAAGTATCTTTGAAAAAGACCTATCTGTGAAACAGCATTAGAAGCAATCCTGTCACTCCCACTTCAGTGTGATTCTTTATGGTCCTTTGAGTGCTGATGGACTTAAAAGATTATTGGCAGAATTGTCTTGATGGCTATCATCAGTGTGTAAATTCTGCTGTTTTGTGACACTATAGTAATAAATTTGTCAGAAAGGATATTAAATAATTCCATTTAGGGAATGTGAGTGGAGGCCTACCTTATGTCATAATTCATGATTTGAAAATAAATAGTCTTGTTTGAAATTTTTAGATTAAAGCATTGCTCAGAAGCTACAACTTTCAGAGTAACAGCCGTGTTAGTCTGTATCCGCAAAAAGAAGAACAGGAGAACTTGTGGCACCTTAGAGACTAACAAATTTATTAGAGCATAAGCTTTCGTGGACTACAGCCCACTTCTTCGGATGCATATAGAATGGAACATATAATGAGGAGATATATATATATACACACATACAGAGAGCATAAACAGGTGGGAGTTGTCTTACCAACTCTGAGAGGCCAATTAATTAAGAGAAAAAAA